>NW_027411755.1:265600270-265943784 GCF_047663935.1 Musca autumnalis | reverse complement strand
TCTATAATTTCATGAACCTGCCCAACCTTCTAATAATTGAACCATGGGGGTCTACTTCTCATCACCGAATTCGAATAGTATGTTTAACATAGTAGTATTCTTTGTGTATGGTTTGAGTATGTTTGGAATTTGATATTTATTATTGTTTGGATTTTTAGACTTGGCATTTCATGTTATGTTTGTCGTGTAAACCTTTTGTTGATTATCATGTTTAACAAATGTTTGCCATATATGCGGTAAAATTATACAAAAGGTATACCATTTGACATAATTTCTACATATTGAGGCAAATATGCAACCAAATACAATTAACATAAGTTTTTGGCATTTAGAACATGCTATGTTGTGTTCAAATGTTGCATAACATAAAAACATGACAATTATAACAACATTCGAAGTTGTATTGCTTTAACGAGGATGATTGTGGTTAACTTGTGACCTTTTTATTACAAAATGTATAAAATGTTCTAAGAATCATATTATGTAATGACAAACAACATTACTAACATACTAAAGAGATAATCAATGTATAATATGAAAATGTTTAACAAATAAATCACGCCATCAATTTTTTATATATAAAACTTGAAAGACGTTCGAACGTATTCATATACGTGTAAAAACTCAACCAATTTACAATCGATTCCTTTGGCTTTTGTCTTAAAAGTTTTATCTAAGGAAGGTTTTGAAGTATTTTATTTTTTATGTATGTATGTTCCGTATAGACTCAGTGGTCTCCGTACTTATTTGGAGCCGACTTTTTTAAATATGTTATATCTCCAAACTGCTGGTCCGTTTTTCATTAAATTTGTAATAATATTTGTGTCTCCTAGGTATTTACTTAGAGCCAGAATGCCCGCCACGATCTTTTTTAAATATGGTTAATCTTCAAATAAGTTCGGCCGGGTCGAACTTTTTATACCCCACATCACCATTGTATTTATGTAAATATGAACAATTAGTACTACTAAGCTCTTTTACTACGGTAGGTATAATTCCTTGGAGGATAATAATATCTTAACTCATGATAATCACTTTCTACTGATAATTCAGTATTTCCTACCCATTGATCCCAGAAGGAAAATGTTTCAACACATCTTAAAAGAGATCATCTGACTAAACACAATACCAACTTATATAAAATTGGGGCAATACCGGTCCATGGGGTCAGACTAAACCAATTATATGTATATGGATATTTTTTGCAAGTAAGTTTTATATCTTCTGGAAACACAAAATTCCAATTAACAACTAATTCGGTAGGAAAATGTGATTAAAATCTCCAAACAAAAAATCTTAGACTGGATGGTACCCTTACATGGGGCCTTTGGCAAAACGTAAAAGTATGTTGTCTGATTACACTGCGCAGCAGCATTTTTGGGGGGTGGAAAATTTCATATGGAGATGAAAGCCCTTGATGAATATACTAAAACCCAAAAGGAAATTTTCGCCATAGGTCAAGTTTCTGAGATATCGCGCGATGAAGTTTTTGATTTTTTTCCCTATAATACTTGGGAAAATAGCTCCATATCTCTGTTTGGCGTTGTTGTAGCTTCGTTTTGAGGTGACATGTCTTCAGTCAAATCGATTGGCGAATCTTTTTGTAGAACAATTCATTCTTCTAACTCAGTGCCTTTAATGTCCTTTTCGTCCTTTATTTCTTGAACCGTAGTGAAAGTATCACAAGATGAGATTTTTCAGCATCCAAATATTCTACAAAAATGTTGCTCAGAAAATTTTAGGGACGTTCTCTTTGACAACTAATCAATGTTGTCCCGTTTTCATTGTCCTTTTCGATGTTTACTCGGTCTAGGTTCAGAAAAAAACTATGTTTGGTTTTTCTGTATATTCGACATTAGTTATTTATTGGTATGTAGACTTACCAATTGGTTATTGCATATGTAGACATCTGCGGTGCTTCTGAAATATTTATCACAAAAAGCGCCTGTAATGTAGAACACGTTAATAACAAATTTTCGTGGAGGACAGATCCGGTTATCTCAATTTTTGAACCGGATATTCCAACATTAAAACCTAATTTTGAACCGGTTTTAAGTAACCGATTAAACTTATATGTATACCATTAAAAAGCTTATAGAGTTTTCAATCAAATTATATTTATTCGCTTATGAAAATTTGCTAGTTGCAGTTCTAGAACAAAAAACCCGTTTTCTTAGACCGTTTTTAAGGAAAAATATCAATACGCGCAAATATGGAGATCAAAGGCTGGGGGGTGGAAAAATTATTTTTGACGATGAATGTCGATGAAGATAATATGATGAACCCGGAATTACAGCGCTTTTTGTGGTAAATATTTCAGAAGCACCGCAGATGTCTACATATGCAATAACCAATTGGTAAGTCTACATACCAATAAATAACTAATGTCGAATATACAGAAAAACCAAACATAGTTTTTTTCTGAACCTAGACCGAATAAACATCAAAAAGGACAATGAAAACGGGACAACATTGATTAGTTGTCAAAGAGAACCGTACCTAAAATCTTCTGAGCAACATTTTTGTAGAATATTTGGATGCTGAAAAATCTCATCTTGTGATACTTTCACTACGGTTCAATAAATAAAGGACGAAAAGGACATGAAAGACATTGAGTTAGAAGAATGAAATGTTCTGCAAAAAGATTCGCCAATCGTTTTGACTGAAGACATGTCACCTCAAAACGAAGCTACAACAACGCCGAACAGAGATATGGAGCTATTTTTCCAAGTACTATAGGGAAAAAATTAAAAACTTTATCGCGCGATATCTCAGAAACTTGACCTATGGCGAAAATTTCCATTTGGGTTCTTAGTATACTCATCAAGGGCTTTCATCTCCAAAAGAAATTTTCCACCCCCCAGACTTTGAGTTTCATTTTGTGTCACAGTGTTATTTAAAAGGAATGTTTTGTACCTATTATAATGTTATAAAACTTTCAAAATATCGAAAATCCGCGAATGCCGTTATATGGGGGCTATTGTATATATGCAACGAAGACTAGATATCAAATTTCAGCCATTTCGGGGGATATTGAGGCCACAACCTTCAAAATACCAAAAATCTAAGGCATGGGAAATATATGAAGATGTGGCTGTATGCCGACTAAATTCAGATGGAAAGCTTTATTCCCCTCACGAAGACAAAGTACAAAATTTCAGCGGAATGTTGAGGCCACAACCTTCAAAATACCGAAAATCGCAAGCTAAATCTCAATCTCATTGGGGACTACATGAAGACGAGAACCTATACCGACAAGTTTCAGTCAGGTTAAACGTTTTATATCCCCAACGAAGACTGGATACCAATTTTCAGCCATTTCGGGAGGTAGTTGATGTCACAACCTTCAAAGTACAAAAAAACGGGAAGTACCTTTCTATAGGGACTATATGAAAACGTGGACCTATACCAACAAATTTTAAGTGGAAAGTTTTATAGCCCCCAAAGAAGACTAAAAACCAAAATTTCAGCTATTTCGGGGCGATATTGAGGTCACGACATTCAAAATACAGAAAATCGTTAAGTATCGTTCTATGGGGACTATATGAAGATATGGACCTATACCTACAAATTTCAGATGGGAAGTTGTATACACCTAATAAAGACCAAATACCAAATTACAGCCCTTTCGGTGGGATGTTGAGGCTACAGCCTACAAAATACCGAAAATCGGGAAATCGAAAATAGAACGGTACCTATGGAGGCTATATTAAAACGTGGACCTATACTGACAAATTTCAAGTGAAAACGCTTTTTACCCCCAATTTGAGATGAAATACTTAAATTTCAGCTACTTTTGGGCGATATTGAGGTCACAACATTCAACATACCGAAAATCGGAAGGTAAAGTTCAATGGGGATTACATGAAGACGTGGACCAACACCGACAAGTTTCAGTCAGGTTGAAAGTTATATACCTCCAACGAAGACTAGATACCAAATTTCAGCCATTTCGGGGGCTATTGATGCCACAACCTTCAAAGTACAACAAATCGGGAAGTATCGTTCTATATGGGCTATATCAAATGGTGGACCGATAATGACCGTATTCAATACCAAACTTCTTAGGAAAAATAGAAACTTCTATACCAAATTATAAAGCTCTATCTTAACAAGTAAAAAAGTATCAGTCGGCTTTGCCGACAGAGATATACCATCAGCCTATGTGAATTGAAACTTTCATCTACGGAAAGATCGAGTGTATTTAGGGTACTTTCAGCATTTTGTTGCCCTTTTTGGGCATTTAAACTTTCCGACAAAAATGTCGAATTAAAGTTCAAAAGTGTTGCAAAGAAGGTACTTAAAGGAATAGACCGACATAGTCCATTATTGAAGTGGATATTATTTTGAGAGTCATATATTTTCGATAGATATCGCGCTCACTAATATTTTCAGTGGGTCATCGTATAATTTTTGACCAGCGTGGACTTATCCACGGAGAACTTAATACCGCTGTAAACAGGACCACAATGAACAGCATCGGTATACAATTTCAAAGGATCATCGAACAGACCCTAAATTGCACTTAGACACAAATGTGAACTCTTGTGAGGGAGGTACCCTAAGGAGAGGACCGATATGGGCAATTTTAAAAGTTAAACTAAATTTGAACAAAATATTAGAAGATCCAAAGTTTGGACCAAATTGGTATCAAAATATATCGTGCGTCCCATTTTAGTGCATTTTTTTAAATATTTTGGGAAGTTTCGGAAGTTGTGTACAATGTATTGCCAATCTTCGAACTGAAACTAAGTTTGAACGAAGGCCAAATTTTGGACCAAATCGGTTGATTAGATCGAGAGTTACCACACTACATACATATGTCCCAAAAGGGGGTTTTACACCATTCGGGATGTTTCCTCAAGAAGTATTTACTTGCCCCTGAAAAAACTTTTACCGTCGTAATGGAGGCAGGTAATGCAAATTGCTTCAACAAAAATCAAAGGAATTCGAGAGTAGGTCTTAAAGTGGACTTATCCGAAATTTTGTGTGGGAGATACCCGAAGCTGTGGACAAATATAGACCATATTCGAAGCTGATTCATATCTGGTAGATATATTAGTATGTGTAAAGTATGGACAGGTCACTCACTCCCTTCAAGAGATATCGTGCACACAATTTTTCCGAAGATGTTTGAACTTTTGTGGGGGAGGTACTTGAAGGAGTATACCCATATGGCTTATCTTCGAAATTAAACTAAGTTTCGACAAAATATTACGAAGGTCAACTTTTGGACCGAATCGGCAGATCCGTTCGAGAGTTATCCTGCGCTCCAATCACTACACACCGTGTCTTAGGGGTCTTTGCACGTTTCAAGCTATTTTCTCAGGATGTATGGACTTGCCCCTGATGAAGCGTGTACCGTCGTATGTGGAGCAGTGAATACAGCAAAAGTCAAAGCGATTCGAGAGCTGGTCCTAAACTGAACTTTTCTGACATTTTGTGTGGGATGTACCGAAGGAGTGGACCGAGTCCATATTGGAACCTCATCTAAGTCTGGTAGAAGTTTTACGATGTGCAAAGTATGGACCAAATCGGTTACTTCCTTCAAGAGTTGTCATACGCATAAATTTTCCGAACATTTTCGAACTTTTTTGGGGTAGGTGCCGAAAGGAGTGTACCGATATAACCCATCTTCGAACTTAAACTAAGTTTGGACAAAATATTACGAAAGCCAAATTTTGGACCGAGTCGGTTGATCCGTTCTAGAGTTATTTTGCGCTCCAGCCATCCAGACAGACGGACGGACATGGCTAAATCGACTCAAAATTGTCTGAAACGGATTTCGTCCAAACATACTTGGGGTCTAAAATCATTATTTCGATGAGGCACGTTTTGCCCGTATGAAAGTGTATATCAACAATATTTTTGAAAATATAACATGGCTGAAGCCAAGGTTTACCATTCTTGAAAATATCGCGTATTTTATCGCGTTTTCTGTGGGTCGTTTCCACGGCAATGAAAAATCTAGAGCAGCATCTTCGTTTTTGCGGAAACAGAGATTTAACAGCTTCACTGATAAGGGAGGTACATTTATTTTATCCCAAAAAATAGTGTGTGATGCTACATCCACGGTTCCTGATTGATCGATATAGATTTTCATGGTGAATACTGAAATCGGATGCGGACAAAAATTGTATGCACATTGCGCATACTAGCGATGTTTTATAGCTTTTTGAACACTAAGATGCAGCCGATGCTACATCTTAGCCTCCAAATTAAATTTCAAAAAATATTTACAAATTAAAAGATATGGTCTTGCTGTACACGAAAATCACTTGCGGACAAAATGATTTTTATAATTACGCGATCTACATGTATTTTAAAATGCATATAAATTAAAATTGGTTATTTGACCTCCCCCCATTTCAGATGCTTTGAGATATATCCTCAGCAACCCAATTATCTTCCCCAATGGGAAAGCTTTAATATGAATGTCAATAAAGCAATATCCGTCCATTTTATTGCGAGATTTATGCAAAATGAAGGAAGTATTCCTATAGATTTTTCCAACATTTTCTACTACATAATATTTTTCAACCAAAACATTATTATATACGGTTTTCTTAGTTCTGACCTAAAGGCCCGAACACGGCCACGGCACGTTACCTCAACTTAAAAAACGATATACATATTTACAAATTGTCTTAATTGGTGAGCTTCAACTGTATAAAAATTTGCGGAAAAATCCAATAGAGACCCTTAGACAAAGGAATGATTACATATATCTTATCCGAAGAAAAAAGGTAGAAAATACATAATTTTTAATTCTAAAGTATAAAGCCAAAAAAGAGTTGCCAATAAAAAAAACAAAACGACGGACCAGCAACCTGTCCCGGGTCTGCTACTATTTATAAAAATTAATCAAATTACGTTGTGGTGTATTTTTAGGTTTAGGGCCTTTGAATTTTAAGCAAAGGCCCTAAAGCTAAAATACACCTAAAAAAGTAAACAAATTATTTTCAAAAATTGTCTTCGAGTAGACATTTAACTACTTCTTATTTGTGTTCAAAATTATTATACCAACCTCGTATGCATATAAGTTTAGAGTTTTCATGCTCAATGTTCATTGGAAAAGGTGAATTGTATTATTGTGCACATATGTATGTACATACAACATTGTTTTAAATTCTTCCATATCAGTGAATAATTGCGTTAAAACTTTACCTTGGAGCACCATGCACAACCAGTCACCACAAACACATACTGCATGGACTTGAACTATTGTTGTTATAATTGGTAACAATGAAACATACTCGTACCTTGGTTTGAGCCATTTGTGTACATATGTGTGTGTGTGAATACACGTTCACATTGGGTTAATATGGGGGTTAGTGAAGCGTGTAATTGCTTGGAAACAGACGATATAATTATTCATTGAATGTGGTACGTAATGACATTTCTGTCAATCGTTCAATGTTGAAGCCTAAATTCTTAAGAATTGTGTTTTGGAGACTAAAAGGGTTCTGAGATATGCATAGTTATAGAAAATCATTTGTCCGTTTTACATTTCTGTGATCATAGAGATCCCAAAATGTCGGGTGTGACATTTTTGACTAATGGTCAAGCTTGTTCTACACGTCATTATGAGGTATATCAGCACAACCAAATCTACATGCAAACATACAGCTTGTGTACAAAATGCCAGTCTTCCATCTTAATTCATGTTTAATCTAAATAAGCTTAATATCCCCTTTATTCTACGGGGAAGGATATAAGCATATTCCGTTTTCTAAGATACCGGTCGTAACAAAATATTGCGAAAAATCCAACTTCTTGTGCATTTAAATGATCTTAATATGCCGAACGGACTATAAACCGTTAATGTTTAACGGCCCTAGCAAACTGTGGTTAACACCAATTCAAAGAAAGCAGCTAAGCTATGTTGTCCATAACAAACCGATAACCGGCACAACGTCAACAAACAATGGCTATTCAGCAGTTAAAATTAAACATAAATTTCATATCCAATTTCTGTTTCATATTCCTTATTATTATCGTCACCATCATCCGAAACAATTAGAAGGAATGAAAACAATTCTTGCATTTTAAGCAGTTTCTTCTTTTTATTACATCTATTATGGCTTTTTGTTAGAAATAAGGAAAGACATTATGTAGACAGTGGCTCTAACTCCCATGACAAAAGCAAGCACAACAAAAAAAAACAATAAAATATTTTGTAATCTCTTTGCTTGTTTTTATGATTATATTCCGTTTTAATTGAGTTCGCTGTTAAATATTACAACCATTAATTTAGAAATCCTATTAAGAAATGTTTGTTCGCTTTGACAAAGGATATTAAAGAAGGACACATAAGCAATTGACAGCTATGTGCGAACAATTTGAGAAAGTATGTTACGAACCTAGCTGAAATCTATTTGACGGGTAACATGTTGTTGACGGTGAAAATGTTATGGATTCGAAAATATCCGGACAATCGGATAATGTGACGTGTAGGGCAAATTAATGTTTGAAATTTAAGGGAATTATCCACACTTTCTGAACTGGAGACAAACATGCAAATAAACATTGTCTGAGCTCCTGGTATGAGCGAATTAGGAAAGTGTGGATATATAAAAGTAACATCTTTTACCAGATAAATTGACCACACAGTCGGAAATGAAAAATATCGTACCGTTTAAATTGTACAATTAGTACAGCCACGCAATGTTATTCAACGACATAAGATGATAGTTATAACGACAAGAAAGTCATCTAGCACCCATTTATAAATAACAACTAATTATTTGCTCAGAAAATGTAGCTAACAACTTCAAAAGTCCAACAGTCGAACGGTATCATTATAGTATGAAATTTTCCACAATTGTTTTGTTTAGCAGTTTTTGACCACCGAGAACCCTAATGTGAAAATACAACTAACTTGGTAAGCAGATGTTGCTAAGATCTTCAAAATATCGAAAATCTGACCTATATGAGAGCGATACCAAAACGTGGGCCGATATTCGAACGGAGGATATGATTAAATTCGTCATTCCGTTTGTAACACATCGACATAGTCGTCGGAGTTCAATAAAGTACACTCCACGTCCGTAGAATAGAACACCTACATTTTTGTAAATGTTAGCTTATTTATCCCAAAACGAATTAATCAACGTTTTTAATCTTGTAGGGATTTAAAGTCTGTAATGTTCCGTATCAAACACAGAAAAAATTATGTTTCTAGCTCTTCGCGAAATGATTTTCTGACCAATTTTCCGATACTACTATGAAAAATAGACATTTATTTTTGGTCATCAGGATAGAACATTCACTTTATTTTCGCGAATTTTTGAGTTATAGACGCCGAATTTTCTTTCAGTCGATAAAGCAAGGCTTTCTAATCATTTTTCACCAAAGAAAACCTATAAATAATTCCGCGAACACCGAAGTAACAGCGTAAAAGAGTTTAATATGACAGATAATTGAAACATCTCGGAATATCAATAGGAGTGGCGCAGTAATGTCATATTTCTTCACAATTAGATAGAATATGACACAGACAACCTCGTCGGATACAATCGAGTTCTTCGGATGCTGATAAGATGAAACATTTTCAAAATAATTATGAAAAACGTCAAAGTTTCTTATAAAAACCGTGATGTTTTGTTCAATAAAATTGTTTTTCCGCGAACAAGTCTGCCGTTTAAATCTTTGGAAATATGCTCCAGATTTAGAGGAACATAATCTGATATGAAAACATCCTCTATTCAATACACTGAAGGAAATTTTAGCACTTTTTCAAATTTAAGACAACCTTTGGACTTTGAATTTTATATGTGTTCTTATTTCGGTGTACGCGACTGTTCTCAACAGTATTATGTTCCAATATAAATGGACCAGGTTATGCTCTTCATACCGGATTTTACGATGTAGTCGTTTTTTTTACTGAACTCGCATATATAAAAGCCCCGTTTTCGCGGGAAAACGGGGTCATGGAAATTGAGGTTTTGGGTTTCGTATGTTGCTTTTAAAAAGTAATAAAATTTCGCTCAGTGTATTAAAATAGCGGCTATTTTCATATCAGATTGTCTTCCTCTAAATGTGAAGCATATTTTCAAACCTTTAAATGGCAGACTTGCTCGCGGAAAAACCATTTTATTGAAAAAAACTTCAAGGTTTTTATAAGAAATTTTGACGTTTTTCATAATTACTTTGAAAATGTTCCATCTTATCAGCATCCGAAGAACTCGATTGTATCCGTCGAGGTTGTCTGTGTCATATTCTATCTAATTGTGAAGAAATATGACATTACTGCGCCACTCCTATTGATATTCCGAGGTGTTTCAATTATCTGTCATATTAAACTCTTTTACGCTGTTACTTCGGTGTTCGCGGAATTATTTATAGGTTTTCTTTGGTGAAAAATGATTAGAAAGCCTTGCTTTATCGACTGAAAGAAAATTCGGCGTCAATAACTCAAAAATTCTCGAAAATAAAGTGAATGTTCTATCCTGATGACCAAAAATAACTGTCTATTTTTCATAGTACTATCGGAAAATTGGTCAGAAAATCATTTCGCGAAGAGCTAGAAACATAATTTTTTCTGTGTTTGATACGGAACATTATAGACTGTAAATCCCTACAAGATTAAAAACGTTGATTAATTCGTTTTGGGATAAATAAGCTAACATTAACAAAAATTTAGGTGTTCTATTCTACTGACGTGGAGTGTATATCACCAATAATTTTGAAAATTTATCATAGCTGAAGCCAAGGTTTACCCTATTAGAACCCGCGACTTGTGATTTTATATTATGCAAATTAAATATTTTTGGATAAAATGAAATGTTTTTGGACGTCGCAAAAAATATTTGCCTTAAAAGATAATTTGCGGAGAAGCTGTGGCTATTTTAGTGTTAAACAAGTAAAAAAGTATCAGTCGGCTTTGCCGACTGAGATATACCCTCATCTTTTCAGATTTGTCAGGCCCTTTTTAACATTTGAACTTACTAACAAAAATGTGGATTAGAATTAAAGTGTTGCGGATGAGGTATTTGAAGGAATGGACCGACATAGTCCATTCTGAAAGTGAATCTTATTTTGGGAGTTATATCATTTCGATAGATATCGCACCCACTAGTCATTTCAGTGAGTCATCGTATAACATTTGGACTAATATGCCAGAAAGCATGAAATTGTCCACGGAAAAATATCACTGTAAACAGGACCACAAAGAATAGAATCGGTATACATTTCCAAAGGATCTTCGAACAGACACCAAACTGCACTTAGACACAAATGTTGAACTTTTGTTGGGGAGGTACCCTAAGGAGAGGACCGATATGGGCCTTTTTAGTAGTTAAACTAAATTTGGACAAAATATTAGGAGATCTAAAGTTTGGACCAAATTGGTTACCCCGTTCAAGAAGTGTATAGCGTATACAAATTCAGTGACATTTTTTAAATATTGAGGGAAGTACTGGAAGTTGTGGACCGGTATTACCCATCTTCGAACTGAAACTAAGTTTGAAAAAAATATGTCGAAGGCCAAATTTGGAACCAAATCGGTTGACCAGTTCGAGTGCTAAAGTACGATCCAGCCACTATGCATGGTGCCATAAGGATTTTTACAACATTCGGTCTATTTTCTCAGGAAGTGTTTACTTGCCCTGAAAAAACTTGTACCATCGTAATGAGGGTCAGTGAATGCAAGTTGCTTCAAAAAAAATCAAAGTGATTCGAGAGCAGGTCCTAAAGTGAACTTATCCGAAATTTTGCGAGGACGGTACCCGGAGGAGTGGACAAATATAGTCCATATTCGAACCTGATCTATACCTGTTAGATATATTGGGATTTGTAACGTATGGACCAAATCGGTCACTACCTTCAAGAGTTTTCGTGCGCACAATTTTTCCGAACATTTTTGAACTTTTGTGGAGGAGGTACCTGAAGGAGTAGACCGATATGGCTTATCTTCGAACTTAAACTAAGTTTGGACAAAATATTACGATGGACAACTGTTGGACCGAATCGGCAGATCCGTTCGAGGGTTATCTTGCTCTCCAACCACCACATACTGTGTCACAGGGGCTTTTTGAAACATTCAGGCTATTTTCTCAGGAAGTATGGTCTTACCCCTTATGAAATTTGGAGAGCCGTAAATACAAGTTGTTACAACAAAAATCAAAGCGATTCGAGAGCAGGTCCTAAACTGAACTCTTCCGAAATTTTGTGTGTGTGTGGTGCCCGAAGGAGTGGACCGATTGAGCCCATATTGGAACCTCATCTTAGTCTGGTAGAAATTTCAGGGTGTGCAAAGCATGGACTAAATCGGTAACTCCCCTGAAGAGTTAACGTGCGCGCAAATTTTCCGTACATTTTCGAACTTTTGTGGCGGAGGTACCCGAACGAGTGGACCGATATGGCCCATCTTCGAACTTAAACTAAGTTTAGGCAAAATATTACGATACCCAAAATTTGGTTCGAATCAGTTGATCCGTTCGAGATTTATCGTGCGAACCAGCCAGACAGACAGACGGACGGACATTGCTAAGTCGACTCCAAATTGGCCAAACATATTTGGGGTCTAACACCATTATTTCGATGAGGCACATTTTCCCGGTATGAAAGTGTATATACCCTCATTAGCATAAATGCTGATTGTATAATAAAAAATTATAATAAAAAAATTAATTTTATTTATGATTGCACTAAAATCAAGAAAATAAATATTCTTTATGATGGAATCTCTCAAATAAAACGCTTGCATTTACATTACAAATGGCGACCATATTAAACGGCAAGCGTTTTATTATAGAGATTCCATCATGAATAATATTTATTTTCTTGATTTTAGTGCAATTATAAATAATACACTGTAACTTATTTTTTTTAAATTATTTTTTTATTTTTTAGTAAATAGAATGTTTGAAAAATGAGTTACCATATTTGAAAAGCACTGTAAAAAAGTGCAAAAATAGACCAATATTGGTTTTGATTTCATATTCATGTTTTGTCATCCAAATCTCATTCGATTGGTCAACTGTAACTGTGTGAAAAATGAGTTACCATATTTGAAAAGCAAATTAGATAAAACACTGTAAAACAGTGTAGCAATGGACCAATATTGGTTTTTATTTCATATTCATGTATTGTCATCCAAATCTGAAAAATGTGCAAAGTTTCAGTTCGATTGGTCAACTGCAACTGTGTGAAAAATGAGTTACCAGATTTGAACAAGTTAAAGAAAACACTGTAATAAATAAGAAAAATGGGTAGAAACCAACTTGTCATTTTTGTTTTCTCTCGATTTGTGAGTAAACCGTACCTTTCCCGAGTTTCCTGTCAAGGTAAAAGTAGAAGCAAACTAAATAAGGATCATCACACTAATGTATTACTTTTCAAAATTTGATCCGCTTGTACCATTAAATTATGCTGACATTTTGAAGCCTGATTTACAGTGTTTTTTGACATATTCTTCTAGTTGCGTTCCGCAAACCGGTTTTACAAAAATTCATTTATAGGATTGTAGAACTTGCGATTCTGAATTATTTGATAAATATATCTTAGAAATCTGCATCCAAATGAGAAAATTTTGTGCGAAGATTTTTCTAAAAAATCATATTTTTGGGGTCTAATATTTGTAATTGTCATTTGATTACCTCGAACTCTATTGCACATTTCCCGCCGGTCGGGAATTTTTTGTTAAAAAAAAAAGTTGGTTGTGCACATTTAAGCGCTTAAGCAACCCTTTATGTCCGTGTGCGTGGCCTAGTGTATAGTGTGTTCGGCTACAAATCAGAAGTTCGCAAGATCAAATCCAGCAGAGGGCGAAATAAAATAAAAAATATGAAGTGTTTTGAAATTAGAAACAAGTTCCACCTCAACTGTTCTAAAAATAGAGCATAGCTTAAAGCTTATTTTTCAACTTTCAGTGGCCATAGAATAACTAGTTATTCTAGTGGTCATAGAATGACTAGTAATTCAGTGCGACATGCCCTTGTTAAAATAAAGGGATTTGTAAGTAGATACGGCTGCCAAAAATCCCTTATAAAACCCATTAATTTGGAAGGATTTTTTGGCTGGGCATCTACGAGAAATTCCAAAGTAGGAAAATCACCTAAAATTGTTTTTGAAAATATAGCGTATTTTATCGCGTTTTCTATGGGACGTTTGCACTGCAATGAAAAACCAGTGCAGCATCTTCGTTTCTGCGGAAACAGAGATTTAACAACTTCACAGATAAGGGTACTGATAAGGTACATTCATTTTATCCCAAAAACAAGTGAGCAAAGGCTATAGCCGGGACGGGGCCGACCATGTGATACCCTGCACCACTACCCCTGTGCATAAGCTTTTCAATGGTAAACATTTCGTTTAGGGAATATAATCCGACTAAACATAATGTCCACCAAACATAATATGCCTCCTTCTCTCTGGGACCCCCATCTGATCAAAATTGCGACCTGTAGCGTGATTGCAAAAAAGTGAAAGAATTGGAGGCATTACTGACTGTTGTGGTATCTCCCTTGTTTGACCACCTTCGCCAACCTGCTTTACACCAATGTAAAGGTAATATTTTCTTCTTCCATTGACAGGCTTTGCCGTTGAAATACACCTACTGAAAGCCGATGTATTCACAAAGAATAAAACTTTGAATTTGTCTCCACATGAGTTTTCCCCCATTCCGACCCCTAAATATTATCCGACTATCAGCAAAATCAATAGGCTTCTTCATCTGTGGGGCACCCATCAACCCCCAAAACTTCGTGACCATCCGATAAAAATTTCAACCTGTAGCGTGATTACAAAAAATGGAAAAATTGGATATATTACTGACTTTTGCCAAATTTCGGTTGTTTGCCCAAATACGCCAACATACTTTGCATCAATATAAAGGAGATCTATTCTTCTTCCGTTGGCGGTCTTTCCTTTTGGAATACTTCTACCAGAAGCGGAGATATTCGCATAAGAAAAAAACCTTGACTTTTCTCCACATAAGCTTTTTGCTTATTCCGACTCCTGAATATTATCCGACTATCACCAAACCTAATAGGCATCAACTCCCAAAAAATTCGTGACGATCCGATCAAAATTGCGAACTGTAGCGTGATTACAAAAAAAAAGGGAAGTGGGATGCATTACCGACTATTGCGATATCTTTGTTGTTTGACCACCTACGACAGCCTACTTTACATCGTTGTAAAGATGATATTTTCTACTTTCCTTGCCAGGTTTTGCTTTTGTTATACCTCTTAAAGAAACGGAGCTATTGGCTTTGAAATAAAACGTTGACCTTTTCTTCAAATAAGTTTTTGCCCATTCCGACACCTTAATATTATCCGACCATCATCAAAATCAATATGCTTCTTCCTCTGTGGGACCCCCATTAACTCCCAAAATTTCGCGACGATCTGATCAAAATTGCGACCTGTAGCGTGATTACAAAAAAATGGAAAAATGGGATGTATTACCAACTATTGCGATGTCTCCGTTATTTGGCCGCCTACGCCAACCTACTTTGCATCATTGTAAAGATGGGATTTTCTACTTTTATAGTCAGACTTTGCTTTTGGAAGGTCCCCTACCAAAGCTGTGATATTCGACATTATTATTAAAATCGTAAAAATGAAAAGTTGGGTTCTATTAGCGGCTATTGCGATATCTTCGTTGTTTGACCACCTACGACAACATACGTTACATGGTTGCACAGGTGATATGTTCTACTTTCATTTCAGGTTTTGCTTTTGATATACCCTTTATAGATGCGGAGATATTCACATTGCAATAAAACGTTGACTTTTTCTCCAAATAAGTTTTTTTGCCCATTCCGACCCCTGAATATTATCCGACCATCGACAAAATCAATATCCGATCAAAATTGCGACCTGTGGCGTGATTACAAGGTTTAGATGAACAGACGGACAGACGGACGGACGGACACACATAGCCAGATCGACTCAGCTTGTCGAGACATTCATTTTGGTATATATAAGTATTGGTCTACGACCATTATTTCGATGCGTTACAAACTTTTTGGCCAAAACCAACTTATAATACCCTCCCCACATAGCGGTGTAGGGTATAAATAGTGTGCGATGCTACATCCACTGTTCTTGATTGATCGATATAGATTTTCATGGTGAACACTGAAATCGTATGCGTACATCTTCTGCATCTTAGCCTACAAATTAAATTTCAAAAAATAATTACAAATTAAAAGATATGGTCTTGCTGTACATGAAAATCACATGCGGACAAAATGATTTTAATAATTACGCGATTTACACGTATTTTAAAATGCATATAAATTAAAATGGGTTATTATTTATGTTTTTGACCAAAATATGTGCTTATTTTGGCTGTAACATCGGAACTATAATACCAATCTGTATGATTTTAGTCTCATTTAATTCGCCGTGAAGTTTTGATCTTTTGATTTTTGTATACTTTTAAGCGGTCATAAAATTATACAAAAATGGGCCTTTATTTAAAAAAAGCTGACTTAAATTGAATAATTAATTTATCAAATTTATGCACATTCCGCGAATTCTGAGTACATATATTATGCAATAACTCGCTGAAGTCACCAGAGAACTTTTTATTAAAAATTGTGCTCTTTAAACTAATTAGCGTTTTTGTAATATTTTTGTCTTAAAAGCCGAAATAAAACCACCATAACTTTTGTTCGCAACAACCAAAAATCGGCTCGTGACCAGATTCGTACTGGGGAAGTTTTTCTTAACCTAAATTAACCTTTTTTTGAAATGGAATATGAGATAAATGACAATATTTGTGATATATATTCTTGTTCAGCATGACATTCTAAGTCCAATTTTATGAATTTTGACGCTATTTTGTCAAATTTTCAAACCGAGATTGCTATAAATTAATATGGTATGTTGCCAGAGGATACAAAACCGGAATTCTAAAAATTGTAAATATTGGTCCATGTTGGAAAGGAACAACGATGGCGACACATATGAGCTCTTTTGAAGGGAATAATATCAGTTAAGATAAGAAGAGCTTAGTGTTTTCGTAAATGAAAGGAACCCAATTGTTCCTTTTTACTTCAATACATTTCGTAGTTGAGGGTATAAAAAGTTCGGCCTCTCTGAACTTAAGGCCTTTCTTACTTGATATTCAATCTCTTCAATGACGTATATCATTGAGTCTAAGTTCGATAATTGGGCCATAGACAATATTTAGCAAAATTTACCCATAACTTGGCGAATTTATTTGATTTCTGGGATCTATGCCAACATCTGTTTTCCTTCCATTGCCTCATCATGTTAATAGATGTTCTTCTGTGAGACATTTGCCCTAAAAAGTTTGCCCAGTGAACACAATACCCCTTTTGGTGTTTATCTTTTAACCGAATAGTACCAACCCCACTTGGAATTTTCCACTCCCAGATTGGCTGTTGCACAGTGTAGTTAAATGAGTTCTTTAAATCATCATATCCAAAATGTAATGTTCTTCAAAATATTAAACCACATTGTAGATAAATACATAAAACTGGATTTTGCTTAATTTCTGATGGGAAGTTCAAGAATGAGAAATAAACACTAAGAAAAGGAGCTCCAATATATTTTTTTATAAACCAGTGACAAGTCCCATAAGTTATTTGCGTGTTTTTTACTGAAATGCAATCGCAAAAGATGTACGTGGCTCTAAAGGCTCTGATATTCAGAAACGCGCACACACACACATGCAAAAATTTGCATATTCTCTACATCGAATGTCTTCGTTTGTCTTGTAAAAAGTCTTTCGCAGTACAAGATTGTGTCAGGACAAATTTCACATTTGAGCCGCCATATCGTCGGTGTCATGGTTACGTGTTCCATACGCCATTTTTGACATTTTGAGATAAAGGTACCTTACAAGGTTTTGAACCTTGCTCTTTCAGATTTCTTGGTCGGTTTTTCTCTATCTCTTATAGTTTCTGAGATATTCAGATGCCAATTTGTTCCATATCCTCTTTGTGACCCAAAAAATCTTTTCGTTTTGTTCCATATCCACAAAGCCTGGCGTATGGAACAAAACAACTTTGAACTTTTTAGTTCCATATCCATGTCGTTTGGCGTATGGAACAAAACGGGACAAAACCGAATTGTTCCGCACCAAAAATGATGGCGTTTGGAACAAAAAATTGCCCATTTTTTCCAAGTTATGAATAATGTGGCGTATGGAACAAATTGTTTTAAAGGACTTGGTTTAAAAACTGAAGAATAATAGTTTTTAAATCCAAATATTTTTGAATATTGTATTGTTATATGAAAACGAACATTTATCAATCGTTTAAACAACAAATCCCTACTTTAAAGACAAAATTTTGATGCAAGTCCACAAAAATATACGCAAAAACGTCCATTCGACTTGAAGCTAGTATGGACACCGACTACAAAAATGGTATTATGAGAAAAAGGTGCTTAAATGTTTTATGTTACCATAGAAATGCAAAATATGAATCCGTTTTGTCCGACCGAAATTTTACTACAAAAAATTAGTGATACGTGGAGGCAATCC
Source organism: Musca autumnalis (assembly GCF_047663935.1). Classification (NCBI taxonomy): domain Eukaryota; kingdom Metazoa; phylum Arthropoda; class Insecta; order Diptera; family Muscidae; genus Musca; species Musca autumnalis. The sequence goes on along the minus strand of NW_027411755.1, from coordinate 265,925,316 downwards.
CTTAAATAAGTGTTAAGGAAACCTAAAATTATGGTCCTTATTGTATTTATATGAGAAAAATAAATGTTTCATTTAAAGTCCTGATTTTTAAAATCCACAGTAGCACTTCATATAAGGGAGGTGGAACACGATTGATAAAAAGTGTTTTGGTTGAAATGTGACAAAACGTGTTCCATGTGACACAAACTGCCAAAAACATGAAAAAAGATTCCATGGAACAATTCAGCAACTTTTTGCAATTATAAAAATTGGCCATAACTTCTAGACAATCTCAGATATCTGACTAAAATAAACTACAGATATATTCTATGAGTTTAGTTAAGTGGAACTGAGCTCTTAAATTATTGGATTATTGCACCATTTTTATCCTGTATGGCCTTAAACATTAACTTGAGTTTTTCTCGAATCGGGCAAATGGCGTATGGAACACTTAAGCATGGCACCGACGATATAACATTCACCAGCTTTTGCATACTAGGAGGAAAAAGTGAGGAAGAAAAAGCAAAGGAAGCAAAACTCCTTGTCTCAAATATATTTCAACTGAGCAGAGATATAGACTTACGCACTCTTGCATTCACTATCCCTAGTTTCGGTGAACAAATATACGCTGTAGCTGAACTGCCATAGGGTAACAAAGGAATCAGGAAAGAATTTAAAAAGGATGTTGTCGTATGTAAATGTCTAGTTTTCTTGTAAAGCGTCAACGATTTTGTTATGTGTCCCACAATTTGAAAGTTTATATAGTTGGGTGTGCATCCTGTTCTTCAACTCTAATGGCACTAATACATATACATACACATTTACATATTGTAGATAAATAGAGCAAGTGTGTACATATAATATGTGTGGATGGGGGCATTTGCATTAACTACTCGTACCACGCATTACCGTTAAATGTGTATGTTTATATAAACAAATTACAAATGCAAATATGTATACAAATTGGGTGTATAATAGATGGGTTCATGTATGATTGCTGGGATATAAACTCTAATAATTATAATGCAAATATTTAAGAATATTTTTAATATTTTCATTAGAAATCTCTAAATGACTATATTTTTTAAGAAAATTTACTTATAAACCCCTTCCAATGTGATCATTTGATAAGAGACAAAGTAGTTTTCGGTGGATATGTTAATTTTTGCATGTCATATCCCATTTGGAATTGTAGGATGGTATTTTCTAATAAATTCCTTGTTCCATACTTTTTGAGTTTTAGAAATTTTTACATGCGAGAATTGAAAAATGCATACTGTAACAAATGTGGGTATGGAATTGTTTGTTTATACTCTTTATATGGATACATGCTAATACAAACAATAGGAAAATTATCAGTTAAAATTAAAAATTCTTCCAAGAAGAAGAAATTCTCCATCTACAAATTTGGTAGTAGTAGTAGTAGTTAGTTGGTTTCAGTGGCATATTAATGACTTCGAACAACAACACAATGTTATTTTTCCCCAAAAATTCGTTGCATACAATTTAACCTTTTAAGGTACTTCATACGTGAGTTATTGTGTTTACTGGTCGTTTCAAATGTTGGTCTCAGAGCCTTTTTAGAAAATTCGGGTCATTATACTAATTATATCGGAACTATCTTCTGTAACAATTTCTTAGAAATGATGTAAAAATTAAAAAAAAAAAAACAATGCGCACACAGCGCCTAATTTGCACGCAAGAAGTTTTTGGGGGTGGTACCAGAAGGAGTAGATGGATGTAGACCCTCACTTTTAACAGGATCTAAGTATTGAAAAATAATGCGAAGTACAACATTTGAATTAAATCGGTTGCTCGGTTCTAGTGTTATCGTGCGCACCTGTAAAAAATACCGGCAGACCACTCAAAATTGCTAAATCGGATTATACCAACATACACTCTAGGGCGAAACAAACAAAGGAATTCCAAGACCCAAATTTTTTCTATTTGATCCAAAAACCTTATATATGAAATTTTATGGCGATCGCTTAACGTTAACCCGTGCCACCCGAGCGACCTTTGCTTCCATAGTAATTTGTATGGGGCCAAATGTGAATTTTCACGAAAGGTCTCGATTATGGTTAAATCTTTATAAAAAAAAAGTACCGTTTCATTGTTGTGGCTAAAAAAGCGTATATAGTATACAACCCAAAATAGCCAAAATCGGCCAAATATGCATGTTGAAGCTATATTAAAACCAGATCCTATTTTCACAATGTTCCAAAAAGCATGGGTCGCCTTAATAAATATGTACGGTCTGAAGAGATTATTACGGTGAGACATATTTTTATTCGTATAGACATATTTTTATTCGATCCTTTGCCTTAAGACTGAGGAAATTAAAATATATTAAATAGGTCCATATTTTTACAAAACCGTCATAAAAACAAAAACATCCCATAAGGGACAAGGGAGACTTCTCTCATATCAACGAGTGCACCCCGATTCATATTAGCTCAATGATATGAGACCTACAGTTTATCGCCGAGTCCGAACGGCGTGTCTAAGACACCACTTTAGTAGAGAAGTTTTACATGGCTGAAATACTCAGGGAATGTCGCCAACATTACTGAGGGGCACACTCTGATGGCACACAAAAACAATAAGAGAACTAAAAATTCGACTGAATTGTATTTTTTTAATTTTAATTTTAATTTTGCCTGGAAAAATATTTTATTAAATCCAAAACGTTAACATATCGGAACTGTGATGTCTGTTTTATTAAAGCATCACCCTTGGAAATTTGCAATTATTTTATCTAAGTCCACTTCTTGTCAAACTAAATTTGTTACATTTTTTTATTTTTTTACACTCTTCCTTTCATCAAGAGTTTACATCCTCTTGATACCGTTTAGGACGTTGGTGCTCCATTTATCACCTCTATACGTATGTACACATGTATATGTATTTGTATATCTCTTTTCCTGTTCATCTTATTACCAATGTGGATTAAACAGTGTTCGTTATTCGCGTCAAAAGTCTCCTTCCTTAGCAGAAAAACTGAAGTACCTTTGATGCTAATGAAAAATTTCCCCCAAAGGAAATGTCTAGCATCCCCCATCAGTCACTACAGAGAGAGAGAGAGAGCTTTTAATGATGACATTTTATTTTGTCGCCTCCTGCCTTAGTATCTGCTAATACCACAAAGTGGCTATAAGTGACGAACACGTAATTTAAAATGTTACAGATTGTGAATTCCTTATTTCCTAAGATTTTTTGTAAATTATGATTTGTGTTTAAGGCTGACGTTTTTGGGAGTGATATATTGACGATAGTTAGTTAACTAAGTTAATTGTGTAATGTGTTGCATTAAATTTATATAAAATTCAATCTTACTGAGAAAAAATAAAACTGATACAAAAAATAAATAAATAAATAAATAGCTTCCGGTTATAATAATATTATCAAATTGTTCCATAAATATCCCAGAGGGAACAAGGCAGACTTCTTTCATATCAATGGGTGCACACAAGGTTATGACTTTTTGACCATTTTTCTTAAAAATGATTTCCTGTTGCAGGAATGAAAGATTAGTTGCCTATTAATGACTAAAATTACGTTTATTCCTCTGAAATATAAAAGAGTTCTCGCATTTTATACCCTCAGCCTTCAGGCTAGAAAGGGTATATCACGAATATTGTCAATTATTTCATATTCCATTTCAGAAAAAAAGGATACATTTTTTTTCGCGCTACATCAACGATTTTTGATATGTAGGTTAAGAAAAAAGTTCCCAGTATGAATATGGTCGCGAGCCAATTTTTGGTTCTTGCGGACAAAAGATATGGCGCTTTTATTTCGCTTTTTAAGAAAGAAAATATTATAAAAACGCAAATTATTTTAATGAGTACAATTGTTACAAAAAAGTTCTCTCGAAGTGACTTCAGCGAGTAGATTGCATAATACCTGCAAAATGTTACATAGAATTCGCGGAATGTACATACAATTATAATAAATAAATTTTTGAATGTAAGTCAACTTTATTGCAAAATTAAGGCCCATTTAGGGGTCATAAAATTACATAAAAATTTTTTGTGGATCAAAACTTCACGGCGAATCAAATGAGACTACAATCATATAGATTGGTGTTATAGTTGCATTGTTACAACCAAAATAAGCACATATTTTGGTCAAAAAAATAATTTTTTGTTTGAAAAAATATTTTTTCACATGCATTATATAGTAGAAAATATTATAAAAATCTATAGGAATGCTTCCTTCATTTCGCTTAAATCTCCCAATAAAATAGACGGATTTTGCTTTATTGACATTCATATTAAAGCTTTCCCATTAGGGAAGATAACTGAGTTGATGGGGATATATCTTAAAGCTTCTGAAATGCAAATAGAGATCAAATAACCCATTTTAATTTATATGCATTTTAAAATACGTGTAAATCGCGTAATTATCAAACTCATGTTGTCCGCATGTGATTTTCATGTACAGCAAGGCCGTATCTATTAAGTTAAGTTATTAAGTTGTATATATTTTTCGAAATATAATTTGGACTCTCAGATGTAGCATCGGTTGCATCTTAGCATTAAAAAACCTATAAAATACCGCTAATTTGCACAAAGTGCAAACCATTTTTGTCCGCATCCGATTTCAGTGTCCACCATGAAAATTTACATCGATATATATCTATTTGAAGGCGATCAATCAAGAACCGTGGATGTAGCATCACACACTATTTTTTGGGATAAAATGAATGTAGCTTTCTTATCAGTGAAGTTTTCAAATCTCTGTTTCCGCTAAAACGAAGATGCTGCACTAGCTTTTTCTTTGCAGTGGAAACAATCCGCAGAAAACGCGATAAAATACGCGATATTTTCAAAAATAAATTTTAGGTGATTTTTCTACTTTGGAATTTCTCGTAACTCGCGTTTTAGTAGATGGATTTTCACGAGGAATGATTTTTAAGGACAGTATTTTTTGCCACGTCCAAAAACATTTCATTCTATCCAAAAATATTTAATTTGTACAATTTACAATCACAAGTCGCGTGTTCTAAAAGGGTAAACCTTGGCTTCAGCTATGTTAAATTTTCAAAAATATTGGTGATATACACTTTCATGCGGGCAAAATGTGCCTCATCGAAATAATGGATTTAGACCCCAAGTATGTTTGGACGAAATTCGTTTCAGACAATTTGGAGTCGATTTAGCAATGTCCGTCCGTCCGTCTGTCTGGCTGGCTGGTGCACACGATAACTCTCGAATGGATGGGCCGATTTGGTCCAAAATATGGCTATCGCAATATTTTGTCCAAACTTAGTTTAAGTTCGAAAATGGGCCATATCGGTCTACTCCTTCAGGTAACTCCCCCACAAAAGTTCGAAAATGTTCGGAAAATTTGTGCGCATGACAACTCTTGAAGGGAGTAACCGGTTTGGTCCATACTTTGTACATCGTGAAATATATACCAGACTTAGATAAGGTTTCAATATGGACTCAATCGGTCCACTCCTTCGGGTACCTCCCACACAAAATTTCGGAAAAGTTCAGTTTAGGGCCTGCTCTCGAATCGCTTTGATTTTTGCTGTAGCAACTAATATTCACTGCCCCCATACGACGTTATAAGTTAAATCAGGGGCAAGTCCATACTTTCTGAGAAAATAGACTGAAAGGTGCAAAAAAACCCAATGATACCGTGTGTAGTGGTTGGAGCGTATGATAACTCTCGAACGGATCTGCCGTTTTGGTCCAAGATGTGGCCTTCGTAATATTTTGTGCAAACTTAGTTTAAGTTCGACGGAGTGGACCGTCGGCTACCTCCCACACAAATTTTTTGAAATCGAGCTTTATGATCAATAATGCATCTAAAAAAGGAAAGCCGACGACTCGAACCCACACACCCACCACTATGTGACATGACATGTTTCGCCTTTGGTAATGAAGGCTCCTAAGAAATATCGGACGTGGGACGGCTTCGCTTTCATCTAACTTTTACTCTTTCAAATGCAATTTGTTTTTTAAAATTCTGAATGTTTTGTTCAGTAATTGTATGGCTTTCATGACAAACGCTTCTTAGCGTAGTCTTTGAAAGTTATGAGTTTTGGCTCTGAACACTAACACGCCGTGACAACACTTTTTTCCTTGTGTTTTCAAGGACGTGGGTTCAAACCCCAGCCTGGCTCAGCTGATTTTATTTATTTGAAAATTTTGCCATTTTAGGCGAATATCATATTTAGTATTAATTATACCCTCAGCATTTATGCTAACGGGGGTATATGGTAAATAACAAAAATGTTTTGCAATCGATGAATCCGAGTTTCACCCTTTCAGAATTCGCGAACTGTTAACATATTCTATAAAGTATGACTACAATTCTTTAAAATGAAGTGCTTTAGGAGGGATCCCATAATGTCGACCATTAAAATTAATTTTCGTGGAAGCTGTGTTGGCATCAATGTAGAAAAAATGGGTAAAAATGGGTTGAAGCCAACAAGTTTTTTTATGTTCCCATGCGATTTCTGGCTTAACCTTACATTATATAGAACTATTCCCAAAGAATGAATCGCAGAATACTCCATGGGCAATAAGATAGCTGTGTATGATTTTTCGATATATCCACTGCAACCACCTAAAATTGATGCTGAAATTTTGAAGCCGGAATTTCGGGGTTTTTTGAATTTTTTTAATAATCCGGACGCGCAAGAAGATAATATTCCAAACTCATAACACGATTATAGAACTCGTGATTTCACGTCGTTTGGTGCATATCTCATGAGTGTGCTCCTTACAGCATCCTAGTAATTGGAGAATTTCATGCGTGAATTTTCTTACAAAACATATTTTTTGCGTGTAAAATTTACAACTGTCATTCAATTTCCTTTGAAACCCGCGTGAAATTAGTTTTTTTACGCGACGGTTCTAATGAAGCCTTCCGCGATCGAATTCATCTACTAAAACCACGGATATAGATACCTTGAAAATCGGAAAATCAGCAAAAATATATTTTGACAAACCCGCGTACTAAACCGCGATTTTCTTTAAATTTTTTTATATAAATGGAATCCTTTACTCGCGATTATAATATTTGCGAAAACACGTGTCATAAAAAACGGAGATACGCGAGAAATATGGGTATTTCGCCAAAAATTGAATGTGGAGGCACATCCGCGGTTTTTGAAGAATCTATTTGAATTAGGTGTATATTGACGTATTTTTGATGGGCGCTGATGAAACCGGATGCGCATCAAAGTCGTATGCACATTGCGCGGCTTTTACCAACATTAAGGTTTTTTGCAGTGCATGACGCAACTGGCGGCACACAATGGCCGCTGACTGAAACATCAAAATATGCATAAATATTGAAAGAGATTGATTCGCTTTATCCAAAATCGGATGAGCATCAACCGACTTTAACTAATTCCCGAGTTACAGGCTTTTTAATTTTCATATCTTTTAAATGATAGTAATTTCAATATTACTCTTAATTTCCTATCCTTATAAGTAATCACAGTAAGCAGTTAAGCTTTCACGATGGTAAACCATATATTTTGATAAAGTTTTAGCAGAATACTTTAATTTATGTATTCGATTTTAGCGAAATAGTTGGATAACTCTCAAATATTTTTCGAAACAAACCAAAAATATATTTGTAACAATATTTTCCAACAATGAGTTGTTTCTCTTTTGTTGTTGTTATAATATGCAATTTATAAAGCCAATGTTTATAATTTTGGTTTCACATTTTTTTACGCGTTGTCTAGTTTCTGTACGTATTTTTAATTTAGTTTTTAGAGGTTTATACGGACTCTGAGTTAGTATAATTTGAATTTATTGCCAGATTTTTTTTATTTTTTTTGATTTTCCGCGAAAATAAAAACACATTTTGGAAATTTTGGTGCATCTACGGATGGATATCAAATGCTGTTACTGGATATCAAATGCTTACATTTTCTCAATACAAAAAATAAGAAATTGTAAAATATTTTTTCTTTATAAGAGGATAAAAACCGCTATAAATTTTGCGCGCATCGGCCAATTTCGTGAACGCGAGCAGATTTGAAACCAGATTTTTTTCCTTTAACTCTATACCAAAAATCGTAGATGTGCTGGCGAATTTTTTTTTTAAATGGGATTGCAAAGGAATTTTGTTATTTGCCATATACACTTTCATACGGGGAAAATGTGCCTCATCGAAATAATGGTTTTAGACCCCTAGTATGTTTGGACAAAATGTGTTTCAGACAATTTGGAGTTGATTTAGCAATGTCCGTCCGTCTGTCTGTTTGTCCGTCAGCCAGCCAGCCAGCTGGTGCGCACGATAACTCTCGAACGGATGAACCGATTTGGTCCAAAAGTTGGCCATCGCAATATTTTGTCCAAACTTAGTTTAAGTTCGAACATGGGTTATATCGGTCTACTCCTTCCGGTACCTCCCCCACACAAGTTCGAAAATGTTTGGAAAATTTGTGCGCACGATAACTCTTGAAGGGAATAACCGACTTTGTCATTAATTAGCACATCGTGATATTTCTACCAAACTCAGATGAGGTTCCAATATGGACCCAATCGGTGCACGCCTTCGGGTACCTCCCACACAAAATTTCGAAAAAGTTCAGTTTAGGACCTGCTCTCGAATCGCTTTGATTTTTGTTGCAACAACTTGTATTTACTGCCCCCATACGACGGTACAAGTTTCATCAGGGGCAAGTCCATACTTCCTGAGAAAATAGCCTAAAAGTTGCAAAGAGCCCCTATGACACCGAGTATAGTGGTTGGAGAGCAAGATAACTCTCGAACGGATTTGCAGATTCGGTCTAAAATTTGGCCTTCGTAATATTTTGTCCAAACATAGTTTAAATTCGAAGATAAGCCATATCGGGCCACTCCTTCAGGTACCTCACCCACAAAAGTTGAAAAATGTTCGAAAAAATTGTGCGCACGATAACTTTTGAAGGGAGTGACCGATGTAATCCATACTTTGCACATCCTAATATATCTATCAAGTTTAGATCAGGTTCGAATATGGACTATATTTGTCGCCTCCTTCTGGTACCTCTCACACAAAATTTCGGATAAGTTCACTTTAAGACCTCCTCTCGAATCACTTTGATTTGTGTTGAAGCGATTTGTATTCGCTACCTCCATTAGACGGTAAAACAGCCCGAAAGGTGTAAAAACCCCCTATGTCATCATATGTGGCTGTCGGAGAGAACGATAACTCTCGAACTGTTCAACCGGTTTGATCCAACATTTGCTCTTCGTCATATTATATCCAAACTTAGTTTCATGGATCAATACCGGTCCACAACTTCCGGTACTTCTCCCAAATATTTAAAAATGTCACTAAAATGCTAGGACGATATCACTTGAATGGGGCAACCAATTTGGTTCAAACTTTGGACCTCCTAATATGTTGTCAAAATTTAGTTTAACATCTAAAATGGCCCATATCGGTCCTCCCTCCACAAGAGTTTAACATTTGTGTCTTAGTGCAGTTAATTTCTAATCCACATTTTTGGTGGCAAGTTCAGATGTCCATTCGACCTTAAATACATTCGATCTGTCCGTAGGTGAAAGTTTCACTTCATATTGGCTGAGGGTATATATCTGTCGGCAAATCCGACTGACGCTTTTTTACTTGTTTAATTAATTTTTCTTAGGAAATCGAGCTTTATTATCAATAATTTTTGTTGGAGCAACTTGCATTCGCTGCCTTAATTACGACAGTAAAAGTTTTTTCAAGGCAAGTCCATACTTTTTGAGAAAAAAGCCCGAAAGTTGTAAAAACCCCCTATGGCACCATATGTTGTGACTGGAGAGCTCGAACCGAATACTGCGTTCGTCCAAACTTTGGATATCGTAATATTTCTTTGTATATTAGATGAAATTCGAAGGTGGAAGGTGTGGACCTTCCGATACCTCCCCTACAAAATTTCGAAAATATTCGCTAAAATGGTACTCAGTTTAAAAAAGCCCTATCTATAGATATCCCCGCAAATTTTTGCGCTTTAATCCTATCCATATTGTTTTGAAAACCCCCCTAAATTTGGAAAAAAATTACTTCAATCCACACAGGCTGAGGATATATCTCTGTCGGCAATTTCGATTGATAACACTGTGCAACAAGGTTTCTGTGGAAAATTCCTTTTGGAGATGAAAGCCCTTAGTGAGTATATTAAGAACCCAAAAGGAAATTTTCTCCATAGGTCAAGTTTCTGACCTATCTCGCGCGATGAATTTTTTGAATTTTCGCCTATGATGCTTGAGAAAATAGCTTTATATCTCTGTTTGCCGTTATTGTAGCTTCGTTTTGAGATTACATGTCTTCAGTCAAATCGAATGGCGAATCTTTTTGTAGAACATTTCATTCTTCTAACGCAATTCCTTTCATGTCCTTTTCGTCCTTTCTTTCTTGAACCGTAGTAAAAGTACCACAAGATGAGATTTTACAGCATCCAAATATTCCACAAAAATGTTGCTCAGAGAATTTTAGGTACGGTTCTCATTGACAACTAATCGATATTGTCACGTTTTCATTGTCTTTTTTGACATTTACTCGGTTTTTGTTCAGAAAAAAACTATGTTTTGTTTTTCTGTATATTCGTTATTTGTTATGTATTGGTAGGTAGACATACCCATTGGTTATCGCTTATATTGACATTGGGATGTATCTGAAATATTTACCATATATAGCTCCCGATATGCTGAGCACGTTAATGAACAATTTTCTTGGAAAACAGATCCCGTTATCTAATATTTTGAACCGGATATAGCGATATAAAACTCGGATTTTGTACCGATTTTAAGTAACCGATTAAGCTTATATGTATACCATTAGAAAGCTAATAAAATTGCCAATCAGGGAAAATAAATTTTTTGACAGCATCTTACCTGAGTTCGGTGCTAAAACAAAAAACCCGTATTCTTGAACCGTTTTTAAGGAAAAATATCACTGCGCGTAAATATGAAGATAAAAGCTTGGTGGGTGAAATATTCTTTTTGCCGATGAAAGTTGATGAAGTTAATATTATGAACCCGGAAGGACAGTTATGCCATAGGTCAAACTACTGAGTTTTTTTTTCTGAACAAAAACCGAGTAAATGTCAAAAAAGACAATGAAAACGTGACAATATCGATTAGTTGTCAATGAGAACCGTACCTAAAATTCTCTGAGCAACATTTTTGTGGAATATTTGGATGCTGTAAAATCTCATCTTGTGGTACTTTTACTACGGTTCAAGAAAGAAAGGACGAAAAGGACATGAAAGGAATTGCGTTAGAAGAATGAAATGTTCTACAAAAAGATTCGCCATTCGATTTGACTGAAGACATGTAATCTCAAAACGAAGCTACAATAACGGCAAACAGAGATATAAAGCTATTTTCTCAAGAATCATAGGCGAAAATTCAAAAAATTCATCGCGCGATATCTCAGGAACTTGACCTATGGGGAAAATTTCCTTTTGGGTTCTTAATATACCCACTAAGGGCTTTCATCTCCAAAAAAAATTGTCCACCGCACAGACCTTGAGTTCCAATTTGTGGCACAGTGTAATTTTTTAACTGTTTTTTTTTAATATTTTTTTGAAAAAATGTATGAAATGAAAGAAATATTCGGAAAAAAATTGTCTTGTTACACGAATAAATAAACTTAACTAAAATAAAGTTTATATATAACTAAAATAACGTTTATTCCATTTAAATATTGAAAATGGTCACGCACAAAATGTCACAACCGCACTGTTATAAATATGGAATACTCGTAATAGAAGCGGAGATATTCGCTTTAGAATAAAACCGTGTCTATTCCCCCCCCACTAAGTTTTTTGCCCATTTCGAACTAAAATCAATAGTCTTCTTCCCCTCCAGGACCCCCATCAACCCACCAACATTTCGTGATGGTCCGACCAACATTGCGACCTGTAGACTGTTTTGATGGCAGACGGACGGACACACATAGTCAGCTCGATCAACTCGTCGATATATTCATTTTGGTATATACATATGTATACATAAGTATAGGCCGTTTTCCGTGTAGATTTTTTTCACATTAGAAGTGCAAAATAGTTCCCAAAAAACTATAATTTGATCAAAAAAAAAAAAACGGAGCTGCCGTTATATAAATATTTTCTATCCGACCAAACACCAACATTCTAACTAACGTTATATTAAATATGGTAAAAAGTGATTTATATATAGAAACATTGCGGCGTTTTTTATTGGGATAGCCTTTGTAATTTTGTATTTTCAAAATAGTCTGGCTTAATCCCATTGTTGTTGTTTTAATATTTTAAAACAACTATTTTATTAGTGGAAAAGATTTGGCATTGTTCGCCAAGGGGTAAGGCAGGGAATACTATAGTTTCGATCCACGCCACTGGATCTCATTAATTCCCTTGTTTCTTGTTTGTGGATATTCTCCACCGAAGTTATTTTTCAATAACTTCTTCAACAAGAAACTTTTTATACCCACACATCAATCGTCAGCTCGAAGTATAAAGGTAAGTAAAGAAAAAAGTTCAATGAGAAGTTTTTCCTTGGCAACCTCACACAACTCCGACGAAAGTGTATGCGAAAACAATTCAAACCTCTTCCACTAGTATGTGTCGTCAAATTTCAACGAATGCACACACCAAAATTTGGTTGGTCTGCTTTACAGCAAAAACAACAAACGTCGTGCCAGTGTCTTCAATTAGAAACATTGCGGCGTTTTTTATTGGGATAGCGTTTGCAATTTTGTTTTTTCAAAATAGTCTGGCTTAATCCCATTGCCCCATTATCTTTTCCACTAATAAAATAGTTGTTTTAAAATATTAAAACAACAACAATGGGATTAAGCCAGACTATTTTGAAAAAAACAAGATTTATATATATTTAATACATAACGTAACGTCGGTGACTGTTAGCAGTTACATATCTACTTTATTTTACACATTTTAATTGCAAATTAGCGGTCACATACACTTCCCCAAATTTACATACAAGCAAGCGCTTGTATGCCGGAACCACCTTTAATGAGTGCTGACTACGTAAACCAGCGGGCAGACACTCTTTCTCACTTACGATGCATGTTTTTATGTTAGTAGTGGAAAACATGGTGGGACAAAATCAAAACGGAAGTTCTCTCTGTTGCATGTAAATGGAAATAACATGTTACCCGACAGCAATTCAAATGCAACAATTTAACACTAAGTAAAACTCTTATGAACCTAGACATACACACCAAAAGGGACACATTACTACATGTTATGGAAATCAGTGAATTTAGTAGAAATATTGGGTGTCATCAGACTCGTTGTATGTAGGTTCAATTGTATAATTGTTAGCCGACATACATGTAAATACTATATATTAAAAGCGTAAATGATGATAAAATTAAGTGCACTGTTTACTTTATTTTGTATAAACAAACACTTTTTTAAAGCATTCCAAATTATTTCATGGCTGATTGATTGAAAAATAAACTTAATAAATTGAGACTTCCATTACCCCTTGAATATGAGAATGAAAGTGAACAATCACCATCGAAGGGTAGTAGCATATTGGTTAGATGGCTTTGATTTCTCTAGTTATAATTTTCCAAAGAGACTGCATTTCATTAAGATCACTTGCGAACGTAAATTATATTTTTAATATATTTTTATTATACATAAATGACTGCCCGTTTGGCTTATCAAGCTTGACATAATTCAATATGAAAGCAATGATACAATTTATTTTTGTTTAATGATTTATTTGCTATTTTATATTACTTTTTTTTTTTTTCAAGAAACACGCTAACCCAGAACTTTTTCCGTTGAAACATGTCGTTCTGAGCAGCATACAATTTATTATCGACACCATTATTGTCACTTAAGACCATTTGGACATTCTTAAGAACGTAATTCGTTATTCTGGTGACATCTCAAAATATATCCACGGCATTGTTTGTCCACAATTTTCCAATTCAACACAAAGTAATGATACAACTCACCAGCCTTCAACAGTTTGTGGTGCAAAGACAGCAGCTGTGGCAGGTCTGTTTGTTGTCCATCAAGACCTGTCATTGTTGGTCCAACCAAGAGCCACAACCAGCTCCTTGTTGATATTTAGCACAAAGTGATGCGCCACTGTTTCTTTGTTTTTCGGGTGGCTCATAGTCTGTCGGACAACAGATAGGTCAAAAGTAAATACATACACCGTGTTCTTGTTGTTCTTTCGAATAAGTCGTATGGAAACATTTCCAGTTGATATTTGACGCAGTGCATGTGACAGCAGATGACAGGGTTGGTTAACAGGTGAATATTGTTGTTACTTCCTTTTGTTTTGTAGCAAAATGAAAGCATTAATTTGTGATGCGTTATATTACCATTTGTGAGTAGTTGTAAAGAACGCTTTCGATGGTCAAACAGAAACTATTTGAGCAATACTCATCTCTATATCCAACACATACATATGAGTATGTAATTAAAAATGATTTTGTAGATGAGACATATATAAAATATAAAAAAGTGGTATAGCTATTTTTGTCATGGAGTATTTAAACCCAAAAAACTTACACAAATGGGTGAAAAAACTGGGAAGCATTTAATCTGACAACTGTATTATTTTGAGCAGCAAAAAAAGTGCGCTGAATTCAGTTATTTTGCAACGAAATATCAAAAACATCCTTCTTTAAGTTGACAACCCCGCCAGAGATCTGCACCCAGGTTCGGACTCTTTACTCACTGGCAGATGTACTTCAAAATATAATGCCAATATTACTGCCATGCAGGAAAAACGATGGATTGGGAAGGACATAACAACAAAACCTAATGGTTGGACGTTAAAACATCTAGTCTCCAGCTTCACCCAGGTAAATTAAGTACAATTTGGAAAAAAAGCTAAATTTTTCAACATCAGTTTTATTTGCGCTCATGTTCCCACTGAAGACAAGGACGAACATACCAAAGATATATTTTATGAGCGATTAGAAGAAACATATGACCGTTGCCCTGCCCATAATATTAAAATTATTCTAGGCGATTTTAATGTCAACAATTCCAGATTAAATAATCTCGACATTCACCCAACGAAAAACAAGAAATCCCATTGTCATAGATGGAAGACATTAATCGAGCATTGCAGCAAATGTACTAATCGGGTACGTATATTTGCTGCAATCCTCAATTATGCGTAACAAATACAGTACAGCCGTTAAATCCCATCAATGAACCCATGGTATGAACCCGGAGTGTCGGGCTGCTATCGAGTGGAAAAAATATGACTTATAGGGCAATGCGTATCGCACTGAAAAGGTATCGGTAGAAAAGAAGAGATTATAAACATATTTTGCGCAGGGAAAAGAGAGAAATGGAAAGCCGGGAATTTGAAAAGTTCGAGATGTACAGGTGCTAGAACGAAGACTGAATATTCTACCAAGAAGTAAAATATCGCACTGATGGCTTTGGTACATGCAAGGTAATCTTGTAACAAATTCAGATTACGAGCTCAGGATGTATAAAGAAAATGTTTCCATACTGTTTCCAATACTATCGAAGACGACGAAGATACCATAGGTGAAGACAACACTAAACCGACTGATGAATAATAAGGCAGCTGGAGCCGATGGCTTACCAGCCGAGATATTCAAACTGGAGGCGACACACTGCTAACTTGCTGATGCATACACCTTGCACCATCTGGCAGGAAGAACGCGTACCCAACGATTGGAACCTGAGCATCCTGTGCCCCGTCTAATTGGGCTACACCAATGCGGCTTTAGAACTGGCAAATTCACCATTGACCAGAAATCCTGGTTTGTCGATTATAAAGCAGCACCCCACGTTCAAAGGTATTCCAAGCCATGCCTGAATTTTGTATCCCCGCAAAGCTTATTCAGCTTTGTGAAATGACATTAACTGATACTTGGTCCTCAGTTAAATTATGAAAGAACCTCTCGGAAGAGTTTAGTACCAAGGAGACGGCCTTTCATTCAACATTCTGCTGGAAATGTTTATACGATATGCAGATGTTGACTGCTACTTGCTGACGATATATACATCATGGGCCGACCAATAAAAGAAGTAACTGATACCTATAAAAAAGGTCGAAGGAAAATCTGCTAACAGGGTCTGGCGGTAAACGGCGAGAAGACTAAGATGATATTGTCGACGCGCAATGCATCCATAGAGCGGCATATAACGATTGCGTTCCCTAGGTCATGTTATAAGAATGAGAGATGATGAACCCGCTAAAAAGGCGTATAAATACTGGCCGCATGGCGGTTCACGCTGAACAGGGCTGCCACGGTTTCGATGTATTCAACAAGTGGAAGACAAGATCGAAATCACGATATTCCAAATTGAAAAATTAAAGCAACAAATAGAGGGGAATGGAAATCTTTTCATTGTTCGGCCTATAGGACAAATTTTCTGTTCTGTAAACGTGTAGCTGTTATCGTGACGTTTTATGTACAGGCTTTCGTGCTAATAAAAAGACGAATATCCAATAGATTGGTATAGAAAATACAACAAATTGAAAGGAACATAGGAAATATTGTTTCTTATATAACACCATTTAACAGCAGATATGACTAACACCCGTTTGGTAGCTGTGAAAAACGCTATTATCAATAAATACTTCTTATGTCAACAATTATATTTGATGTGGTTCCTATATAAACAAATTTCCAATTTATGAAGAAAATTCAACGGGAGATCTCATTGAAGAAAATTTCATTCTAAACCAAGTCATATTGTCCTTTATGTATGTAGGAAATCTAATTTCAGGATATTTAAAGTTTGGCCCTGCCATACTGAACAAGGATATATTGCCGTTTTTTACTTATAGCCTTTACCTATAATCTTACTTATAATCCAACATAGTTTTCTCATGGAAACTTTTCAAAATGTCCTTCTATATTCTTTGTATTCACTCTTTAGTAACATGTCTATAACTGATGATTATGTGATGATGTTAACCTCATCGCAATGACGGAAACACCATACACAATTTTCACGTTGCATGTCGATGTTAATGCTCTACAATCCCCAACAGAAATTTGGACATGGCAGCGAGCGAATAGGTCGTCCTCTTACTGTCACACAACATAAAATAATGCGGCACTTTTAAAGTGCCGTTTTGGGGCATATATTTTTTATTTCATGTTTTTTTTTTCATTTTTTATATACACTTCATTATTTACCTACCAAAAGCTGATGTGTTGATGTTGCCGACCAAATCCATTAAAATGCATTGGTCCGTATTTCGTGGTATGAGGAACAGTTTTTTTTTATAAAAAACTCTCGTTTATGGGTTTTTACACACTCAGTTGAGTTTATAAATTTACCAAATAACGACGTGAGCACTTACACATTTTATGCTTTAATGCTTCATTCCCAAAAGAGTTTTACTATCGAAAAAGTGAAATGGAGTTTATTTTACATATTTATTGGTGATTGGTTATGGAGCAAAATCGTGTGTTTTAATTTTGGTTTAAAGAGTTTCTTAGTTGTTCAAACAACTACGGGTAAATACTAGTAAAACAATCAAACAATGTAAGGTTATGTTATCATCAAGACAGAACCATGATAATGGTAACAAATCGGAAAATATATATAAAGTTATATGAAGAATTGTTCTTTCGGTGTCGAATCCGGTGTGCAGAAGTCGCCAAGAAAGTGGGTTAGAGTCGAAAGTCTAACCAACAAGCAAGAAAGTATAAGTCAGCTAAAGAAAAAAAGCAACACAATACTTCTGAAGCCTACAGGGGTTTTTTTGAGTTTTTGGACTAATTTCTCTGGAAGTATAGATTTGCCCCCGAAAAAAACATTTGGACCAAATCGGTTTGTCCCTTCGAGGATTATTTTACGTACTGCCCAGCTTAGTTGGTGCAAAGATAAGTAAGTAATATGGGTATTTTACACAAAATAGAATGTGAAGGCACATCACGGTTCTTGAAGAATCTATTTGAAATATGTGTATATTGTCGTATTTTGATGTGTGCTACTGAAATCGGATGCGCATCAAAATCGTATGCATATTGAGCGACTTTTCCCACTTAAGGTTTTTTTTAATATGCATAGATATTTAAAGAGATTGTATCCAAAATTGGATGCGCTTCAACTGATTTTAACTAATTTTCGAATGACAGGTTTTTTAATTTTAATATGTTTTGAATGATGGTAATTTCAATATTGCTCTTAATTTCCCATCCTTATAACTTATCACAGTAAGCTACTAAGGTTTTATGATTGTAAACCATATTTCTCGATCAAGTTTTACTAGAGTGTATTAATTACACTGTGCTACAGTGAAAATTTGCAGGGGTTCTGATGCATAAATTCGGTATTGTGGGAGTCCATGGAAGACGAAAATACCTTCGGTTTCTTTGGGTCACTTCGTTTTTTGATTTTATAACGGTAAATGTAGTGAAAAACGGGGTTTCTTGGATTCTCAACTTTAAACGGACATAACTTCTTTTTTCCACAATGGAAATTTACAGCTTACTTTTTATTTTAAAAAGCCATAATTTTTTAAAATCGGGCAATAAATGGTTAGGTTATAGTGATTTAAGTGTGACAAAAACGCATTAAAAAACAGAAAAATGCTTTTCCTGGAGCTCTACGCTGCGTAGAAGACACCAAACTGCTTAACTATTTACTTTTGTCAAGAAGGAAATTTAGTGAGCTTTACAAAATGGGGAAAACCAATAAAATCGGTTGAAAAATGCGTGAGTTATGGCATTTTTTGTGTTTTAACTTTTTGGGCTTTCCTTTATAAAAGTTGGTACCTTGCACAGAGGGGAAACATAGGTCTAAAGTTGCTCAAAACTCAAAATATGAAAATCGTTTGTTTATGAAAAAATGTTGATAAACGGCAACCAGACTTTTTTCTATATTTGCTATAACCATCCTCGACTTTGTAAGATTAACCAATCCAATGCAGCAGTCGATTGAACTCAGCCATACTGAAAACAAAAAGTAAATTTTCGAAAACTAAGAAATTAGGTGAACATTAAAATGACATTATTTTCGCGAAAATTTATATTTTACAAGATTTATTGTTTTTGTACAGTCTCCGAACAAGATTAGCATTTAAAATTTTCAGATTGATTTTACATCTTTGCTCTTTAATAATGGTGATACATATCCTCTTTATGAAATTTTTTTATGATAATTTTTAAGATTACTACAGTTTCAATAGTGAAAAAGTCTATTTCCCCGTCGTTTCCCGACCATAGTTACTTCTAATGTTTTATGCGCTTGAGTCTCAAATATCAGATTCAATCATAAAAAATTGGGCATATTTGCGCCTTTCCGAAAAAATCTAATTATTCTCAACTAAAATGTGAAATATTTTTATATGGAATTGCAAGGTTTACTCACACTAAATTTTGCTCCGCCTTATAACCGGGGCTCTTATTTATCAGACTAAACCAACACCTATCAAATATGTTTGCATTATTCAGAAACATTCACGCTTTTCTCATGTGAATTGAGAAAAAATTTAATTTAAGTAAGTTTCAAAAAATAAAATTTGGAATGAAATATATGTATATGGGACTATATATACATCTGTACCGATTTGTTTGAAAATTGGCTCAATGTTTTTTTAGGCTAGTTCAGGTTGCATGTGTCAAATTTCAGTGATTTTGGTGCAATTTTATTTCATATCAGATGCGAATATATATGGAAGCTGCATCCAAATCTGGACCGATTTTCATTATTTTCTATAGGATTAA
Organism: Musca autumnalis; assembly: GCF_047663935.1. Lineage (NCBI taxonomy): Eukaryota > Metazoa > Arthropoda > Insecta > Diptera > Muscidae > Musca > Musca autumnalis. Next base: position 265,905,681 of record NW_027411755.1, on the reverse strand, counting down.
TCCTTATACAGAAGATATGCTTTGTGCAAAATTTTATATCAATCGGTCTATAAATGAGCTTTCTAGGGCTTTTGATCAACTTTTAACACAAATTTCCCCTCTGTGCCTTGGTGCGTATGATTGTAATTTGAATTTGTCTAGTTAACAATTACGCACAAAGTACCAATCTTTTATAAAGGAAAAACCAAAAAGTTAAAACACTAAAGATGGCATAACTCACGCATTTTTCAATCGATTTCATTGGTTTTCCCCATTTTGTAAAGCTCATCCTTGCGCAGTTTGGTGTCTTCTACGCAGCCTAGTGCTCGAGGAAAAGCATTTGCCTGTTTTTAATGCGTTTTTATCACACTTAAATCACTATAACCTAACCATTTGTTACCCGATTTTTATTATGGCTTGTTCGAAAGACATGATTCTCACCTTTTAAATAAAAAACAAGCTGTAAATGTCCGTTGTGGAAAAAAGAAGTTATGTCCGTTTTAAGTTGAAAATCCAAGAAACACCGTTTTTCACTACATTTTCCGTTATAAAATCAAAAAACGAAGTGACCCAAAGAAACCAAAGGTATTTTCGTCTTCCATGGACTCCCACAATACCGAATTTATGCATCAGAACACCTGCAAAAAAATTTGTTTCCACTTTTGTAGCACAGTGTTATTGTATGGGATCTTAGCAAAATAGTTGGATAACTCAAAAATATTGTTTTCTAATTTTTCTATCAAACCAAAAAGTAAATTTGGAACAATATTTCAACAATGAGATTTTTCTCTTTTGTTGTTGCTATAACAAGAAATTTATGAACCCAATCTGTCTATTGTTTTTGTTTGTTTTAACTTATTTTTTAGAGGTTTGTACGGACTCTGGTGCGTGATAATTTGGATTTACTTCGAAATTTTTTTTATTATTTGTTGATTTTTCGCGAAAAAATGAATTTAGTAGATATTTAAACATCTACACATAGATATGGAATGCTGTTAGCGATTTATGCATAAATTTTCTCATAAAAACAAACAAGACATTTTTAAATAATTTTTTCTTTATGTGAGAATAAAAACCACTATAACTTTTGCGCATCGTCCAATTTTGTGAACGCGAAAAAAATTGATATCAACATTTTTATATTTTATAAGGTTGTTTTGGTAAAAATGCATGTAACACCTCGAAATAATCGTAGGAGACTCCCAATGTGGTATACCAATCTTCATATCTCGACGATATAAAGCGATTTTGAGATGTGTGTCCGTCCGTCTGTCCATTGTAAATTGTAATCAACCTCCAGGCCGCAATTATGGACCGATCGTCACGAAATTTTGTATGGAGGTCGGGTCCAGACCAGAATAGATCCCTATTTTTATTGGTGATGATCGTTAAATATTTAGCGGGTGAAATGGACCAAAAACATAATATTTATCCAATTTTGTAGCGGCTCTGTAGGTCGCAATAATAGTCCGATCAGCTAAGAGTATATGAAGAAGAAGCTTGCAATTTGAGATGACGATCAGATAATATTTAGAGGGTTAAATGGACCACATCATTTGTGTGAAATAGCTCAATAATCACGAAATTTTGCACGAGGTAGAAGATGATGCCTAGAATTGCGGATGTTGATCTGATATTATTTAGCGGGTGAAATTGTCCATTATTTTTGTATGAAAAACAAGTAAAAAAGCATCAGTCGGCTTTGCCGACTGAGATATACCCTCAGCCTGTGCAAATTAAAACACTTTTTTCACAAAAAACTTATGTATTTAGGGGGTTTCAAAATTTTGGTCGTATGAACCGACAAAAATGTTGATTAGGATTAAAGTTCAAAAATTTTGCGGATAAGGTACTTAACGGAATGGACCGACATAGACCATGGGGGTGCCATAGGGGTTTTTTACACCCTTCGGGCTGTTTTCTCAAGAAGTATGGACTTGCCCCTGAAACAACTTTTACCATCGTAATTGAGGCAGCAAATGTAAGTTGATTCAACAAAAATCAAAGTGATTCAATAGCAGGTCTTAAACTGAACTTATCCAAAATTTTGTGTGTGAGGAACGGGATGGAGTGGACAAATATAGTCCATATTCGAACCTGATCTATATCTGGTAGATAGTATGAGAATGTGTAATGTATCGACCAAATCGGTCACTCCCATCAACAGTTATCGTGCGCACAATTTTTCCGAATATTTTTGAACTTTTGTGGGGTAGGTACCTGAAGGAGTGGACCGATATGGCTTATCTACGAACTTAAACTAAGTTTGGAAACAATATTACGAAGGCCAAATTTTGGCCGGAATCGGCATTTCCGTTCGAGAATTATCTTGCGCTTCCTCCCATAAAAATGGTGTCATAGGGTTTGTTTTTCAACTTTCAGGCTATTTTTTCAGGAAGTATGGACTTGCCCCTGAGGAAACTTGTACCTTCGTATAGGGGACAGTGAATACAATATGTTACAACAAAAACCATGGCGATTCAAAAGCAGGTCCTAAACTGAACTTTTCCGAAATTTTGTGTGGGAGGTACTCGAAGGAGTTTACCGATTGAGTCCATATTGGAACCTCATCTAAGTCTGGTAGAAATTTCATAATGTGCAAAGTATGGACCAAATCGGTTACTCCCTTCAAGAGTTATCGTACGCACAAATTTTCCGAACATTTTCGAACTTTTGTGGGGGAGGTACCGGAAGGAGTTGACCGATATAATCCATCTTTGAACTTGAACTAAGTTTGGACAAAATATTACGAAAGCCAAATTTTGGACCGAATCGGCAGATCCGTTCGAGAGTTATCTTGCGCTCCAACCACTACACACGGTGTCATAGGGTTTTTTGTAACTTTCAGGCTATTTTCTCAGGAAGTATGGACTTGCCCCTAATGAAACTTACAGCGTCGTATAGAGGACAGCGAATACAACTTGCATAAACAAAAATCAAAGCGATTCGAAACCAGGTCCTAAACTGAACTTTTCCGAAATTTTGTGTGGGAGGTACCCGAAGGAGTGGACCGATAGAGTCCATATTGGAACCTCATCTAAGTTTGGCAGAAATTACACGATGTGCAAAGTATGGACCAAATCGGTTATTCCCTACAAGAGTTATCGTGCGCACAAGTTTTGCGACAATTTTTGAACATTTGTGGGGGAGGTACCTGAAGGAGTGGACCTATATGGCCCATCTTCGAACATAAATCGAATATGAACAAAATATTTCGATACCCAAAATTTGAACCGAATCGATTGATCCCTTCGAGAGTTATCGTGCGCACCAGCCTGCCAGACAGACAGACAGACAGACGGACGGACATTGCTAGATCAACTCAAAATTGTCTGAAACGGATATCGTACAAACATACTTGGGGTCTAAAACCATTATTTCGATGAGGCACATTTTTGGTCGTATCAAAGTGTAAATACCCTCTTTAGCCTAAAGGCTGAGGGTATAATAAAATAAAAATATCTTTGGTCTATATTATATTTCCTGGAGGGCATATACCGGGAAAGTAGGTTACATATGGAAAGAGAACTACTGACCTTTCCCCCTGATGCAAATTGCAATAACGTGTCTGCTAGATAACGGGCCTACTGCCAATATATAATGGGGTTTGTGTAGAGAACCACATTTTCCCATTCGCAGTTTTTGCATTATTGCAAATTACATGGTGCACTAGAGTATTAAATTTCCAATTGGATTTTTATGCATACATTGCAGCATGGGTCGCTTTGCCAACTTTTTTCAAAACGATTCCCCAGCAACAGGCAGCCAGGAGATAAGCTGTGGGTCCCATATCATTGAGCGAATATGAATCGGGCTACACTCACTCATTGATATGAGTCCCTTCTGGGATGTTTGTGAAACCATTATTATATTATTATTTAAACTTGGTGTGATACGGTGCCAGAGTCCACAAAGTTATTTCTTACAACTACAATAAGTTTATTTGTTCCATAAAGAAATTTTGATTTGCGGAAAGCTAATTCCCACGGGTAGTGGTGTAGGGTATGGTCGGCCCCGTACGACTATAGCCAAGGCTTACTTGTTTTCCCTTAACCTCTTTACCAAAAATCGTAGATGTGCTCGCAAAAACAAATTTTAAATTTTGCTTAAGTCTGGCGTATTTCCCCAACTAACTTCAACTTAACTTCATTATTACTCTCTATTACAGAGAGTAATGTTTTTCAAAACGAACTGACAGTGTTGCTGATCGCTACCAATATCATGATTTCATCCCGGCGAAGGGAACTATAAATTGGATTTTCAGTTTTTGAAATTATGATTTTTTAGTGAAAATCCGAACTCATTAAATTTTGAGTGTTCTCAAGTTAATGAGAATGACACTCACTTTTCGGCTTTCCTAAAAAAACAAGTAAAAAAGTATCAGTCGGCTTTGCCGACATAGATATACCCTCAGCATGTGTATACTGAAACAATTTTTCCCCAAAAAATGTATGTATATAGGGGGTTTTACAAATTTTGGCCGTTTGAATCGACAAAAATGTTGATTAGGATTAAAGATCAAAAGTTTTGCGGAGGAGATATTTAATGGAATGGATCGACATTGACCATTATGGAAGTGGATCTCCAGCCACTACATATGGTGCCTACATGGTTTTTACACCCTTCGGGCTGTTTTCTCAAGAAGTATGGACTTGCCCCTGAAAAAAACTTTTACCATCGTAATTGAGGCAGCGAATGTAAGTTGCTTCAACAAAAATCAAAATGATTCGATATCAGGACTTAAAGTGAACTTATCCCAAATTTTGTGTGGGAGGTACCGGATGGAGTAGACAAATATAGTCCATATTTGAACCTGATCTATATCAGGAAGATATATTAGGATGTGTAAAGTATGGACCAATTCGGCCACTCCTTTCAAGAGTTATCGTATGAAAAATGTTTCGGAACATTTTTGAACTTTTGTGGGGGATGTACCTGAAGGAGTGGACCGATATGGCTTATCTTCGAACTTAAACTATGTTTGGACAAAATATTACTAAGGCTAAATGTTGGACCGAAACGGCAGGTTCGTTCTATAGTTATCTTGCGCTCCAACCACCTCACACAGTGTCATAGGGTTTCTTTTGCAACTTTCATGCTATTTTCTCAGGAAGTATGGACTTGCCCCTAATGAAACTTGTGCCGTCGTACTGGGGGCAGTGAATACAAGTTGCTAAAATAAAAATCAAAGCGATTCGAGATATGGCCCTTAACTGAACTTTTCCGAATTTTTGTGTGGGAGGTACCGGAAGGAGTGGACCGATATAGCCCATCTTCGAACTTAAACTAAGTTTGGGCAAAATATTACGAAAGCCAAAATTTGAACCGTGGGAATTTTGTTTAAAATTCCCCTGCGCGTGCCATCCGCTGTTTTTTTGCTTGTTTTGTTTATTGTTTGATGATTCAATCTCATTGATTGCTTAAGTCTGGTGTATTAATGAAGTTAGAAAGTTAGAGAGTAATAATGAGGGGGCTTAACTTCATTATTACTCTCTATTAAAGAGAGTAATGTTTTTCAAAACGAACTGACAGTGTTGCAAAATTTTACTGATCGCTACCAATATCATGATTTCATCCCGGCGAATGAGATTGAATCTTCATGAATTGAATTTGAATTTATTTTTTACCATATACCCTTTTTAGTCTAAACGCTGAGGGTATAAAGTAGCCCGACTTTGAAGCTCTGTTTAAATCAATATCATAATAATAAATGTTAATAATATCAAGGCCACTGAAGACTTTAAATGCCATATTACAATATATTCATCCCGACAGAAAACATATTTACTTTATGGGGTTGTGTGAGATTATTCCGATGCGTAACAAAAAGAAAAACAAAATTAATATATCTTTTATACTATGGTGTAGGGCACAATATTGACAAAACGAAACGAGAAATAATAATCGTCTCCAGTAAGTGAATTGAACCTATAACCCTATACCATTGACACCATTATGCCACATTCTGACTATTTACACTGCTTCATGTGACTTTCATGCTTATAACTTTGCCATTGATAATTTTTGTTGCCAATTTTATATTCGTAACACGTCCAAAAACTGCAAAATTTGGCAGTTGTTACAACGGCGCATGTTATAAGATCGAAAGAATAATTTCGATACAAGCTGGCACTTGTGTTTCATTTAATTGTCAGTGAGTTAGCGTGATAAGTGATGTGAGTGGGTTTGACATTGATTATGGTATATTTGATTTAGAAATTACAAATATGAAACTTGTTTTTATTGCAAATTAAAGAAAACCCTATAAAAGTCTTTGTATTTTCAATAATGATGTTTTATTATGAAACCCAATACATCTTTTAAAACTGATTACAATCTTCAATGAATTATGATTTTTTATTCACGTTCAGATATACCTAATATCGTAATAGAAACATTGTATTACTATTTAAACATTATTTTCATTTTTCGGCATTTCTTGTGTGATAGTCACATTTGTGAATGCACCGTTCTCTTACACCGCATGAAGCTGCAGAATATGCAAATTATTGTTGCACATTTCAGAGCTGTTGTTTTTTACACGACGGCATTGCCATTGTCAGTAATAAAACAATGCCATAAACTATGAAAATGGCAACAACTGTGACAACATTTTGCCGAGCTACATTAAAACAAGGGGACATTCTTTTGTCAGAACATTTTAGTCTCAGAAAAAAAGAAACTTACACAAAACATTTGTTGCACATTTTGAATAAATATACCATCCTTGAGCTTCCTTCTCCCAACGTAGTCTGCGCCGACGAGGCACTGTGAACTACTCTGTATGTTTCGCACACAATTATATTTTTTTCTAGTTTAGCGCCTAATGTAGGTGAAGGACATTCATTTGAACACTAAAATGAAATTCACTCTCGGTGTTCAGTGCTAGATGCAACGCGTTTTGAAATGGTTTATCTGAATAGCTTCCATTCATGATTTGTTCAGTCATTCAGTAATTCGACATTCATTCATTCGGCACTTGTGTGTAGTACACATGTACGTACATACGGTAGTTACTTGTCAGTCATGAGTGCTGTAGAAAGAGATGTGATGCAGTAAGCGTCTTTGTTCTATTTATCATGGGTAGTAATCTCTATGTTGTTATATATTTTCTATTAATTAAAATGTAGATGTATTCTCTTAATTTGGCAGCAAAGTGCCGACACAAGGCATTACCATAAGGACCAGCAAAAATATTGTTGTCTTCTTTGGATAGTGTAATTGCATTGCTGCATGGGCAAATAAATGTAAATTTTGTTCAAGAGAAATTCTTACAGCAGTAGAAACCTTAAAATTGAAATGAAGTACTTTTTGCAGATTTTCACACATTTCTTTCACATCATTCCTATATACCCCGACCGAAATGGAAAATTAAGAGGCAGCAAATGAATGTAACTGTGTCCATTATAACTTTAATAGGTGATTTACTGCTAAAATTTGTAAGAAAGTATATATGATCCAATGCCGGGCAAGTTTAATCCTCATAAGATAACATACGCTGAAAAAATATAGTGATCAGCAGGGCTTCGCAGTCGAGACAGTGTTGGTCAAACTCTGACTCGTGATTCGTTTATGAAAGTACTAAACTCTTCCTTTTATTGCAGGAGTAGTACATATATCTCAACTGATAATACTCCCTTCAAAACAGTTTTGTTCTTTCCAAAACATGGACCAATATTTTCAATTTTCCGAATTGAGCGAAATATATAAAATTGGCAAAACCGACCAGACCTAAACCTGGATATTCTGGATTTGGATAGTTAACAACATCGGGAGCACCGTTCTATGGAGGCTGTATAAAACGTAAACCTGTACCCATAAATTTCTGGAGGAAAGTTTCGTAACTCCAGCAAAGACTAAATACCAAATTTCAGTTATTTCCATTGAATATTGTGGCTAAAACTTCCAAAATACTGAAAATTGGAAGGGATCTTTCTATGGGGGGTATATAAAACATGGAACAATATCGGAAATTTTCAGGTGAGAAGTTTTATACGACCAACGGAGACTAAATAATAAATTTCATCCGTTTCGATGGGATATTGATGACACAACCATAAAATACCGCAAATCGGGAAGTACGCTTCTATGGGGGTTATTTGAAGAAAAGGGCTTATACTGATAATTCTCTTCTGCAATATTTTATACACCCATGACAGTTTAAATACTAAATTTCAGTCATATCTGTGGTATATTGAGGCCACAACTTTCAAAATACCGTAAATCGGAAGGTACGGTCCTATGGTATCGTTTTATTTGAGGACGTCGACCTATACCGTCACATTTAGGCTGGAATGTTTCATACCTCTCTCAAAAACTTAATACCAAATATCATCTATTTTGGTGGAGAACGAGCTATATGTAGAAAATAGGGAGGTATCGTTTTATGAAGACATGGACCAATACCGCCAAATTTCAGGTGGAAAGTTTTATACCCTCAACGAAGGCTAAGTACCATCTTGCAGCCATTTCCGTGTTATAATGATGCTAAAACCTTCAATATACCGAAAATTGGGATATACCGTTTTATGGGCGTACCCCCCATAATGTGCACGTATACCGAAAAATTTCTTAGGGAAATTTTTGTAGCCCAGAAAAAGACTAAATACAAAATAAAAGCTAATCCGGTGAAATAATAAGGCTTCAAAATTCATAATACCGATAATCGGGAGGTGCCGTTCTTCCAAAACGTTGACCTGTACCGACAAATTTCTGAGAGAAATTTTTGTAGTCCGGAAAAAGACTAAATACCAAATTTTAGCCACTTCGGTGGAACAATGAGGCTAAAACCTTCAACTGAAAAGAAAACCGAATAATTTCAGGTGGAAAGTTTTATACCCACAACGAAGACTTTGTACCAAATTTTAGCTATTTCGGTGTTATAATGAGGCTAAACCCTTCAAAACACCGAAAACTGAGATGCACAGATAAATTTCTGGGAGAAAATTTTTCATCCCAAATGAGTACGAAATATCAAATTTCAGCCATTTAAATTGTATAGTATAGCTAAAACTTTCAAAAATACCGAAAATTTGGAGATGTTGTCCTATGTGGACTATATGAGGGCGTGGGCCGACAAATTTCATATGAAATGTTTTATACCAAAAATTAAGACTAACCACCAATTTTCAGCCATTTCGGTGGAATATTGAGGACACACACACCTTCAAAATACAAAAAGTCGGGAGGTACCGTCCTATGGAGCTAAATGAAGGTGTGGACCTATACCTAAAAATTTCCGGGGGAATGTTTAATACCCCCAACGAAGACTAAATACCAAATTTCAGCCATTTCGCTGCGATAATGAGGATAAAACCTTCAAAATACCGAAAATCGGGAGATATCGTCCTATGGGGTCTATATCAAAACCTGGACCTATATAAACATTTTTAGGTAGAAATATTTCTTAGCCTCTGGAAACACAAAATACAAACTTACAACCGATTCTGTGGTCAAATGGGACTAATACCTTCAAAATATCTTAAAGTGACGCGTACTATATATGGGGCGTTATATGGGGGCTATACCAAAACGTGGACCTATATAAACAAACTTTTGTAGAAATGTTTTTAGCCTCTGGAGACACAAAATACCAAATTATAACCAATTCGGTGCTCAAATGGGACTAATACATTCAAAATATCTTAAAATGACGCGGACTATATATGGGGCCTTATATGGGGGCTATACCAAAACGTTGACCTATATAGAAATATTTTTTAGCCTCTGAAGACACAAAATACCAAATTAAAACCAATTCGGTGGTCAAATGGGACAAATATGTTAAAATTTCTTTAAAACGACGACGAGTCACGCGTCACTTTGTATGGGGTCTGTACCAAAACGTGGACCTACATAGCCCGCTTTCAATACCAAAAGTCCTACATACATATAATAGATTTTACCAAAATTTCAACAACCTACTTCAATCCGTTCGGACGCTACAGTGACTTCCACAGACGGACGGACATGGTTATATCGATGTAGAATTGCACGCTGATTAAGAATATATATATATATATATATATATATATATATATATATATATATATATATATATATATATATATATATATATATATACAGCTGCGGGAAAAATAATAGCACCATTGCCTATGTTCGTATTTCTAGTCTATTTTCTCTACTATTAACTTATTGAATAAAGCGGTTCAGTGCATTTAGGAAAAGTGCACTTTGCGTAATTTTAAATTAAAGAAATGTCGAATCAATTAACTTACATTTTATAAAAGTTATAAGCAAAATGCCTAAAATACTAAATTTTTTGCCGGTAAAAATAATAGCACTATTTCTTAAATCAGGGACTTTGATGAATGTATTTGTGTAAATATTGATTGATTTCATATAAAACGTTAATAAATGAATACTATACATTCAAATATTAAATGTAATATAATTTATTAACAATAACAATATTAAATCGAGAACAAGCCGAGACTCCATGTCCTAACATAGTTTTTTGAAGATATTTTCCAAAAATGTTGTGAAAAATACTAGACCATTTGTTTTGTTTATCGTATTTTAATCGGATCTATAATTCCAGATCATTTTCTGTTGGCCTATGTCATAATAACTGAATAGGACACGCCATTACCTTAACTTAATAGCCCTTGAATCATTTCGCAGCTCACAATGTCTCGTATTTATCGACATTATCCCAGGTCTCATTGTCCTGAAATTTAATAAAAATCACGCTTTCTATTCCCTGTTGAATAATAATTTCTATTTTGTGTGAATTTTACAACAATAGTTAGATCCAAAAACGTTTTATACTTCAGTTTTACATCCATACCAAAATAGGTGTGATAAATAAGAAATAAGTGAGAAATAAGTTATAACCAGAATTTATGGGTCTTCCGCCGTCGTTATGAGAACCTACTCTGAACTATAAAATAATTTTTACGCCCCATTCCCGAAGATATTATTTAGTTAATTCGTAGGCAGGATTACTTGGCATTTTATAAAAGTTATTATTTTCGTTGTACCATGCAGTAAAGATAAGATTGGACGCTTTCATGGAACATACGGGTGCAAATATGTTCTATGGACTGTTCCCTAAAATTGTCCATGCAAAACTTTATTTCCATGTCCTTATTGGAGCAATATAGCTGATCTTAAATATATCTCCCCTCGCCTTTCCAAATAATAGTTTCAATTATTTTATTTTTTTGAGGGTTTTGACATGTGCTTTAAGCTTTTTTGTTGAAATTGGGGCCAAGGATATCCCTCATCGGATTAAAAAAGGATATGCTCACATTTAATGTATTATTTGACTTCATAAACCATCCTTTTTTTAAACATGCCTTATTTAAAAGATGCCGTGTTTGTTAGGCAAATCTTAAAATTTTTGGTCAATTTTTTCTGTTTAAAATTAATTTTTTAAAATGTTTTATCAATACAAGTTTGTAAAAAAAAAAGGTTTTACTGATAAACCATTCAAAACGCTAGTTAACTAATGGAAACTAAGATCGGCGCTATTATTTTTACCGCAGAATTTTCGAGTTACCTGAACTACTTATTTTATAAAATTACATCAGGTAGTAATATACAGGAAATATTATTTTCCTCAAGGAGTATACCCTCACTCCGAAGTTTCAACGACGTGTCAACAAAATAATTTTAATAATATGAGAAATATAGCAATATTATTGGAAATATGCATAGCGGTGCTTTTATTTTTACCGGCAATGTATATATATATATATATATATATATATATATATATATATATATATATATAGTTTGTGGGGTCTACAATGATTATTTGGAGTAGTTACAAACGGAATGACAAAGTTAATATACCCCCATCCTATGGTGCAGGGTATAAAAACCCAAGACTTATCATCCTTCCTCTGTGTAAATATTTTGAAAAATTACACTGCTCAACAAAATTGAAAAAGTTGAATGTTTCAGACGAAGTTGCGGTTGTTTCTAGATGAAATCGGCGAGATATTTTCAAATCCGGTCCCAGTTTTTCTCCATCAGCTCTTGTTTTTGAGATATAGCTCAAAATCGGTTTTTACGAGTTTTACCCACACTTTCGTTATTTTCGGATACAAACAAATATTTTTTTGTGGGTTTTTCGACATTAATCTATTAAGGAGATGTTGTACGCTCGATACAAATCATTTTTGAAATAGTTATGGTGAGTATATATCAAAAAATATAGAAAATATACGACGGACCTTGTAAAAATTGAATATTTTGAGTATTTTAAGCTGTAATTACGTCATCAGGGGAAGTCATAGGATCTTCATATGGTACTCCGGATATGCTTAGGGTGTCTACTATATAATCCAGTATTCAAGTGTATAATATAAAGTTCATAGCGCCCATGATTCCGCCATAACCTAAAACCCATCATGAAGACTGCCATTGAAAAGTAAATGGCGTATGTGGTAATGATATCACTGGTAAATGATTTCCCTTTAGCAGTCTTCATGGCGATTTTTAGGTTATGGCCGAATCATGGGCGTTATGAACTTTATATTATATATTTGAATACTGGACTATATAGTAGACACACTAAGCATATCCGCACTGCCATATGAAGACCCTATGACTTCCCCCGATGACGTAATTACAGCTTAAAGTACTCAAAATATTCAATTTTTACAAGGTCCGTCGTATATTTTCTATATTTTCTGATATGTACTCACCATAACTATTTCAAAAATGATTTGTACCGAGCGTACAACATCTCCTTAATAGATTAATGTCGAAAACCCCACAAAAAATATTTGTTTATATCCGAAAATAACGAAAGTCTGGGTTAAACTCGTAAAAACCGATTTTGAGCTATATCTCAAAAACAAGAGCTGATGGAGAAAAACCGGGACCGGATTTGAAAATATCTCGCCGATTTCATCTAGAAACAACCGCAACTTCGGTTGAAACAAAAATCGTGTTGAGCAGTGTTATCAACACACGTCTGACATGGACATCCTTTCATCACAATTTGATTTGATCAATGAAACCAAAATCTTTGTAGAAGATCAGATTTTTTCATCGACCCACAAGAAGTCAAGTATGTTTTCTTACAGAACATTACTTTAGTTTCTCTTATAGAAACAGTAGACTTCCTCATAACAGACCCGTGGTTTTTCAATAGTCGTCTTAAAGGTCTTCTTATAGGAGACCAAAACATTGCCAAATAGTATACGAATAGACGTTATCTTAAAAAATGACAAGAAGATCATCTTATAGAAAATCAGCAAGAAGTCTTGTAGGTTTCCCAACAAGATATCAATCTATTAAGGATCTCATTGAATATCTGTAGGACTCCCCTTGAATTTCCACAACGTCTTTCGTAAATGTCCAATAGCACTATGCAACACTGAAAATGCAAACAACTTCTAGTATGCATTTTTTGAAAGTACATATTGAGACTACAAAAACCCTAGTAGGGTTTTGTCCTGTCAGATCCAGTTCGGATTTTATGGCCTCATCTAAACCGGGCTAAAATGTAAAGAACACAACTAAAAACAGTTGTTGGTGCTAATTTTTTATGAAGACAAGAGCTTCGTGGAACTAGAGTAAAGGTAGGACTATGGGAGCCTTTGAAGAACTAGCTACAGCGGGTTGCGGGGTTAGTGTCCTTCTCTACTCGAGCCATGTCCATATTACATAAATTATTGTAGACTCCCGATTTATTTAAAGGATAAAATACATTTGGACAAAGATTAAAAAGTGGTGCAAAAGTTTCTTGAAACAACCCCTTGAAATTGAAGAGAATATCTAATGGTGTCCTTCGAAAAACAAAACTTTACAATATATATTGACTCTTCATTGTGAAGAAAGATTCATCGCCTTATATAATGGCAACGAAGGACTCTCTGATGTTGTGAGAGCCATGCCTCTATACCCTCACCAACCTACATCCTAATGGCATATATTTTGATATTTTAGGATCCCATATAAGATCACTCACCCCAATATAAAGTCCCTAATCCATCATATGAGAAACGTCTTTTTAAAGTTTTTAGCAATTCATTTTAGAATTATATAAAATTCATATTTATTCAAAACATAGTTTTTTAATATATTTGTACGAGTAAGGGATTACATAAGATTCTATCAGCAGTCTTTTAAGTACTAAGTATGGGTATAATATTCATGTAAATTTTAACGACTAATGGTAATGCTTCGTTTAATGATATCTTACATGGCAATTTTTTTTATATTCTGTTAATCCCATAAAAGGTTAATAGTACGTAAAAGTATCTAATATGTTCAAAAGAAATTCTTTTCTCGTTTGTTCAGATATTTTGGTTTTGTTTTTTTTTTTTTGTTTTTGACTAGAAGACAAAATAGACAGACATTGAATGTTCTGTTCTCAAAACAAAAAAAGAAACTATTCTAGTGATGAGAGATATTGTATATACATATGTATGTTAATGCAAAAAAAAAATAATAATAATCATGTATAACACTTTATAACATTCATATGATCTCTCCCGCTTTTCTCTCTGATCAGTACAACAAATTTATGATTAGGACAAAACAAAATCCGATCAAATCAAATGTATGAATGTAAAAAGGCACAGAAAAAAATAAAAAAAACACACTTACCAACATACGTCGATCGTAGTGAAGGCCTCCATTAGATGAGTATGCTGCAGATTTGTTTTTGCTAAAGGTGGCTATAGATTTCATAAAGTATTGTTGTTTTGCTGATCGTACAGTAATAGACGAAATTAATATAATATTAGGAAAATTATGCATATATTTTGATTCATTATCTATGGAATTGAATTGTTATAAGAAGGCTATTATAATTTTTAATTCATGATGGAACCATATATAAAAATTCAAATAAGTTCATAAAAAATAGATAATGCATCAAAATATTTTCTTTAAAACTAATTAATACTTAGCGAGTAAGACTTTCAAGTGAAATTTTGTCCATTTAGGTAATGTTAAGAGTTTCATCAGTTTTCATAGTTCATGTGGTTTGATTTTTTTTTTTTTGTCTTCCTAAAAAGTTGATAACCAAGGTGAACGAGATGTGAGGACTTTCTAAGATGATGAGAAGTAGCTCGGCCTAGAACTGGGGTGATTGCATCTAATTCTTCCTTCTTAATTCAATTTGGATATGATGGTTATGATGATCGTTGGTTATGCACAATTGGAGTGGCAATTGTTTGTGGTTTCAATGACGTCTATGCAAGAAACTCAATGTCGATGTGAAAGCCAATAAGGTTCATGAATGTTTCCAAACACACACTCCACATTATAAAGCTGACGGACGTTTTGGTTTTGACGATTCGGATCATTAAAAGGCCAAATTGGTTTGATTTTTTCAGGCGTTTCACTGAATAGATGGAATGCTTTGACGTATCGTGTAAATAATGCCGATCAGAATTTGGAATATTGGCCTAACTTCAGTTCCACAGGTGTCTGGTGACGAATAAGAGAATACCGGTAGTTCACCAGGGACTATTAATTGTTTCCTTTTGTGTATGGAGGCAGTTTGTAATGCACCTAACGTGGATGTGTAACTCAAGTCAAATTGGTGACCACATATAAGTGAAGGTTGATTCGATGGTTGTGAAATCTTGCTTTATGTAATGTTATTTGTACAGGAATGTTGACAACTGACACTCGACGGGTGTGAGTTTTTCAAGTTTGTGTGGATTTGTGGCGATAGGAACTAGGCTTTGTTTTCCAAAGATTTATAGTCGTGTGCTTACCCTATAGGCAAAGCACTACACTCTTTGACACGACTGGTCGAAACACTCCACCACTTGTTCCCAAAACAAAATCCAGAATAAAAAATTTACTATTCACTTTCACGTAAGATGAGGTATTCGTAATTTATGCCTATTCGAAAGTCCCTAAAAAAATTATCATCATCAAAATTTGCACTTATTTCATGTTTTCCATTGCTTACCCTTACGAATGATAGGGGCTTTATATCAGGCACAATTAAAGTAATTGTTGGAGGTATGCAATGATACTTTACTAAATACGATCACTTTGAATTTTCAAGATTAAATTGATACTTAAAATGTTGATGTATTCTCCTCGAAAGATTGGTAATAAAGGAAAGTTTAGAAGTTGGTCGCGGATCAGCAAGCCTTTGATATTAATAAGGAATTGATAATATAATAAAATGTCAAAAGGTTGTTCTTGGTGTTGGAAAACGTTTTTGTTTTAACCGATAAGTATCGAAAGATATCTGATATAGATACATATTATGAAAGGGTTAGACGATTTTATTTGAATTAAATCCACCTTAATATCCAAGAATTTCAGTCAAATATTCTTTTATAAGAAAGAAATATTGCATGTTGATAAATTTCAGCATCTTATTAGGACTAATTACAGGCATATGTATGTACAGTACTTCTGTGTTAAAGGAGACAACTCTGAAAGAGCTTGAAAATGTTAAGACATATGTATGTTATTTGGGCCACGATCAAAACAGAAGAGAAAAAAAAGCTTTGTATTTTACAGTTGTTGAAGATCATTGTTCTATCTAACAAAAGCAAATGAAAAAAGTGGAGAAACAAGAATAAATCAAATATCAAAGGATATTAAAACCTTTTATGAATTTTATTAGTTTTATCCAAATAATTGGTTAATATGTTGTCTGTGTGGATTTAAAGTCGACTTTTTACGGGTCAAGTGAACTACGACGAACGAGGAGAAAATCGACGCAAATTGGCTTCAACAAATCTCATGCAGATATTCGATTGTTCAGATCAAAACAAAAAGTGAAAAAATCTTTTTAATATTTTGTGTGTTTTTGCCGGTGTAAAGACAATTGTGGTTATGTCAATATTATAACAAATAAATATATTGAATTTTGGTTTGTGAACCAACAAAATTCTAATAAAATCTGTTTTTATTTTGGTTTCGGTAACAGTGTCCACCACAAAAACTACAGTTTTTAGCAGTTATCGGACCTGTATATCAGAAACGATTAGGAATTTGTCCTTGCTATCTTTGACAATATTGTAGCCCTAAACTAGTAAAACTTATCTTTTGAAAAAACCACATAAGAAAAACTCCATCTAAGGCATCAAAATCTATAAAATATAGCAAATCTTACATAATTGCTGAAATTCTGGTCAGTATCGGCTAAACTATTGGGAGTTGAACCAAGTAACATTTTGCAAAAATCTTCAACAATTCTATAGAACATTCTGAAACTCTAAAATGCTTACTTCATGTTGTTTCAGCGGTATTTTGCATCATATCTTTTACAACACGTATTTCAAACACAGTTCACACCAAAAGTCACTACATTATTAACATTTTTATTAAATCGTCGTTGAAAAATGTACTGAAAACAACGGCATAGAGGCATTTTACAATAATACTTATGACCAAAACCAAAAAGTTATCTAGCATGACAAAGACATTTTTGTAGCAGGAAAATTTAGTTCACACAAACTAAAATATAATGAAACCCACTTATGTAGTACTACTACTTCCGTTGTTTAACCGCTACGTTATTGAAATTTTTACCACTTTCACACAAAAGTTTCAGTCCATTTAACCCGCTAAGTATTATCTGATCTTCACGTTGGTTTGTACGCTTCTTCTTCATCATAAACTCAAACTTTGTTTAAAATTTTGCGGGTTACTATTTTGACCTACAAAGCCGCTACAAAATTGGTTAAAAATTTGTTTTTGGTCCATTTCATTCCTTGAACATTTCACGATCATCAGCAAAAACTAATCATTTAAACATCCTTAAAAAATTTGTTTACATTTTTTAATGGACGGGCACACATCGCTAAATCGCTTTATCTCGTCGAGATATGAATTTTGGCATACCAAATAAGGGGTCTAGGACGAATATTTCGTGGTGTTACATAAACTTTCGGAGAGACAATATGTAGCATGGGATAAAAATGTGGTTCTCTACACAGAACCCATTATATATTAGGCAGTAGGCCAGTTATCTAGCAAACACTTTATTGCAATTTACATCAGAGGAAAGGTTAGTAGTTTTTTCCCATATGTAGGCTAGGCTACTTGTGCAAAATTTCGTGACTATTGATGTATAATTGCGACTTCTAGCGAGTTTATTATTACACTACAAACAAATAACGGAATATATTAGGCTGTAACTCTGTTATCTGATCATGCACACCAACATAATTGGCATCAATTGAAAGGTCAAGCTTTCCACTTTCAAGTATATCTCACTTGTCCGGAATGTCACTTCCAGGAATTAAGAGATAAGCAGTATATTAAAAATTTTCACAATTTTCACACAAAAGTTTTGGTCTATTTAACCCTCTAAATATTATCCGATCGCCATCTCAAATTGCAAGCTTCTCCTTTGTGATATACTCTTACCTTATTTAAAATTACGCGTTGATCGGACTATTATTGAGACCTACAGAGCCGCTAGAAAATTGGATAAATATTATGTTTTTGGTCCATTTCACCGGCTAAATATTTCACGATCATTACCAATAAGAAAAGGGATCTATTCTGATTTGAACCCGACCTCCATACAAAATTTCGTGACGATCGGTCCATAATTGTGGCCTGGAGCGTGTTTACAATTTATAATGGACAGACGGACGGATGGACACACATCTCAAAATCGCTTTATCTCTTCGAGATATGAAGATTGGTATCCAACATTGGGGGTCTCCGACGAATATTTCGCGGTGTTACATGAATTTTTACCAAAACAAACTTATAATACCCTTTTCCACATTGTGGTATAAGGTATAAAAATGTTGAACAAAATATTGTCCGGAGTCGAGCTTTATTTAAGACTCTGGCTCCGGCTCCGGCTCCGACTCCAGCAAAATTTGCTATACTCCGATTCCGAAACCCTAGTGAACAGTACTATATTTAAATACCTCATACATACACAAGGCATCTTGGCTGTGGCCAGGTCAATCTACTGGACACTAGATTGATGATGTTGTGATAGATGAAAGGCACTCATGCAGTGTGTTAGACTCCGATAGATCTTAGAATCGAATGCCTGTTCGGACCATGTCCTATAGTAGCAAACGTGACAGCAAAAGTGTCATCATTTTTTTTTTGTTTTGTCGGTGTACGCAAAGGAAATATGGTTTATCAAATTCGATTGCTCAAATTTAATACCCAACGATTGGAACCTCAGCTTACTATGTCCCGTACACAAGAAAGGAGACAAGGTGATTTGTGGCAATTGCAGGGGCATATGTCTCCTACCCATCGCATATAAAATGCTGTCGAGCGTACTGCATGAACGTCTAAAATATATGATCAATAAAATTAACGGGTCATACCAATGCGGTTTTAGCCCTGGTAAATCAACAACAATTTCACACAACGCCAAATACTAAACCAGTAAGGAAAGGATCAAAGTCGGGCGGGGCCGACTATATGATACCCTACACCACTGTGAATATGTAAAATATAAATCGGAGCTATATCCAGATCTAAACCGATTTTGATATAATTTGGCACATTTATTTCCAGACCGAATTCAGTCACACATTCCAAATTTCATCAAAATCGGACATATATAGCGAGTGTGGTACAGAAAATACGTGAAATCGGCCGAAAATATATATGGGAGCTACATCCAAATCTGACCCGATTTCTATATAATTTGGCACACTTATTTGTAGACCGAATTCAGTCACACATTCAAAATTTCATCAAAATTGGACGTATACATATAGCGTGTTTGGGGCAGCAAATACGTGAAATCGGGCGAAAATATATGTATATGGGAGCTATATCCAAATCTGAACCGATTTTCACCAAAAGCAATAGCGTTCTTCCTATGGCAGAAAAAGTTGTAGTCACCAATTTTCAGCTGAATCGGACAAAAAATGCGACCTGTACGTGGCGAACAAAAATACATGGGCAGACGGACGGACAGACAGATAGACGGACGGACATGCATAAATCGACTCAGAAAGTGATTATATGTATATCCCCAAAAGGAATTATGGGTCTATTTCGTTTCCTTTTGTATGTTACATACAAATGCACAAAGACATAATACCCCTTACCACTGTGTGGTGTAGGGTATAAAAAGACCCACGAAGGCCGACTGAGTTTGGGATTCAAACCATGTCTGAGTTTGACATCAAAGCAAAACTAATACGATTATGCAGAATGACATTGGCTGACTCGCATATAAAATAGGAATGAACCTCTTCGAGCTTATTAAAGCAAAACGAGCTTTCAGACAAGTTGACATTGTTTATACGGCCAGAAGTGAAAATAGTAATCTTATATATAAAACTCAATTGTCGTTTGTTGGTAATTGAATCAGTTGAAAACGGCTGGAGCGATTTGGATAATTTTTTTGTGGAAATGTTAGTCATAGTTCAGTTTAGGTTTTTATGCAAAGAAAAATTGGCCACGCCCACTTTTCCGCCCACTTTTCAAAATATGCTTTATCTACGAAACTACTCAATAGATTTTCCTGAAATTTGCAGGGAAGGTAGATTGATGGCCCCCGGTTGAAATAGGCTACATATTTGGTTAAATTTCGGATCGGGCGGGGTACCTCCCCTATGCCCTATTTTTGTAAAAATGCAATATTTGCAACAATTACAAATGTATCGCTTTGAAAATTAATTTCCGAGTCAATGGCGATTGTGTCTCCGACCTTACGTGCTTATTTGGGGCATTAAGACTGGACAACGCCCACTTTTGTACATATTTTTATATCTACGAAACTACTGAATCGATTTTCCTGAAACTTTCAGCGAATGTACAGGGTTGGTCCCCGATAAAAATTGGGTACATATTTTTTGACTTGGCGGGAACCCCCCCTATGCCCTATTATTGTAAAAATTTATTTTATTTGCGAGTCAATGGCGATTGTGTCTCCAACCTTACGTACTTATTTTGGGACTTAAGATCCGACCACGCTCACTTTCTAATTAGGTTATATCTACAAAACTACTGAAAGGATTTTCTAGAAAATCGCGATTTGTCTAAACTATTAAATCTTTATAAATAAAAATCAAATATCGTTCGTTGATAATGGCATCAGTTGAGAACGGCTGGACCGATTTTCGACTTGGGTTTTTATGCAAAGAAAATTTGACCATGCCACTTTTACGCCCACTTTTTTCAATTTTTATCATTTTTACAAAAACTACTGAACCAATTTTCCTGAAATTGCGAGGGAATGTACAGAGATGGCCCCCGCTTAAAATAGGCTACAAATTCAGTTGAATTTCGGAAAGGGCGGGGAACTTTTTTAAAAATGTTATATTTAAAATAATTACGAATGTACATATCTATTTGGAAGTTAATTTGCGAGACAATTGTGGTTGTGTCTCCGACCTTACCTACTTTATTAGGAACCAAAGACTTGACCATACCCACTATTTAAAATATGTTACATCTACAAAACTACTGAACCGATTTTCCTGAAAATGTCAGGGAATGTACAGGCATATTTTCTTGAATTTTGAAGGGGGCATATTAAAAAAACGTCTTGCCTTTATGAATAAAAATCAAATGCTGTCATAACCCAACTTAGGTTTTTTGAAAAAAAAAGTTTACCACGCCCCCGAAAACAATAAAATATGTATTTTATTGAATTCCAGAGGGGGCGGGGTACCTCCGCTATGCGATATTTTTAAAAAACGTTATATTTGCAAAAATTTTGTATGTATCGGAATAAAAATTTACGGATTAATCTACAATCTAGGTACTTCTTTGGGGACTATAGGCCCGACCACGCCTGTTTTTTTAATATGTCATAACTCCAATACTACTGAAAGATTTCCATAAAATTTGCAGCAAAAGCCCAATGTTTGCTGTTGTAATGTATATTTTATGAATTTCGGAAGAGGTGGGGTACATTCCATGCCTTTCTGTTAAACGCTATATGTATAAGCCAAACTTATGATTATATCGGTTTCAGCATACATTTTAAGGCAATGAAGTTGTGTGAACCCTATATGGAGCCAAATACCGGACCAGGCCCCCTTTTTTTAATATGTTATATCTTGAAAACTGATGACCACGCCCACTCTTTTCAAAACATTATTTTTCCAAAACTACTGAACCTAATTTTCAGAAAATGTTCAGGAATGTCCCGTGGTCCAAAATGCTATATATTTGTAGACGAATTTCGGGGCCTATTATTTTATAATCGCTATATTTGCTAAACTTATGAGTGCATCAGGATGAAAATTAGTTTTCGAGACAACGGTGGTTGCGCCACGATCAAGAAAAACTATATATTTACAAATGTACTTAAATGGTGAGGTTCAACGGTCCATCAGCCATGAAAAGCTAAAACATATAAGTCTCAATAAGCGTGAGAATTCGATTAACCCATTTTTTCAACTTTTAAAATTAGATCGCTTTAGGATAAAGACAGGGCATGGACGATAGAAATGCTAAAAGGCACAAATTGGCGAAAAATCCGACAAAGTCCGGAAAAGGTTACAGACAAAATCTGTTGATAGATTTAAAGTCCTTCTCGGTTTGACAGTGGTCCGAAGAAGTGAAGTAGAAAATACCTATTTTTGAATTATCAAGCATAAAGTCGATTAAAAATTGTCATTAAAACTCATT
Organism: Musca autumnalis; assembly: GCF_047663935.1. Classification (NCBI taxonomy): domain Eukaryota; kingdom Metazoa; phylum Arthropoda; class Insecta; order Diptera; family Muscidae; genus Musca; species Musca autumnalis. The sequence continues at coordinate 265,883,163 of NW_027411755.1, read as the reverse complement.
ACGACGGGCCAGCAACGCGGACCGGGGTCTGCTAGTACATATATAGAAATAAGAAATATTGTTACTGGCCTACGCAGATGACATAGACATAATAGGTCGACTAACGCGAGCCGAAATAGTCACCTTTGGAAAAATTGAACAAGAGTCTTCCAAAGTGGACTTGGCAGTCAACGTATCTTTTGAACGGATAGAGCATTTTTTGTTCGACAGATAACACAATGCATCAAGAGAGATCTAATTTGGACCAGTAGTTGCAGAAGAATCAAAGACGAAAAGGGACGGGTATGAAAGTATATATGGGCTAAAAGAGAATGCTCTCAGACATCGTTCTGCGAAAACGATACTTTGTATCATGCTGCTCACTAAAAGTTCTAGTCAAATATATTTGGAATTTCACCTGAGGAAAAATAAAATAGCTCACTTCGTGCAAACGCTACGGTAGCTTATTAAAATGGTTCTTTAATGCAAAACGATCCTAGCTACCTAACACAAAAACAGTGAAAAACAATATCTGTAATAGTTTCCGGAAATATCTATTTCTTTCTCCAGAAATATGCAAAAAAGACGTTTTTTTCCAAAATTGGGGAATATATGTAATATTTTGCTTTCCGTGCGCCACCGTGGTATGCATACCCAGCTTTCACTCAGAAGGACTGGTGTTCGATTCCCAGGCAGGCAGCATCCAATTTTCAACGGTGGCAAAATACACCTCAGTAATACTGGGGACATTTCCCGAGTATTTCAGCCATGTTAATCTTCTCTACAAGTGGTGTCGTAAGACACGCCGCTGGTACTCGGCGATAAACAGTAGATAACTTATCATTGAGCTACTAGGGGGTGCACTCATTGATATAATAGAAGTCTTCTTTATCCCTTCTGGGATGTTTGTGGAACAATTCTTTTAGTTTCCTTAGTTACAACATGTTTACTTACAGAAATTAGAAATTCGGTGAAAAAATATTGGGGTTTTGGCCAAGGAAATAGATGTTTGTACCACTGTTTATGGTATCTCCACGCAAGTCCTCCAGTAGACTCGGATCAACTTTGAATGTTGATAACTACAATTTTGATGAAGTAAATAACTTTATTGGGAGATGTGGGGGACTTATCTTGGTCCCTCTCTCATCTCAAGTGGACACTGACCTTCCCGTGGTGTAAATGTAGTGAGCTAAGATGTGTCGATCGTTCACTCATAATAACGATAAAAAACTTGGTTTTGGGGATCGGGTTAGTAAGTATGAAAAAAAGTCTAAAGTTGACAATTCACGCAAAGGATCATGACCTGAGATTTTGCACCTGGAATGTCAGGACTCTTTATAGAGAGGGCGCAGTTTAAGCACCGGCGAATGTACTTGCAAAGTACAAGACCGATATTAAATACGATGGATTGGGAAGGCGTCACAACAACACCTAAAGGTGACGCACTTTATTATAGCTGCGATGATATAAAGCACGGAGGAGGTTAAAACATCTGGTCTGGAGTTTAAAACATCTGGCTTCACCCAGGAGGAAGAACTACTTGCCGCAATTCGCATAAGAGCTAAATCTTAAATGGGGTCAACAAGTGGAAGAAGAAATCAAAAAACACAATATCCCAAATTGGCAAAATTTAGCAACAAAAAGAAAGGAATGGAGATCTTTTCTTAGTTCAACTTATGTAAGTAAGTAATTAAATTACTTTATTTACCTCAGCACCGCTATAAATTAAACGAACAACATAAAGAGAAGAATAATATTGACCAGTATATGCTACTTTGGTCATCATAGAAAATTAAGACTCTACTGACACTGATACTAGCCATACTCATAGATCCGCAGCAAGGGTACTTGCAAGTACAAATGAGCCAGAATTTTGTGGGTTTATAAGAAAAATTCTTTGAAAGATTTAGGAACCAATATGCGTTAACGGTGAATACCGGCGTCGTGTGTACCACGAGTTGTACCAGCCTATCGACATTAATATAGTTTAACGTATTGAGTTATAACCATTGCGTTGGCTGGGTCATGTCAATAGGATGGAAGATTCCATCGCCAGAGAGGTATATGAATATGTGGCATTTGACGATATACGTTCCAAGGGAAGACCAAAACTCTAATGGACAGATCTTGTTGAAGCTGATGTTACAAAACAATGCATCCAAAACTGGAGTAGTAAAGTATAAGGTCGACGCGTTTGATAATCTATTTTTAGTTCGGCTTATGGAATAAAACGTTATGTTTAGAATATAAAGTCATCTTAGTAAGCAAGATAGCTCTACATTTGCATACAAACGTTTTTGAGTACTTATAAGGCATAATAAATTATGGATTTAATGATTCGTTGTAAACGTGACAAAATTTCATTATTTCAATTTCATTATTCTATTTGTGTTAGAAAAAGTAACAAGTTCTTAATATTATCAAAAATTCTCCCATCATGGCTACATGTGAATATTTTAGTTGCACAAATATTCATGTAATGAAAGTATTCGGTTTCCAAGTAATTTTTACAGGATGTATGCATTGTCGTTTGTCAAAATGTCTCATCTAAAAAGAATATTTTACTTATTTTAATTAGTTTTCATATTTTTTTGCAAATAATTTATTCCGGAACTCATTTCACTTGAAATTCTGTGACAGCGAAGTCAGTTAAAGTTATTTTGCACTTGTCAAGCTAAATTGAAAAGTAAACAAAGAACTCTAGAAGAGAGAGTAAATGTAAGGCATGCTGCAGAAAAAAAATATTATAGTGGACAATTGTCCACTGCGATATTGGACAATGTTTCGCAAATTCAACAAAAAACTTTGCCACGAATAGACAAATGAATTAACTTGTCCAAGCTAAGTATTCAAGTCCTTATTCAAAAATGTAGAGATGTTCAAAAATATATATTCTTATGTTTCGTAGACTACGAAAAGGCTTTCGATACGGTCAGACATGAAAAAATGATGGATATCTTGATGGATACCGGAATAACAGAAAAGGAAATAAGATGCATAAAAAACCTTTATTGGCAACAAACTGCAAACATTCAAGATGATGGAGAACTCACTGACAATATCCCAATATCCAAAGGCGTTAGACAAAGATGTATCCTATCACCTCTATTATTTAATTTATACTCCAACAAAATATTTCAAGAAGCAGTTGAAAACGAGCAAATTGGCGTAAGGGTCAATTACTCTGAATTAATAAACAATATACGATACGCCGACGACACAACATTAATTGCCACTAGCCTATACGGTCTACAGAAACTGGTTAACTCACTTACTCAAAAAAGCGAATTATACGGTCTGAAGATTAACATTAAGAAAACGAAATATATGGTAATAAGTAGAAAAACTTACCAAAACAACACATCATTGAAAATAAAAAATGACGAAATAGAACGGGTAAGGAGTTTTAAATATCTTGGGGTCCTTATAAATGACCAATGGGATGCCTCGAGAGAAATAAAATGCCGAATAGAAGTAGCTAGGCAATCCTTTTTTAACCATCGCAAAATATTAACAAGTCATAACGTCAACATCACAACAAAAATGCGCTTCATAAAATGTTATGTATGGTACACTCTACTACTTTATATGCTGCCGAGACATGGACAATAAAGTCAATAGACGAACAAAAATTTAACGCATTTGAAATGTGGATTTATCGCAGAACACTGAAAATTCCTTGGACTGACCGAGTACCAAATGAAGAAGTCCTGAGAAGAATGAACACTAAACGACAACTTCTTGATATCATAAAAAGTAGGAAGATATCCTATATGGGACACATAATGAGAAACGAAAAGTATTCTGTCATGCAGAGCATAATTAAATGTCAAATTGAGGGAACAAGGCCAAGAGGAAGAAGAGAAATATCCTGCATAAAAAACATTTTGGAGTGGACAAATCAACCAAATGAAAGAAGCCTTATCAACGCTGCGAGGAATAGAGAGATCACCATTGCTGAATAATTTACCACAACATATTCATAAACATATATCTATATTCAGCTAAAAAATACTTCATTTGTTATTGTATGATCGCCAAAATCCGAATGCGGATCGGCAAATAAAGAAGAAGAAGCTATAGATGTGAAAATGGATGGTAAAGACATTTAAATTTTTGAGCATGAATGAAGTCTGAAAAACCATGAAAATTATTTCAATTGTTACAGTTACTAATAAAAATATTTTTATATTCAAATAATTTCCATTTATAATCTTGCCGGCCATGGGATTAATTATCCATATAATTTTGACAATAAAATTTCCCAGTAAAGTCTTAATGTCACGGCCTGGGCATAGATATATTCTCTCTAGGTGTCACAGGAATATATATTTGTTAATTCCTTTCTTCGATAGGGCCAGTGCCGCTGACCAGGTTGACTTAGAACAAGCCAACATTACGCTAAAGCCCTTACTTGTGGGGATTCGTCTTGACGGCGTTTTGTGTGGATTATGAGTACGGCAACACCGTATTCTACACTACTGAATTTGCTCTTTAATTTCCCAAGAAGTTTAGATATACAGAGGACCTTTCATATTACCGCAATCTTTTAACCCAAAAATGACTTGTCAAACTTATATAACGTTTCAATAGCAAGTACGAAAGTTTGTTAATAATGTATGTATGTCACTTCAATATGAAATACTGAACCTTTACACGCAACTGACAAATTGGTAATAATGCAGACACACAGACGTGTCCATCGAATGGGAGAAATGTATACTAGGGTTATGACTTTTTGACATTTTTTCTTAAAAATGATTTCCTGTAGTGAGAATGAATGAACTTTTGCCCATTAATGCCTAAAATAAAATTCATTCCATTTTATTATAAAAACACTTCGGAAAAAATTTTTGAAAAAATTCTATGAAATGAAAAATTTTTTTTCCAAAAAAATATTTCCTGTTGCACGAATGAATGGTCTTTTGCCTATTAATGAACTTTTTATACCCTCCACCATTATATACACATAGAAAGTAAAAATGAAATAATTAGTTTCCCTTCCCTCCCTTTATATGGGGGCTATACCAAAACGTGGACGTGGAATTTTTGATAAAATGTTTTTTGACCTACAGAGACCCTAAATGCCAAATTGTATCTAATCTGGTTTGAAAATGTAGCGAAAAACACCAAAATACCTCAAATCGGGAGGAACCGTTATATGAGGGCTATACCAAAACTTGGACCTGTATCCATATTTTTTGTAGATATGTTTTTGACCTCCAGAAACCCTAAATGCCAAATTATAGCTAATTCGGTCTGCAAATGTGGCAAAAAACGTGAAAATACCTCAAATCGGGTGGTACCGTTATATGGGGGCTATATCAAAACTTGGACTTATATACATAATTTTTGTAGATACGTTGTTTGGCCTCCAGGAACCATAAATGCCAAATTTTAGCTAATTCGGTCTGCAAATGTGCCAAAAAACGTGAAAATACCTCAAATCGGGTGGTACCGTTATATGCGGGCTGTATCAAAACTTGGACCTATATACATAAGAATGTGGCGAAGAACGTGAAAATACCTCAAATCAGGAGGTACCGTTATATGGGGGCTATATCAAAACTTGGACTTATATACATAATTTTTTTTAGATATGTTGTTTGCCCCCCAGGAACCCTAAATGCCAAATTATAGCTAATTCGGTCTGCAAATGTGGCGAAGAACGTGAAAATACAGGTACCGTTATATGGGGGCTATACCAAAACTTGGACCTATATACATAATTTTTTGTAGATAAGTTTCTTGGCCTCCAGTAACCCTAAGTGCCAAATTATAGCTAATTCGGTCTGCAAATGTGGCGAAGAACGTCAAAATACTTCAAATCCGGAGGTACCGCTATATGGAAAAAAGACCCTCGGGTGTAAAATTTCAGCACTCTATCTCAGTTATTGCGGACGCTAGAGTGATTACAACAGACGGACAGACGAACATGGCTACATCGTCTTAGAATTTTATCCTGATCAAGAATATATATACTTTATATGGTCGCTAATGATTAGTTCGATGTATTACAAACGGAATGACAAACTTAATATACCCTCCATACTATGGTGGAGGGTATAATAAAATGATATATATGTTATAATACGACGATAAAATTAGTGAGAAACAAACGGTTATGTCATTTTTGTTATGCCGTGTGCCCCTATATCTTGTTTTCAGTTAAGCGTCCGCTTACAGTGACTTCAAAAAATTTTTCAAAATTCCTGAAAAATAAAAACGTTAAAAGGTTTTTATTCGGAAGCTCTTTTTATTGAATCACCTTATAATTAAGATTTTTTGCAATCTTAGGTAAAAACTCATCAAAATATCATGCAGGGATACGAGGTTGTTATAAAAGTCATAACCCTAATGTATACATATTGATAAAGGAGGCAATATTCATGTCATATACTTGGATTTGTTTACATTAAGTGTCCAGTCAATTTTTGATGAACATTTCTGATGAAATATCATCATCAACAGCAACAACAAGAACAAAAACAACAACTTGAGTGGTGTCAGCAATATCCACATCGAAACTGTAGCAGTGAATTATGACATAATTCGACATATTGCCGACAGACACATCAATCGTAAAATATACAAAGAGCCAAACACACGTTCGTTCGTTCATCCAACGTAACGAGTAAATCATTGACTGAGGTAGGTTCAAAAAACAATAGTTCGATTGAGCCAGTTTGTAACCCCGAACAAATAGAATAATAAATAAGAATGTAATCGAAACTGACAGAGTACGGAACAGATTTATGAGGGAATATGTGGAATATGTGTGACGTTAACAGAAAATATGTGGAAACAAATTGGATGTTTACACTACCACGATGTCTTGTGTCAATAGTTTTGTTGTTCATCGAATTTCAACTTTAGTTAACGTGGAGGGTTAATGGAAACGATTAAAGGTACATTGCATGATTTTGTGAATCAGTTCAGAATTTAAATAAATTTCGCTCACACTGAATTTTCTCTTTTTAACAAAGAAGGCACAATGTTGATAAAAAGTACAATAAAATTCGGTAACAATTGAAGTCCACACTGTATTAGATCGTTGCGATAAGATATCTCATGGTTTTAGACCCAAATTTATTAAAACAACATCTGTTTCACATAACATATAATTAAAGTTCACTTTAAGGGCTTTTTGTGGATCGTTGTTCATTTTGCTTTATTTCAGTAGTAGTATTTTACTTCCAATACAGTCTGGCCATTTGTGTTGTTTTAATATTGTATTGAAACAACTTATTTATTACTGGATAAAATAAGGCATTGCTCTCCAAGGGGTAAACCAAGGAAGACTATAGTTTCGAACCTCGCCACATGTTCCCATTAATTCCCTTGTTATACCCTCCACTGTAATATGGAGGGTATAAATAAATTTGTCATTCCATTTGTGACACATCGATATTCATCAGAGACCCTGTAAAGTATATATATTTTTGATCAGTGTAAAATTATAAATCGATATAACCATGTCCGTCCGTCCGTCTGTTGCAATCAAGATACAGCTCGCAGTTTTTGAAACAGAGCTTTGTAATTTGGTATAGAAATGTATATTTCTCTTAGGATGTTTGGCATTGCAAATGGGTTATATCGGTTCACCTTTTGATATAGCCCCATAGAACGGTACCACCCGATTTTCGGTATTTTGAAGGTTTTAGCTTCATTATCACACCGAGTTGACTGAAATTTGGTACTTAATCTTCGTTGGAAGAATAATACTTATAGGTCCACGCATGCATATAGCCCCCATATAACGGTACCTCCCGATTTCGGTATTTTGAAGGTTGTGGCCTTAATATTCCTCCGAAATGGCTGAAATTTGGTATTTAGTTTTCGTTGGTGGTATAAAACTTTCCCCATAAATTTGTCGGTACAGGTCCACGCTTTAATATAGCCTCCATAGAACGGTATCTCCCAATTTCCGGTATTTTAAAGGTTGTGGCCTCAATATTCCTCCGAAATGGTTGAAATTTGGTATTTAGTCTTCGTTGGTGGTATAAAATGTTTCCCCATAAATTTTTGTCGGTACAGGTCCACGCCTTAATATAGACCCCCCATAGAACGGTATTTTGAAGGTTGTGGCCTCAATATTCCACCGAAATGGCTGAAATTTGGTATTTGGTCTTCTTTTGGGGTACAAAACTGTCCCTATGAAATTTGTCGGTATAGTTCCACGCCTTTATATAGCCCCCATAGAACGGTAACTCCCGATTTTCGGTATTGTGAAGGTTATGCCCACAATAATCCATCGAAGTGGCTGAAATTTGGTATTTAGCCTTCGTTGGGGGTATTTAACTTTCTCTTCTAATTTTGTCGGTATAGGTCCACGCCTTCATATAGCCCCCGTGTAACGTACCTCCCGATTTTCGTAATTCTAAAGGCTGTGACGTCAATATCCCACCGAAAAGACTGAAATTTGTTATTTAGTCTTCCACGGGGTTATAAAATATTCCAGAAAAGAATTATTAGTATAGGTCCACGTCTTCCTATATTGTTCCACTTTACTTCAATACAACGCCCTTCTTTCTTGTTTTTTGTTTGCGGATATACTCTGCCAAAATTATCTTTAATAACTGCTTTAATAAAAACATTATGAAGTTTCTTCCCACGAATGTGTTCTCCAAGAATAACATAAAATAGTTTGAAAGTCTTCACATAAAAAATTATGGTTCATTTCAGCAGCTAAATATTATTCGACCCACGTACAAAATTGTGGTGTGCTACTTTCTTCCAATCTCTAACCTACTTTAACAATAAAATGAGGCAAAACATTTTGTCGGTTAATTTCACCAATTTCTTAACTGGCCCATTACAGAAAATTTGTTCTATAAGTCTACCAGACGTATTTATACATCTTTTTAGGGGGTTCATCATCGCTCATTCTCATGATATGGCCTAGCCAACGCAATCGTTGCATCTTAATATGTTTATCTATACTGATGTCGTTGTATAACAGATACAGGTCGTGGTTCTTACGACGTTGATTTTCACCTTAAACCTTGTGCAAGTACCCAGCCTTCGGAACCATATATCAGCACTGACAGTATCAGTACTTTTTAAAGCGTTATTTTCGAGTTGTGGCCTTATTCTTAAACTGCTTACTTAGCCCAAAGTAGCATTTGTTGGCCAACAATATTCTTCATCTTATTTTAGAACTGATGTTGTTCGTTGTGTTTATGGCGGTGCCAAGGTAGACGAAGTATTTTACTACATAAAATTTATAGGAACCAATTTCAACAGTTGTTCACAGTGCTATGGACGTGTTGCGCGGCTACATCATCAACTTGGTCTTCTCGTTGTTTACCGCCAGACCCAATTTAGCAGATTCTCCAGCAACCTTCATTAAGTTATCAGTTACTTCTTTTACTAATCGGTCCATGATGTATATATCATCAGCATGGCTATTGGTGCATATTGTGCCATTTCTTTTAAGGTTTGCCTCTCGTATAACCTTTTCCAGCAGGCTGTTGAAGAGATCACACGAAAGGCTGTCTCCTTGTCTGAAACCTCTTTTCGGGCATACCAAATTCACGCATGGCTTGGAATACCTTCGAACGTAGGGGGCTGTCGAAGGCTGCTTTATAATGGACAAAAAAAAGTGGTAGGTATCGATCTGCATCTCTTGGGTCTTCTCCAGATTTCTGCAGCGTAAATATCTGATCAATGGTTGACTTGCCAGGCATTATTATGACCCAATTATTTCGTTGACACTATCTATAGGGAGGCATCTCTTGGGTCTTCTCCAGATTTCATTCATTTCATTCATTTTTCATTTTTATTTACTTAATAATGCAAAAGCTGAAGGCAGCCAAATAATTACATTACAGTAAGTTCTACTTTAATTCAATGGATCATACAACATGATTTCAAGCAATTAATATTAAATGTAAACTTAACAATTTAAGACCAAGAATTTGGTTCCCCAATGTATAAAAAAAATCCAAACTGAGGAAAAAAAAATGTATATATGTATATTACTGTTAAATAAGCATACAAAATATATAAATCAACTAAATTTCTGCAGCGTAAATATCTGATCAATGGTTGACTTGCCAGGTTTAAAACCGCATTATTATGACCCAATTATTTCGTTGACACTATCTATAGGGAGGCTTATGCCCCACCAATAATTCATAAAAAAACTGTTGGTGCCTACGCCGGCTGGAACCCACCTGATGTCCTGATGTTCTGTTCATAATTGCAAGCGAGAATTAAATATCTTATCGATATATCAAATTGTGGATTTAGCACCAATATGTCCAGGTGTTACACATTTTTTTGGCAAAGATACACAGGATACGACCATTCTGATTAAGTGAAAAGGTTTCGTTTGACCTTATCTGCGACATCGAAAACCTCAGCCAGTACACTTAAAGAAGACAATTGTAATCTAAAGTGACAACTGCAGTTTTAAAGACGTTCAAAATAAACTAGAAAATTGACATGCGAAATAAAAAAAATTGCCTTCCCTAGAGATAAGAGAATGGCAACTTATTGCTTTTCACCTTAGTGTTTGGTATTGCTGGTTGTCTATTAAAAAATGTGTTTCAATAAGGCCAAGAGAATTGGTATACTTGTGGCGAAAATGTTGGCTTAGATATTTGCTGACATTGAACAAAGAACTAAAAGCAAAAGGATATTCAAACTACACAAATGGCTAGAGAACAAGGTAAACTAATTTTTATGTAAAAAAAGAAAGCCCCTAAATTGAGTAGGGAAAATACCGATTTTGACATTTGACACATAAGGACATACAAGCAGATGAAGAATATAAATTGATTTTTGAATCTGAATCGTTTTCCCTCTCTTTACTTCTCAAACAAATCATAGTTGAAACCTCTTAAGTAAATAACGTTACATTGTGGAATAAAAGCGATTATCGAAAAAGGCCCAGCAGAAGATAAATATGCCAAAATTATATAACAAACTGAGAAAGTCACAAAAATTCGACCTTCCTCAATAAATAATTAATACAACACCAACATGAGTTTCCATATAAGTTATTTATGCTCTGATGCTGCCGGCACAGAATCATAAGAACATCCATTAATGTATTCCAGGTGGTAATAAAAAGTGCTTCAATATTTTCGTGTTTGTTTTATTGAATTGTTTTGACATGTCTTCAATAACAAAATCCAATTTAGAAAAAATGACCACCAATGAAATCAAAGCCAGACACACGTCGAGCAATACAATTTATTTCTCACATGTCACACGGCTCACTTAATGCAAGAGTGGAGTAACTCAGATTTTAGCACTGTTGGATAATGTAAAAGATATGTTCTCAAAATGTGAGAACATTTTAGTTTACTTGTTATTTTCCTTATTTTTATTTTTTTATTATATTGCATACAACTTTACTTCAAATAATTTTTTAATAAATATAAATTAATAGCAAAATATGTTGTTTCTCTTTTTGGTCAAATATTGTATTCTTGAATTAGCTTATTGACTTTTGGTACTTTCGCATTTCTTCCCATTTGTTATAATATTATTTTTATTTTATATTATTATTTTTTCAGATACGTCGTTCTTCTAATGACTGTGAACATTTGTTACAATTCTTGTGTTGGGGTTTTAATACTTCGCATGACAGTAATCCTATCAACGTGTAATATTTGATTTTACACACATACATGTGGGTATGATGACCTCTGGTTTGAATAAAAACACTTTGATTAATGTTTAACATAAAAGTTTATTTCATTTATTAATACTTCAGGTTCAGTTTATTAAAATTAGGTGAAGTAAACTTAGCATATAAATTATTTACACAGTTTTTAATTCATATTTCTTGGTTATTTACACAAAATGTCTTATTGATAACTTATTAATATAAACTTCAAATGCTGTAAAACTTCTTTTACATTCTTCAAAGAAAACTTATTTTACACACTCCAAAAACACTTTCTTCTAACGTCTAATGTTTGTAACTTCTCAATAGCGACTGACGATCGTTTTTCTTGTGTCTGTGCTTACTTGCATTGTTGAGTCGTTCGCTTTGCTCAACGTGCTGTGTTTAGTGTGTACCGTCTGTTGTGCTGTGTTTAGTGTATGTCTTTAAATAAAACGTATGTCGTACGTCGCATTAGCGAGTGCATTTAGCAGGTAGTGGGGAGCGCAAAGTAGTGTCTGCGTAACCCGTTCCTACATTCGGCCATCCTGACCTACATTCGCCCTCGAATGTAGTACCCATGGCTTCATGTACTCGGCCACCGTCGTACAACGCCTAGGCCCTTCATGGTCGCCTACCCTTTCAACGACGTACCTACCATGGTTCAGCTTTTGCACAACTTTGTACGGACCCAAAAACTTCGGCCTCAATTTCATACCAGTCCCAAATTGAGTACGTTTTATTGCTACCAAATCGTTAACGTCATACGAATTCTCAGGCACTCTCCTTCTATTATATTCCCTTCTATTTTCTTGCTGAATTTCCAATATGTTATTTTTGGCTTCTTCTCGCAATGAACTACGTTCATCTTCAAATTCTTTGATGGCATATTCTTCTAAAATTGTTCTTATATCAGTACAGTCTTTTGCCCTCATATCGACCCCAGTCAATAACTTAAATGGACTTACTTTTGTACTACGAGGTGGCGTATTATTTATCGTCCTTTGTACACGATCTATATGCTTATACCAGTTAGCAGGAGTCTCAACACATAATTTTGCTAACATTGGTACAATTATCCTATGCATACGCTCCACCTGTCCATTCCCCCGTGGAACACCCGTAGCAATTAACAAATGTTGTATGGACTGTTCTTCGCAGTACTCTTCAAATTGTTTTGAGGTAAAAGCTGTACCTCTATCCGTAATAATTCGCTGTGGGTTTCCAAACACTGCCGCTTGCTTAGTTAGCCTGTCTACTACCTCATTTGTGCCTGTACTCTTAGTGGGGTACAGCCACACAAACTTAGTAAACCCATCTACGACTACCAGTATGTGATTGTACTGTTTATGCGTAGCTTCCATTGGCCCTACGTGGTCTAAATGATAAGTCATTAAAGGCTTATCAGCTTTGTCTATTGGATTTAAGTACCCTTCCTTACGACCCCTCTTAGCGTCAGCTATTATGCACTCAACACAACTCTTTACAATATTCTCAGTTTTCTTTACTAAGTCAGGTATGAAATAATTTTTCTTCACAAGCTCTTCTGTTTTCCTTGCAGCAAAATGTCCTTGTCTATGGGCTACGGTTATAATTTCATTTTCCATAGACGTTGGTATTACGATGAGTTCCTTATTTGGATCTTTATGAAGAATATCAAATTTAATATAGAAGTCGTCGTATATACTAGTCTCTAAAACTTTCCTAACAGCTCTTATCCACTCATCTTTTAGCTGTGCTTCTCTAATGCGATGTTTTAGGGAATCCTCTATCAACAAACACGATAATCTACTTAACGCGTCTACATGCCTCATTCTCGTCCCTGATCTATGCTCTATCGAATAACTGAACTCTTGTAAAAATAGTGCCCAACGAGATATTCTTGGAGGAATATCATGTTTCCGCATTGTTAGCGCAAATGCGTTACAGTCGGTTACTATTTTTATGTGCAACCCCAGTACGTATATTCTCCATTTCTTCAAAGCTTCTACTACTGCTAAAACTTCTAATTCGAAAGAGTGGTACTTTTGTTCAGCTGGCGTAGTCTTCCTACTCATATATTCTACTGGATGGAATTTTTGATCATCATCCTTTTGCAGTAGCGCCGCTCCGTACCCATACATACTGGCATCCGCATGAATTTCAGTTACCGCCTTAGGATCAAAGATTTTTAAAATGGGCGCTTTGACTAACGCACTTCTAAGCTGGTCGAAAGCTAATATTTCCTCATCTCCCATTTTAAATTTTGAATCCTTCTTTAGAAGATTTGTCAAAGGTCGAGCAATTGTAGCGTATCCCTCCACAAAACGCCTAAAATATGAGGTAAGACCTAAAAATCGTTCTAACGCCTTCCTGGATGGAGGCAATGGATAATTTGCAATGACCTTAGTTTTCTCTACCGATGGCAATATTGTCGAATTCTCGATGACGTAGCCTAAAAAGTTTATCTTCTTTTGAAGGAATTGACACTTCTTCCATTTTATTGTAAGTCCGTTTGATTCCGCGACTTTCAATACCTTTTCTAACTTTTCTATACCCTCAGCTTCACTCATCGATGGAATTACGATGTCGTCCATATAAATTACTAATGTTCCCTGCGATACTAAATCCCTAAAAATAGAGGCAATGTATCTGCAAAATACTGCTGGAGAATTAGATATACCGAATGGAACATATCTGAACTCATACTGTCCATTGTGTATAACAAATGAGGTGTACTTCTGTGATTCTTTCTCAATGGGAACATGGAAGAAACCGTTTTTCAAATCTAAGGTGGTATAGATTCTAGTATTTAGCAATCTTTGAATTACGTCATCAATTACTGCCATTGGGAAATTATCGCGTACAATCTTCTCGTTTAACTTCCTATAGTCACAACAAAGTCGTCTCGTACCATCCTTCTTCTTGACCAATACTACAGGCGCACTATACTCAGAGGTACTCTTTGCTATAATTCCTTCCCTAAGCCACTCATTTACCTGTTCCTCTACTGCGCATTGATCAGGATATGACATTCTTCTAGGTCTTTGTGCCACTGGAATTTCATCAGTTAAAATTATTTTCATCTCTACTGGATGCGATTCAGGTTTGACGGGTTTGTAGTTCGTAATTATGCTTCTAATTCTCTTCCGATTATCATAATCTAAGTGCCCTATTTCAAAATCATCATCCTTAAAATCCTGAACGCTAGCCAAATTTAAAATTTCTTTGAATTCTTGTTCCAATTCTAAAATTGGATTATTGTCCGTGGAATATGGAATAGTATTCTCTGAAATTTTATATAAATCCGCAAGCGATGAATTAACTTTTCTTATAAACCTAGCGCCTTCTGAATTAATTATCATGTCTACCTGGTCTAAAACGTCGTTGCCTATAATTACAGGGTAAATTACATCTTCCTTTTCTATTATGTGAAATGTTATGTTTATTTCAATGTCGTCTATCTTTGCCTTCGTGTTTACATATCCCAGCGTACATATGCTGTTACCCCCTACACCACTGAGTGACTTTACCTCTTTGCCAATTTCTACATTGCCGAACCCATCTATGACATCGCTACGCAACAGGCTTACGTCGCTACCTGTGTCTACCAACGCAAGGAACTTCTTCCCTCGAATTTCAACTTCTTTGAAAATTCGGCGTGTAGACTGCGAAATATCTTCGGACAATGTGTGCACTCTATCCTTTTGCGAGTTTCAACTTTTCCGTCTTTGATTTCCTCTTTCACATCAACTTTACATTCAAATGACTTATGCCCTAAACCCTTACAACGGAAGCACTTGGTTTGTGGGACCTTACACTGATTTGAAAGATGTCCCTTTTCCCCACATTTAAAGCAACGGACGGACGTTTTCTTGTTACTGCTCTCATTTTTATTGCTTTGTGTTACTCTAGAAGTAGATGGCCCTTCAGTGCCATACATTTTCTCGTATACCTTCAATTTGTTTTTCAGATCATCTATACTTGTTGCCTGATATAGAATGCTTTTATTGAGTTTAGTGTCGGGAATGCCTTCAACGAAATATGTGATTAGACTTTCGTCATCTAGATTGATGGGTTGACCAATTTCCATAAGGCTGTAAAGATATTCCCTAAAGCTTTCAGTTTCCTTCTTTTTTCGGTTGGATAATTGTCTGTGAACTTCTACTGAGGAAATTTTTACACCGAATTCTTTTCCCAATGCCTGCTTTAGGGACGACCAATCTTTTATGGAAGGCTGGCTCCTTACAAAAATCTTGGCAGCCCCAGTCAGCAGTTGTTTTGCGTACACAAACTTCCTCAAATTATTCCAACCCACTGTGAAAGCACAATCCTCGAATTCTCTAAGCCATTGGTCAATAGTCGGTAATCTATCCCCACTAAAACTCGATACCGAGTCTTGTATATCCCGCAAAGTGAACAAAGTTGTACTATGTCCAACACCTGATGCTGCTTCCCCATAGTCGGAACCGTCGTCGTCAGATGTGGAATGGCCGAAATGCTCAAGAAGACGGGCCTGCAGCTCGCTCTTATTCCCACTTTTTACTAAATTCAACTCGCCTAATTTGTCCTCAAACCTTCAACAGTAAGTTTTTCTATTTGTTCCTTGTCCATTTTGTATGTCTCAGTCGCTTTACAATAATAAATTAACTTCTTCAAATGTTCCCTTGTCAATGTGATTTCCAAAACAAAACACTACGCAATTCCTTTTGCGTAAACAAGTTGCCGTTAGGTCACAAAAATAAGTGCCCTCAATCACCCTAGACAATGTGATTTGCAAAAACAAAACTTTACGAAATTTCTTTTTCGTAAACAACTTGCCGTTAGGTTACAAAAAATGTGTCCCCTAAATAAACAACATCTTATTCTAGCCGTTAACTCCCAACAACAATTAGAACAATCAATCCCCCTTCCAAAACTTAATGCGTAATTTCTACTGTTTACTTCTAAACATACATACAATAATCTACGTATCAACTAATAGTAGTGTTGTTGTAATTCTTACACATTACAGCTTCAGCTTCAACTCCAAAAATTTTTTGGGTTTGAAAATGCGCACATTCAGCATTTCTATGTTGTTGTTTTTGTCTTCTAACTGCAGCCTCGTTGTTGTTGTTTTTGCGCACACTCAGCACTCACAGGTTGTTGTTGTTTTCATGGGCACCATCAACGGTCACAGCGAACGGCACACAATTTGTTTTCCAATGCGAGAAGACCCTTGTTGTTGCAATGTCTATGCACAGGCAAATTTGTCATTTTTCACAATATATTTTGTTGTTGCAAATTTTCTTATTTTTGGCGTAATGATCATTAGGAAGTCTTAAATTTTAAAGTTTTACTCTTACTTCAATGTAATGATCATCAGACAATTTTCTTCACCGTAGGTATAAGATTATGAAGAAGTCATTAATTTTGTAAAGTGGTGTAATGATCAATAACAACTTTAGCACTCCGTATTTGATAATTACCAAGTTTGCAATTTTAAAAGTCTAGCGGCACTCAGTTTTTTATTCACTTTTCGTTTAATAAACTTTTATTGTTCTTCAAATCTTTCATCAGTTTATGCTCAAAGCGTTTACTTCACTTTTTTTTTAATTTGAACGGGCGAGCCCCCCAAATATGTGGGTATGATGACCTCTGGTTTGAATAAAAACACTTTGATTAATGTTTAACATAAAAGTTTATTTCATTTATTAATACTTCAGGTTCAGTTTATTAAAATTAGGTGAAGTAAACTTAGCATATAAATTATTTACACAGTTTTTAATTCATATTTCTTGGTTATTTACACAAAATGTCTTATTGATAACTTATTAATATAAACTTCAAATGCTGTAAAACTTCTTTTACATTCTTCAAAGAAAACTTATTTTACACACTCCAAAAACACTTTCTTCTAACGTCTAATGTTTGTAACTTCTCAATAGCGACTGACGATCGTTTTTCTTGTGTCTGTGCTTACTTGCATTGTTGAGTCGTTCGCTTTGCTCAACGTGCTGTGTTTAGTGTGTACCGTCTGTTGTGCTGTGTTTAGTGTATGTCTTTAAATAAAACGTATGTCGTACGTCGCATTAGCGAGTGCATTTAGCAGGTAGTGGGGAGCGCAAAGTAGTGTCTGCGTAACCCGTTCCTACATACATATTGTGGACACAGTCAAACAGGGTTATAAAGCCGAGTCGGACCTGTTGGAAAATATGTACATAATTTAATGTTAATAAAATGTACCAATTTATATTATATTATTTTATATAAATGTACCAATTTATATTATATTTATATGCCTGTATTATATTTGCAAACCTTTATCATATTTGAAAACATTTATTAATGATAAGGGTAATGAAAATTGTGACAGGTTCTGAAAATTGCTTGCAATTTGACTTACCTCGAGAAAAGTTAAAATCAATATAATGTTTACAAAATTCCATGTTGTTCTCCACTCAGTTGAATGGAAATAAAAAAATAAATAAAAAATTATCAGTCGGCTTTTCCGACAGAGATATACCCTCAGCATGTGTGAATTGAAACACTTTTTTCCTCAAAAAACTTATGTATTTAGGGCGATTTCCAAATGTTGGGTGCATAAAACGACAAAAATATGGATTTCGATTAAAGCGCAAAAGTTTTGCCGGGGAGCTATCTGAAGGAATGGACCGACATAGTCCATTTAGGAAGTGGGTCTTATATTGGGAGTCACTCCTCCCGATAAATATCTCGCCTACCTGTCATTTCAGTTGGTCACCATATAATTTAGAGCTTTTCAACCATTATATCAGGAAATATGTACTTGCCTACAAAAAACATTAAACAAGGCCAATAAGAGTACCTTCGGTAAAAATTTCCAAAGGATCCTCGAACTGAACCTTAGCCACACAAAAATGTTGAGCATTTGTGTGGGTGGTACCCCAAAGAGTGTACCGATAGGGCCTAATTTTTAACATAAACTAAGTTTGTACGAAATATTTCGAGATGCGCGTATCATTTTAGCAAACATTTCCGAACTTTTGTGGGGGAAGTACCGTAAGAAGCACCACCTTCGAATTTCATCTAATATTTGAAGAAATATTACGATATGCAAAGTGTGGACCGAATCAGTATATTTGGACCATAATAGGGACCTTTCGAGAAATTTCGTGAAAATGCATTTTGGCCCCATATAAATTACTATGGAAACAAAGATCGCTAGGTTGGCACGGGTTAACGTTATCCGATTCCCATAAAACTTCGTATATGAGGTTTTTGGATCAAATGAAAGAAATTAGGAGGTGGGAGTTTTTTGTCACTCTATTGTACACAGAATCCCGATTACAACGGTACATTTTTTGTCCGGTCACCTATGAAATTAGAGAGTATATTTCTGTCGGCAAACCCGACTGCCAATTTTTATACTCTCAGCATTTATGCTAACGAGGGTATTTACGCTTTCATACGGGCAAAATATGCCTCATCGAAATAATGGTTTTACTCCCCAAGTATGTTTGAACGAAATCCGTTTTAGACAATTTGGGAGTTGATTTAGCCATGTCCGTCCGTCTGTCTGTCTGGAAGGAGCGCACGATAACTCTCGAACGGGTCAACCGATTCGACCCAAAATTAGGTTTTCGTAATATTTTGTCCAAACTTAGTTTATGTTCGAAGATGAGTTATGTCGGTCCACACCTTCCGGTGCCTTCCCCACAAAAGTTCGAAAATGTTCGGAAAATTTGACAGCATGAAAAATCTTGAAGGGAGTGACCGATTTGATCCATGCTTTGCACATCGTGACATTTTTACCATACTTAGATGAAGTTCTAATAAGGACTCAATCGTTCCACTCATTCGGGTACTTCCCACACAAAATTTCGGAAAAGTTCAGTTTCGGAAAAGCTCTAGAATCGCTTTGATTTTTGTTGTAGCAACTTGTATTCAATGTCCCCTATACGACGGTACAAGTTTCGTATACTTCCTGCAAGTTTCATACTTCCTGAGAAAATTCCCTGACAGTTGTAAAAACCCTATGCATATGTAATGGTTGGAGCGCAAGATATCTCTCGAACGGATCTGCCGATTCGGTCCAAAATTTTAAGATAAGCCAGCTCGAAGATAAGCCATATAGGTCCACTCCTTCAGGTGCCTCCCCCACAAAAGTTCAAAAATGTTCTGAAAAATTGTGCGCGCGATAACTCTTGAAGGGAGTAATCGATTTGGTCAATACTTTACCCATCCTAATCTGTCTACCAGATATAGATCAGATTCGAATATTGACAATATTTATTCACTCCATACCCTTTAAGATCTGCTCTCGAATTATTTTAATTGTTGTTAAAGCAACTTGCATTAGCTGCCTCAATTACGACTGTAAAAGTGTTTATAGGGGCAAGCCCATACTTTTTGAGAAAACAGCCCGAAAGGTGTAAAAAAAAACCTAGGCACCATATCGACACCTCCAAATAATAGTATGCTAAGTCTAAAAAGTGAGTTTTGCAGGAGAAGCTCTCAAAGTTTGGAATTTTTTTTGACCTTCAGTACTATGCTAAGTCAATATTTGTTTATAACTTCTGTTCGGATTGACCGATCATTACCAAAATTAGACAGAATTTAAGTTAAAGGACGTTCGACACCTCCAAATAATAGTTTGCTAATTCTGAAAAGCGAGTTTTGCAGGACATGCTCTAAAAGTTTGGAAATTTCTTTGACCTTCAGTACTATGCTAAGGAAATATTTGTTTATAACTTCTGTTCGGATTGTCCGATCATTACCAAAATTTGACAGAATTTGAGTTAAAGGACGTTAAATATAAAAATGTAAAGAACTTGAAAACATGCTAAGTCGACTTAGCATACTATTGTTTGGAGGCGTCGATATGTAGTGGCTGGAGAGCACGATAACTCTCGAACTGATCAACCGATTTGGTCCAAAAATTTTGGCTTTCGTCATATTTTGTAATAGTTTCAGTTCGAAAATAGGCAATACCGGTCCACAACTTTCGGTACTTCCCCTAATATTTAAAAAATGTCACCTAAATGATATGCACGATATCTCTTGAACAAATTTCGTCCAAACTTTTTAGCTTCTAAAATGGAGGTACCTTATTCGATGACCCATTGAAATGACTAGTGCGCACGATATCTATCGAAAAGATATGACTCCCAAAATAAGATCCACTTCCATAATGGACTATATCGGTCCATTCCTTTAAGTACCTCTGCAAACCTTTTAAACGTTAATCCTTATCCAAATTTTCGTCGGCAAGTCCAAAAAAGGCCTTAAAATGCTGAAAAGACTCTATATACATTCGATCTGACCGTAGATGAAAGTTTCAATTCACATAGGCTGAGGGTATATATATGTCGGAAAAGCCGACTGATACTTTTTTACTTGTTTGATTGTTTAAAATACATATGAATGGGTTTAAAAGTCATATCCTTTAAATACTTCCTACACAACTCTTTACACACTTTCATTACATTTAGCAATCGCTTGATGGAATTTCAAAAAAAAAAAAAAACTCAAAACCAAACATGCAAAACAGAATATTTTATTTTAAAATCCTTATAAAACCTACGTAAAAAACAAAACTGAATATGTTGCCATTGCAATTCAACCTTAACGTGTGTTTGTATGTGTTAAAATTACCAAATGAATTTTACGGAAAAATGGTTATTTGCAAATTAAAATGAAAACCAAACAAAAAAGTTTTTTCTCGTACAATTTGCAAAACATCCAAACTCATTTTAGTTATTGTCGTTTGAATTGTTTTCTATTTACCTTTTTTGTTGGGTATTACATTTTTTGTGTCCTAGAAATACCATTGTTGTTCAACTCAATTGCTATACCTTCAAAAAACCAATGGTCAATTCCTAATGTTTGCATTCTGCCATCGAACGTCATTGAAAACACAAATGTAAGGGAAATAACACGAAAAGTGGAAGTAAAATCACATCATGGATGTATGTCAAGGGCATCTTTCAATATTCAACAACAAAATGTCAGAGTATTGTAGCAGACAGATATTATATCACCTCTTCATTTAAGATGGAGGGACAGGTCATAAATTAAATAGTTTGCTGTTGTCTTGAAATATTTTTCAAAAATTACTTTTGTAATTGGTGCCCCAACACAGCATTCAATTTTGTTCCTGGGTTTAGGTTTGTATTGCAATATTACGGATGTTAGCATCGCCTTTGCAGCGTTTAGAGTAAGCCAGTTTGTCCGCCGGCTAATCTATTTGCAAGTGTAGAAGTGATCTCTAGAACTCCCATCATAACGTATGGCGCATATTAGAAAAATTTTTCTAAATCCTTTGAAAAGGAATGCCAATGGACCAATTTGTAGATATTGATCCTGTACACTTTTTAAACATTGCATTCTAAGTTTAAACCTAGGAATTTCCATGAGCGTTTATACGGCACACATTTTAAGCTTATATCATCTATATGTGTATGTAGATTAGGGTGGTTTAAAAAAAATTATATCGGATTTATTTATGCGACAACCCCTAAAGTGTTTCGTTTTTTTAGATTTTAAGATTGCCAACGTTTGAGCATAACCGGAATATGTTAACACGTGGTATTGGGCTCTCAACTGGTAAAATTTTCTAATCGGTTGGACAATAAATGTGGCCTTTAGAGCAATTTTGTGAAAATTCACCATTGGCCCCATACAAATTACTAGGGGAATTTTGTTAACATATTCCGATTGTGCTCAAACTTTGGCAATCCGCATAAAAAACTCCGACATCAATTTGTTCCCTTTGAGTTAAAACCAGTCTAATGTACATAGATGTTTAAACAAATGCTGTTTGGAGTTGCAATGAATGTTATTATTGTTTTTGGTTTTGTTTTATGATTTGTTTGTTATTTCAGTGTGATGTTGTTATTCCATGTATTCCAACTAACATCATTTCCATATTCACGCAGCTGTACAAAATAATTAGAGTTTTTGTTTTTCCTGATTTTTTTGCGTTTTACACAAATGTTTGGTTTGAGCTGGAGCCGTTGCTGTTTTTATTTCTGCGGTCTAAAAAAATATTTTTCATACATTAATAATTGTAAAAGCAACTATGGAATGCAAAAAACTTTTCTATTCGGTATGGTATGGATGTTAGAAAAACACAAACGCACATGCACTGGAATGTGCTGTTATTTTAATTTAAGCTTAATTTAAACATACATTGTTGCGCTCATAAATACAAAAATTATAAACACAAAATAATTGTTTTTGTTATTTTGCAAAATTTCATAGCATTGTTAGTTTTCTCCACGTCATCTGAATCTCTATACGTGTTTGTAAATAACCACTAAATTGGTATTTAATTGTTATTTTTTACTTACCATGGATTTTGTGGTTTATCACCAGGAGTCATTATGTTGAAAATTATTTAGGGGTCTAATCTATAAATTGAATTTTGCTACGTGATGAGTGAGTGACTGACTGGCTGGCTTGCTGCCAGAATGATCACCAATTCCATAGCAAATGGTTCAAAGCTTGAATCTTGAAATTTTGCATGAGGTTCACTGTTCGTGTGAACATGCGATACATGGCAGGGTTTGGGAATTTCTTCCAATAGTGGTAAGAAGAATCACAAAATAAGTAAGTAAATAGTACAGTCGGGACGAGGCCGACTACGCCACTACCCCTGTGCAAAAGTTTATCAATATTTCGCTTAGGGAAATAGTAAAATGATTCGTCACTCTGGTTTCTAATACCAGATGGCTGAAGCCTAACTGAAACATACGGGCAAAATGTGCCTCATCGAAATAATGGTTTTATACTCCAAGTATGTTCGGACGAAATCCGTTTCAGACAATTTGGAGTCGATTTAGTAATGTTCGTCTGTCTGTCTGACTGGTTGGAGCGCACGATAACTCTCGAACGGATTAGCCGATTTGGTCCAAAATTGTGTCTTCGTAATATTTTGTCCAAACTTAGTTTAAGTTCGAAGATGAGTCATATCGGTCCACTCCGTCAGTTACCTCCCCCACAGAAGTTCGAAAGTATTCGAAAAATTTGTGCGCACGATAACTCTTGAAGGAAGTAACCGATTTGGTCCATTCTTTGCACATCGTGAAATTCCTACCACACATCATATTAATTTCAAATCACTTTAGTTTTTGTTGCAACAAATAGGAAGGTACAAGTTAACTCTCGAACAGATCTACCGATTCTGTCTAAAGTTTTGCCATCGTAATATTTTGTCCGGTCGAGTCCCCCACAAAAGTTCTCCTGACAGATGTAACGGATTGTTCCCATTTGGTCCTATAAGATCTACTTCCAAAATGAACTATGTCGGTCATTCCTTCCAGTACATCCTCCGCAACCCTTTTGAGCTTCAAACCAAATATATTTTTTGTCGGCAAGTTCATGCTTCCAAAACGGCCCACAAAATCTGCGTAGCCGGTATTAGATTCGATATTGTCAATAGATGAAAGTTTCAATTCACACGGGCTGAATGTATATCTATGTCGGCAAATCCGACTGATACTTTTTTCACTTGTTTTCTATAGCCCCCATATAGCAGTACCACCTGATTTCAGGTATTTTGAGGATTTTAACATATTTCTAGCCCGAATGGGTTGTAAATTGGCATTTGGAGTTCCCAGTGGTACCGAAACTTCCCCAGACAAAAATATTAAACATATATCCAGGTTTTGGTATATTCCCCATATAGCGGTATCAGGTATTTTATAAAGTTTTAATCTACATTTTCGGTCTAAATTGGCTGTAATTTGGTTATGGGGTTCTCAGTGGTATTTACTAAAGATTAGGAATAAAAAACAATTAAAAAGTTAAGTTCCATTCTTCTATTTATAAATGCATTTAAAAGTAGAAAATAATTGTTCGCTTATCCTCAATAAGTATATTCTTCTTCGTGATGGACTCTCCCAAATAAAACGCTTACATTTAAACTAAAAGTGGTAAAAAACAAGTAAGAAAGTATCAGTCAGATGCGCTGACGAAAATATACCCTCAGCCACCAAAAAAAAAAAAAAAAAAAAAAAACAATTCCAAACCAAACACAATAATTATGACGTTTGCTTTAAAATTGTACGTACCATAATGTGAGGCTACACAAAATCTATATGTCATCGATTTTTAGTAACCAAACATCTTCATAAAGGACTCGAAATATTAAATTACGCTAAATTAAGTTTGGAAGAATTTTTTAAAAAAATTTATAGTTATATTGCACAGTAGCCAATTTAGTATGTGCCGGCAGGGTTTTGGAGGTATTGACTTACTCCGGAAAAAATTGTACGGTTGCAAATGAGGCCGTTAAAACAGCCTGCTAAAAAAAAGAATGAAAACTATGCGAGAGGAGCTCTTAAACTTCACTTTTTCCGAATTTTGTGTGGGAGGTACCCGAAGGAGTGGACCGACATAGTCCATATTCTAACCTGATACATGACTGGAGGAAATAATACGATGTGCAAAGTCCGCACCAATCAGAAACTCCCAGCGAGAGTTCTTGGTGCTTTTAGGCCAATATCTCAGTATGGACTTGAGCAAGAAATAAATTATACCGTCGTAAAGAGAGCCGCAAGGACAACCTACTGAAAAAATTTCGATACGATCCGAAAGAAGCTCCTAAACTTCACTTTATCTGAATTTTGTGTGGGAGGTACCCGAAGGAGTGGACCGATAAAGTCCATTTTCAACCCCATCTATATCTGGAAGGAATAATACAGTTTGCAAAGTTTGGACCAAATCGATTGCTGCCTTCGAGAGTTATCGTTCACACCATTTTACAGAAAAATTTTGAACTTGTGTGGAGGAGGTACCGGAAGGAGTGGACAGATATGGCCATCTTCGAACTTAAACTAAGATTGGACAAAATATTACTATACCCAAAATTTGGTTCGAATCGGTTGATCCGTTATCGTGCGCACCAGCCAGCAAGACATACAGACAGACGGACATGGCTAAATCGACTCTAAATTGTCTGAAATGAATTTGCCCAAACATACTTGGGGTCTAACACCGTTATTTCGATGAGGCAAATTTTTGGTCGTATCAAAGTGTATATCACCAATATTTTTGAAAATTTAACATAGCTGAAGCCAAGGTTTACCCCTTTAGAACACGCGACTCGTGATTGTATAATATACAAATTAAATACTTTTGGATAAAATGAAATGTTTTTGGACGAGGCAAAAAATATTGGCCTTAAAAGATAATTTGCGTGGAAGCTTGGCTATATTTATGTTAAAAAATTGGTGAAAATTGGTTGAAGCCAACATGTCTTTTTTTGTTATCTCTATATTTGTGAATAATCCACACTTCTCTCGAGTTTTCTGTCAAAGTAAAAGCAGAAGCAAACTAAATAAGGATCATCTCACTAATGTATTACTTTTCAAAATTTCGTCTGCTTCTACCATTAAATGATGCTGACATTTTGAAGCCAGATTTACAGTGTTTTTTGACATTTTCTTCTAATTTCATTCCGCAAACAGGTTTTTATAAAAACTATATATAGGATTGTAGTACTTGCGATTCTGAGTTATTTGATACGAATATTGTGAATGTAGTCTGCACAGCTTCGTAGAAATCTGCATCCAAATGCGAAAATTTTGTGCGAACATTTTTCTTAAAAATCATATTTTTCGGGCCTAATTTTAACAATTGTCATTCGATTTCTTCGTACTTCATTGCACATTTTAGTTTTTTACGTTCCTGATCCCATAAATGATTCCCCGTAAAAATCCATCTACTAAAACGCAAGTTACAAGAAATTCCAAAGTAGAAAAATCACCTAAAATTATTTTTGGAAATATCGCGTATTTTATCGCGTTTTCTGCGGTTTGTTTCCACTGCAATGAAACAACTAATACAGCATATTCGTTTTAGCGGAAACAGAGATTTGAAAACTTCACTTATAAGGGAGCTACATTCATTTTATCCCAAAAAATAGTGTGTGATGCTACCGTGGATTCTTGATTGATCGCCTTGAAATAGATATATATCGATATAGATTTTCATGGTGAACACTGAAATCGGATGCGGACAAAAATTGTATGCACTTTGCGCAAATTAGCGATATTTTTAATGCTAGGATGCAGCTGATGCTACATCTTAGCCTCCAATGTAAATTTCGAAAACTATATTTAAATTAAAAGAAATAGTCTTGCTGTACATGAAAATCACATGCGGACAAAATGATTTTGATAATAACGCGATTTACACGTATTTTAAAATTCATATAAATTAAAATCGGTTATTTGACCTCTGTTTTCATTTCAGAAGCTTTTAGATATATCCTCATCAACCCAATTACCTTCCCTAATGGGAAAGTTTTAATACGAATGTCAATAAAGCAAAATCCGTCTATTTTATCGGGGAGATTTAAGCAAAATGAAGGAAGTATTCCTATAGATTTTTCCAATATTTTCTACTACATAATGCATGAGAAAAAATATTTTTTCAACCAAAAAATTCTTTTTTGACAAAAATATGTGCTTATTTTGGCTGTAACATCAAAACTATAACACCAATCTGTATGATTGTAGTCGCATTTGATTTGCCGTGAAGTTTTGATCCACAACAAATTTTAATGTAATTCTATGACTACTAAATGGGCCTTAATTTTGAAAAAAGTTGACTTATATTCAATAATTCATCAATTTTATGTACATTCCGCGAATTCTGTGTAACATTTTGCAGGTATTATGCAATCTACTCGCTGAAGACACTTCGAGAGAACTTTTTTGTAACAATTGTGCTCATTAAAATAATTAGCGTTTTCATAATATTTTCTTTCTTAAAAAGCGAAATAAAACCGCCATAGCTTTTGTCCGCAACAACCAAAAATTGGCTCGCGACCAGATTCGTACTGGGAATTTTTGTCTTAACCTACATATCAAAAATCGTTGATGTAGCGCGAAAAAAATTTATCATTTTTTTCTGAAATGGAATATGAAATAATTGACAATATTCGTGATATCGGCCTTTTTGTAGAAAATTTACTTATGCTGAAACTGAGGTATGGGGTATTGTAACTCGCGAATTGTTGTAATATACCATTACTTTTGAACGCATTTAGGTCAAATAAACTGTTTTAGCACGATTCACCGATGGATTTCTTAAAATTATAATTTGAGCGGAAGCTGTGGTCATATTAATGTAAAAAAAGAGGAAAAAATCGTTGAAGGAAACGAGTTTTTTAAGTCAATTTTCAATTAGTGGCTTTACAATACAATGTAGAGTATAATGTTCAAAGAAAAAGTTAAAGAATACACTTCAGAGATGAAGTTTCTAATGTATGATTTTTTAATATAACCAATGCATCAATCTCAAACGGATGCTGACATTTTGAAGACTGAAAAATTGGGTTTTTTGAATTTTTCCTATAATCGGGACGCGCATCTGTACTCGTTTAAAAACTGATTATGAGATTGTAGTACTCGCGATTACGCATGTTTTGATGTATAACTCGGGCGTGTAGCCTTCAAAGGTTCACAACAATCTCAGCTTAAAGTCGAAATTTTTGTGCGTAAATTTTTCTAAAAAAACCAGTTTTTTGGATTCAAAATATACAAATGCCATTCGATTTCAGTGGATTTAGTTTTTTTACGTTCTGAATCTAACAAGCCTTTGCGCGTTTAAATCCATCCACTAGATCGGCGGATATGATACCCCTCAAATTTCGAAAATCTGCAAAAAATGTTTTTGAAAATATCGCGTATTTAGACGGATTTTAGATGTGTTATTACTACTTACATAAATAGAGTGAAACGAATATTTAAAATATGCGAAAAAAGATATTGAAAAACGTTCGCGATTACGGAGATATAATAGATTTTTTCTAAAAACTGAGTGCGATGCTACATCCACGGTTCTTGATGAATCGCATTGAAATGACATAGGACGATGTATTTTTTAATGGTGATCATTGAAATCGGATGCGCATAAAATGCAAATGTACTTCTTGGAAATTATGGGCATTTTACTGTTTTTTTCACCCTAACATGCAACTGATGCTACATCGTGGTCGCCAAATGCAATTTCACAAAGTGTATATCAAATAAGAGGGATTGATTCGCTGTTTTGGAAAATCGCATGCGCATCTTGTGATTTCCACTATTACGCGGTTTATATGCGTTTCAAATGTGGCAATATTCAATATAACATTATTTTAATGTTATGCCACAATTGGAATTCCTTGTGATTTAATATAATGTTCTAAAAATATTCGCCAATAGGAAAACTATAAGCGAAACATTTGTTGCAACGGAATATTTTCATTATTGCGTGGAATTTGGACGAAAATGATGAAAAACTCAAATATTTTTTCTTCAACCTTTCCTATAAAACCATAAAAAAATAAAATTAGAATAACATAATTTTTATTTTTTTCGTCATATTTTCTTTGTATTTTTGAAAATAACATGAATACTATAGCTCCAAACTTCACGACTTAGGTTTCATTTTATTCCTCACAATGTCTGGATGCTGCTATAATTTTTTATATACATATTTTTGTAAGTATAAACGCTATTATTTCAAAAATATGTGTGTAAATACGTGAAATTATTTAACAAATTTAATTTTTCGCGAATCCATTGAAACTTTTCGAATTTTTTTTGCATCATCGCAAAGGGTGCGAATTCAGTTAACGGTAATAGGATATAACAGCTTACTATATTAAGCCGCAATTTTTTTTAGAATTTTTTCTAATAAACATAACTAAAACGGTCATATCTTTTGCGCGCAACGATCAAAGTTGGTAACGAAAACAGATTTGGAATGACGATTTTTTTCTTAATCTATTTACCAAAAATCATAGATGTAGTATCAAAATTTTTTTTTGATTTTTTGAAATGGAAAAGACGATTTTAGAAATTTTTGCTGATATACCCTTTCTAGCCTAAAGGCTGAGGGTATAATTAAATGGAAAATAAAGAGAACAAAAGATACACTCTTGAGAATTTGAGGATCGAAGAGAAGATAAAGACAACATTAAACTTCCGTC
This sequence comes from Musca autumnalis, assembly GCF_047663935.1. Lineage (NCBI taxonomy): Eukaryota > Metazoa > Arthropoda > Insecta > Diptera > Muscidae > Musca > Musca autumnalis. Next base: position 265,853,638 of record NW_027411755.1, on the reverse strand, counting down.
GGTTCGTCTGTCTGTCTGGCTGGTGCTCACGATAACTCTCGAACGGATGAGCCGATTTGGTCCAAAATTTGGCTTTTGTCCGAAAGCTCTAAAAAACCCCTAAGGCACAATGTGTAGTGGTTGGAGTGTTCGATAACTCTCTCACGGATCGGAAAATATGATTCCAAATTTCAGGTACATCCCACACAAAAGTTCAAAACTTTCCGCTTAAATGGTGCCCACGACAACTCTGAAAGGCAGTAACCGATTTGATCCATACTTTTCATGTCGTAATATCTCCACGGCACATAGATCAGGTTTGAATATAGACTATATAGGTTCACTCCTTCGAGTACCTCCCACACACAATTTGGGAAAAGTGCAGTTTGAGGCCTGCTCTCGAATCGTTTTGCTTCTTTTTGTAACAACTTGTATTCGCTGCATCCATTACGACAGTACACATTTTTTCAAGGCAAGTTCATTCTTTCTGAAAAAAATAGTCCGAAAACTGTAAAACACCCTATGGCGTCATGTGTAGCGGCTGGGCTCTCGAACGGATAAGCCGAATCGGTTCAAACTTTGGGCTTCGAAACCCTTTGATTTTTGTGTAACAACTTGTATTCGCTTCCCCCATTACGACGGTACATGTTTTTTTCGGGGGCAAGTCCTTACTTCTTGAGGTAATGGTCCAAACGCTCCAAAATGCCTGGCGGCACCAACTGAACTGGGTAGTACGTAAGATAATCCTCGAAGGGAGAAACCGATGTGGTCCAAACATTGTACATAGTGTTATATAGACGTCAGAAGTATTGTGTGTTACTTCCTTTTCTTAAGGTCTGAGGCTGAGGGTATTTCTCTGTCGGCCAAGCCGACTGATACTTTTTTCTTGTTTTTTTTTATATTTTTTTAGTAATTTTCTCTAAGTTTTGGTTTGGCTTGAGGTCAGCAAATTATTTATTAATTATTTTATTTTGTTTTTAATATTATTTTTATTTTCCGATATTTCGGTCATCTCCGACAACCATCATCAGGGATTTAATCTTTAGGGAAAATTTCAGTCCAAAGGTCGACTATAACCATGCAACATTTAGTAATTATTTTTTAAACTTTTACAAATTTCTGTGTTGTGTTGTCCAGTTTTTTATATAACTTGAGAAATAATTCCAATAATGATATTGAAAACTAATTGTACGAGTAAGTACACAAAAATCATCATGTGAAAAATATTTTTACAGTGTTTTATTTAACTTGCTTTGGTGTCCGTTTAGTTCAAATCTGGTAACGCATTTTTAACACAGTTGCAGTTGACCAATCGAACTGAACAATACATGAAAATGAAATTAAAACAAAGATTGGTCCATTTTACAGTGTTTTAGCGGTGTTTTATTTAACTTGCATTTCAAATCTGGTAACTCAATTTTGACACAGTTGCAGTTGACCAATCGAACTAAAACTTTGCACACTTTTCAAAATTGGATGACAACACTTGAATATGAAACCAAATCCAATATGGGTCCATTTTTTCCTATAGCCCCCATATAGCGGTACCACCCGATTTAGTTCAAATCTAGTAACTCATTTTTAACGCAGTTGCAGTTGACCAATCGAACTGAAACTTTGCAAGGATTAAGGATTTTATGTTCATTTTTAGGCCGAATTGGCAGTAACTTGGAGTCAACAATGGTACAGAAACTTCTCCACCAAAAATTATGGACATAAGTCCAGGTTTTGGTATAGCCTTTATATAACAGTACTACACGATTTCAGGCATCTTAATTTTCGGCCAAATTGACTATAATTTTGTTCTCAGTGGTCAAAAAAAATGAATTTACTAAAAAGTTCAAAATAAAAAATAATTAAAAAAAAATAAGTTTCGCTGTTTTATTTAGAAATTTGTCGCTTAGCCTCAATAAATGTATTCTTTCTCATGATGGAATCTCTCAAATAAAACGCTTGCATTTAAATTATAAATGGTGGCAAAATTAAACGGCAAGTGTTTTATTTGAGAGATTCCATCATTATTCCATAAAATCTACTGACCGAATAAGACCGGTGGAAACACTTTATATTAAAGGAAAACGTTTTATTTGAGAGTTTCCACAATGAAGAAGAATATACTTATTGAGACTAAGCGAAAAATAATATTTTCTAGTTTTTAGTGCATTTATTACTTACAGCATTTACTCACAGTAACTTTTTATTTATTTTTACGGTTTCTTTATTGGGTTTGACGTTTTTAATAATTAGGAAGATATACAAATACGAAACACTTATATTTTGATGCAAAATAATTAAAACAAGTAGGAAAAGCGTTAAGTTCGGTCGGGCCGAACTTTTTATACCCTCCACCATAAATTTCAGCCATTTCGGTGAATTAATGTGACCACAACCTTCAAAATACCGAAAATCGGAAGGTACCGTTCTATGGGGGTATATGATGGCGTGTACCTATACCTACACATTTCTGGGGGAAAGTTCTATACCCCCAACGCAGATTAAATACCAATTTCAGCCATCTCGGTGTAATAATGAGGCCAAACCCTTCAAAATACCGAAAATCGGGAGATATCGTCCTATGGGGGCTATATCAAAACGTGGACCTATATAAACAGTTTATGGTAGAAATATTTCTTAGCCTCTGGAAACACAAAATACAAAGTTACAACCGATTCTGTTGTCAAATGGGACTAATACATTCAAAATATATTAAAATGACGCGTACTTTATATGGGGCGTTCTATGGGGGCTATTCCAAAACGTGGACCTATATAAACCAACTTTGGTAGGAATGTTTTTTGGCCTCTGGAGACACAAAATACAAAGTTACAACCAATTCGGTGCTAAAATGGGACAAATATCTTAAACATTCCTTAAAACGACGACGCGTCACCCGTCATTTTGTATGGGGGCTATACGAAAGCGTGGACCTACATAGCCCGCTTTCAATACCAAAAGTCCTACATACGTACAAATAATAGATTTTCCCAAAATTTCATCCACCTACGTCAATCCGTTCGGACGCTAGAGTGATTTCCACAGACGGACAGACGGTCAGATGGACGGACATGGCTATATCGATATAGAATTGCACGCTGATCAAGAATATATATAGTCTGTGGGGTCTACAATGATTATTTCGAGTAGTTACAAACATAGTGACAAACTTAATATACCCCCATCCCTGTGAAACCGCTGAACAGAATTTGATCATTTTATTTCCCCAAAAAGCTGATCGAGTTACCTCTCGAAAAAATGGTAAAATAAATTTATCCATTCAAAAGTTGCAGGAAAAAATAGTTATGAGCCAAAATGCGGTGTTAAATTCGCCCCGGCAGAACTTTTTATATCATCCATTATAAATTATATTAAATCCAGATTTCGGTAATTTCTGTTGGATAATGTGACTAAAACTTACAAAATATCGAATATTGGGCGGTACCGTTCTATAGGGGGTATACAAAAACGAAAACGAAAACTCTACGGGAGTGTGTTAGTCCCCCAAAGACGACTTAGTATCAAACTTAAATGTGTTACAAATGGAACGACAAATATAATTATACCCTCCAACTTACGGTAGAGGGTATACAAATTGAAAAATAATGTGATTTATTGGTGATGTATGTCAACGTGCTTTACATCCTTTTAAAAGTAAGATTTCCTCTTTCATTATCAGGAATAAAAACATGTTTTGTCCATTACGAGCCCTAAATATATCTGACGGTCACCAAACTAAATAGGCTTCTTCCTCTGTGGAACCCTTTCAATAGACGCATGGACACACATATCCAGATCGGCTCAGATCGTCGAGACATCCAAATTGGTACGAACATTATTTCGATGTATCACAAACTTTTGAGCCAAAATCAATTTCTCTCCGCACATAGTGGAGTAATGTATTTTTTATAGTATCTGTATTAGGGTGGGGCGATTTGTGTGGAAGGAAAAAAACCTTAATGAGCCCTTCGCGTTTCTGATTCCTGGGATTGAACTGAGCAAAAAAGTCCACTGGACCATATATCTACCCTGAAAATCGAGCCTCCCCATTTTGACTTTAAGTTTTTTATTGACGTTTTTTGGATATTTTGGCATATAACAGCCAAACCATTAAGATTTTCGATTCAACACACAGACAAAAATTGTAGCCAAGACAGTAAGTGAAAACTCCCTAATACATCGCAAAAGTATTGGAACGCTCTTTCTGGCAGTTTCGGCCTTAAGAATGTGCAAACTTTTCGGAAAATGTCGATAAATGACATTGTGCCACAAAATTTGACCAGAAAATTATTCAAGCGTGCTGATGCAAAATTCTATCGTGTTGGGATCCATGGACAACGACAATGCCTTTAGTTTGTTGGGGTCAATTCGTTTTATATTTTTATAACGGTAAAAGTAGTAAAAATCTGTTTTTCTTACATTTTCACATTTAAACGGACATATCTTCTTTTTTCACAACGGATTTCTAGTGATCCTTCTTCCTTTTAAAGGGGTGAATAATATCTTTAGAACAAGCTATTATTGTTTTAAATCGGTTAACAAATAGCTAAGGTATAGTGGTTTAAGTCTGAAAACCCCCTCAAAAAAACTATAACTGAATTTCTCATAATTTTGAAAATAATTATTGAACAAAACAAAAAAACATTATATTTTTGAAAATTATGAGAAATTCAGTTATAGTTTTTTCAGGGGGTTTTCAGACTTAAACCACTATAACTTAGCCACTTGTTAACCGATTTAAAACAATAATAGCTTATTCAAAAGATATTATTCACCCCTTTAAAAGGAAAAAGGATCAAAAGAAATCCGTCGTGGATTTTTTTAGATATGCCCGTTTAAATTTGAACATGTAAGAAACCCAGATTTTCACTGCATTTACCGTTATAAAAAAATAAAACGAAGTGACCCCAACAAACAAAAGGCATTGTCGTTGTCCATGTATCCCAACACGATAGAATTTTGCATCAGAACGCTTGAATAATTTTCTGTTCAAATTTTGTAGCACAGTGTCATTTATCGACATTTTTCGAAAAGTTTGCACCTTCTCAAGGTCAAAACTGCCTGAAGGAGCGTTCCAATGCTTTCGCGATGTGTTAGAGAGTTCTTAATTACTGTCTTGGCTACAATTTTTGTATTTATGTTGGATCGAAAATCTCAATGGTTTGGCTGTTATATGCCAAAATATCCAAAAAACGTAAATAAAAAACTTAAAGTCAAAATCGGGAGGCTCGATTTTCAGGGTAGATATATGGTCCAGTGGACTTTTTTGCTCAGTTCAATCCCAGGAATCAGAAACGCGAAGAGCTCATTAAGGTTTTCAAATCGCCCCGGCCTAATCTGTATACCTGTTTTTTTTCACCACTCTGTGCATCATAAAATTGTTATCGTTTACTATTGACTATTTTTATAACAGAAGATGTCACACATGTAGTTTTGAGGGCCATAGATTAATTTCTTTAGTAAACGGTATTGACACTTAATACCATGAATTCAATAAAATATCGAGAATTTAATAATATACTACGGGATAAAAGAAGTGTTGAGCAATTAGTTTACTATAAAAAGAACACAGGTTTAATATGAGTGACCTTAGTATGGTTAGAGGTTGTTTGTTTTTTAAACTGCTCTTTTTATATTTCGTCGGTGTCATGCTTAAGTGTTCTATACGCAATATTTTACTTTTTGAGATATTCACACTTCGACGCGAACGCTTAAATTTTTTCACTTATAAAATGTTGGTCACTTTGTGCCATACACAATATTTCACAATTGTGTCATAAGTGCGGATATATAACAAGTCGGCAAAAAATCAATTTTTAAAAAATGTTCTATAATTTGTGTATTTCAATACATTTTCATCTATATTTTTTGCAAATAGGTTCTATATACTTTTATTCATAATTTAAGTAAAAAATATAAATATTTTCTTTAGACAGGTCCACGCAGTTGTGACGCTAAACATTAAAATGCGATTATCTCAAAACGGAAAATGGCGTATGGAACATTTAGGCATGACAACGACGATTTGTCGGACAAAAATACATACATATTATTGACATTTTGCCATTCGCCGTAACTTTGTTCCTACCCAACGTTCATGACAGATTCCTGGTACATGCAAGTTTTGTGTGTGTTTAAATTTTGTTAGAATTCAAAATTGAGTTTCAGCAGTTTTATACGAAAATAAAAAATGCAATCAATATGACCGAAGGACTATAAACTGTGTATATTCGTTTAATGCCTTTTGTAGCCTGGTGATTTTGTGTCGCCTTTGAAATATCAAAAGGTTCACAGGTTGACATTGTTGAATAATATTGTTATCCGTTTTAGCAAGAATGTAACCAATAGCTCAATTTGCTGTCCAGTTCACTATTTGCATTTTAATTTGTGATTTGTATGGATCATTGTGAAAGGATTTTTTAGAGTAGCACCCAGGGCTACAAGAAAAAATCGATTTGTTTTACAATCCAATTACAAGAACGCGATGTATACGAAGTCCATGGCGTTTTAAATACATTTTAAATCTATATCGATGGTAAAACATTCCATGGTATTCAAAAAGTTGTGAGTCTATATCGAACACCTTGGTAAATGCGTTCTATTTGCAATGACTAAGCAAATTTAAACATTTAAATTTTATTTATCTCTATTGTATTGCTTATGTAAGGAAACCGGATGACCATCTAATAGTATGAGAATACCTTTCACTTTGGTCCATTTTCCTGTATGGCACATTCGAAGTGACAAACACTACTGGTTCTTGCATGGACATTCATGACCAAATTTCTATGGGATTTCCAATTTATTTATGGGATGTCGTAAAATCAACATAAAGGTTTAACGCAAGTGGCGGAGACATAATAATGCATTACATTAAATATACCATACATCGTTGATGTGCTTTCCTTCCTTTGTTTGTGTTGCTAAAAGAAACCTCTGTTGGCGAGCTCCATCAAATCTTAATGAAATGCTGAACACATTCCAACTGTTAGTGTTACCGAACATAAGCCATTAAATCGTTATACCGAATGTTTGGCGAAACATTATAACCTATGGTCGAACTTTTCTCCTGAAGAATATCTTTCGACGGTACATCATGGCAAATGTTTTGCTTGTCAGAGAAAACATATGAATGTGTATATGTATGTACATCACATTCAAAACTGCATTTGTATTCGGCAAGAAGTTGGAATGGTCTTTCGTTTCGTTAATCATGTCATGTTTTTATTGATGGCGATTCCGTTGTTTCTCTCAGGAATAATGTTACAACTGTTGAGTGTCGAATCACAATATGATTTTCTGTTGAATTGTAAAGTGGTAAAAAACTGGAAGGATGTCATCTGAATAAAAAATTATATTTGATGTTTATCCAAGTGACAGTAAGAGGTCATGATGTTATTGAGAATAAATATACTTACAAATGTTGAAATGCTTTTGAGGATTATAACTTTTTTCTTGTTTTGATACTTTATATTTCTGAAAAAAAAAAATTAATGACATCTTTATAAAAGATGAGTTGACTTTAAATTATATGGCATGCGTGCAAGAGATAAATATTCCAATATTTATTTGAGTTTCTACACATTGTAACTACATGCGATGTCGCTTTGAAGGAGGCAGCTTCTATGGTCGCAACAAAAAATGTATGTTTGTTTAGAAACATGAGGGAGAAAAATCCATCAAGTTGATTATTTTATGAATAATTTTACTACATCTAACTCTGTTGACCACACACTGCTGCATGGTCTGTCTGTTTTACCCAAAGAAGGTCGTGCGTTGAAATCTGTGACTTAAGAACTCTTTTCTACTTTCATTATTCTGTTTTTGCTTTAAAATGGCGACGATATTCGCTAGAATAGAATTTACCATACAAAAGGTAATTCTTTCTGCCGATTTCTGCTCCCAAAATATTATGCCACAATTTTGCAACAAAATTGCGAGACGGTCCGATCAATGATAGACATACCCATCTGGTTGTCGAACAGACAGATGGAAAAACTTTGCCAGATATATTCAACTCCTAGCTCAATGTAGTTCAAAGCGATCGGATCGTTTGTATGAAAAAAAGTATGAGTGATTTCATATGTTCGTCTGTATAAAATAAATCATACTTTAAGGAAGTGGGATAGTGAACTAGAAATTAGATTTATCCAACTTAAGGTATAGTATAGATTTGGTTTAGATTCGTTAATACTATATGAAATACATTTTGAACAAAAATCCATTTTCCCCACCCACACTTTTAAATAAAAACACAAAAAAAAATTATAAAATGTTCTCATGTTTTTCTTAAAATAAGGCAGCTCTTTTTTTAACTTGCCTTGGTGTCCGTTTAGTTCAAATCAGGTAACTCATTTTTAACACAGTTGCAGTCGACCAATCGAACTGAAACTTTGCACACTTTTCAGATTTGGATGACAATACATGAATATGAAACCAAATACCAAACCCCATATAGCGATACCACTCGATTTCAGGTGTTTTGAGGATTTTGTCTTAATTTTTTTTGTCCGAATTGGCTGTAACTTTGCATTTGGAGTTACCAATTGTACAGAAACTCCCCACCAAAATTGTAGACACGTATCATTAGATTTCAGACAATTTAAAGTTTTTGTCTACATTTTCGGCCGAAATTGACTGTAATTTGGTTATGGACTCCTCAGTGCTCAAAAAATGTATTTACTAAAAAGTTAAAAATAATTAAAACAAGTAAAAAAGCATTAAGTTCGGCCGGGCCGAACTTTTCATACCCTCCACCATAAAATATTCATTCCTGTCCCCAACTTTAAGTGAGTACGTTAAAATGTCAGATAATGTACATAAAATGCTTCATTCGGGAGGCCCTTTTTATGGTGCCTATATCTAACTGTTGACAATTTTTGGTGGGCTAGAAATTGGGAGGTACTGTTATATAGGGGTTATAATAAAACATTGACCTATGTTGACAGTTTTTGATGGGAGCCTTTAATGTCAAATAACTCCTAATTCGGTTAAAAAAATTAGCTAGAATCCTCAAAATATCGAAAATCGGTACATAACGTGGGAACTTCAAATGTCATTAACAGCTAGTTCGGAGGTATCTGGGCTGTACGAAAATATGAACTTAAATGAACAATTTTTGTTGCAGAATTTTTGTTGGCTTTTAAATTTCAAATTACAGAAAGTTCGTCCAAAAAATAAAGCTAAGGTACGTGAAATCGGGAGGATTGTTTTGGGGCTATACAAAAACATGGACCTACGTTCGGTTAAACATTTTAAGTAAAATCCTCAAAGTACCGAAAATCGGGAAGTATCGTTATATTGGGGCTATGTTGAAAATTGTTGATGCAGATGTGTGGTGACCACTACAACCTGCAAATGTCAACTTACAGTTAGTTCTGTTAAAAATTGTAGCTAAAATTGCCAAATTACTGAAAATTGGGAGGAACCGTTACATGGGAGCTATATCCGAACATGGACCTATGTTGACAATTTTTGATGGAGAGGTGTGGTAACCACTAAGAATTTCAAATGTCGAATGTTCAAATTACAGATAATTCGGTTAAAACTTGTTGGTAAAATTCTCAAAATACCTGAAATCGGGCGGTAACGTTATATGGGGGCTAAAATACCTTATGTCGGGGGGTACCGTTATATGGGGGCTATACCAAAACGTGGACCTATGTCCACAACTTTTGTTATATATGTTTACTGATACATAAGAACCCTCAATGTCAAATTATAGCTAAATCGGTCTAAAAATGTAGCTAAAAACGTCAAAATACCGCAAATCGGGGGGGTACCGTTATATGGGGGCTATACCAAAACGTGGACCTATGTCCACAAGTTTTGTTATATATGTTTGCTGACACTTAAGAACCCTAAATGTCTAATTATAGCCAAATCGGTCTGAAAATGTAGCTAAAACCGTCAAAATACCGTAAATCGGGGGGTACCGTTATATGGGGGCTATACCAAAACGTGGACCTATGTCCACAACTTATGTTATAAAAGTTTATTGTTACTTAAGAACCCTAAATGTCAAATTATATCTAAATCGGTCTAAAAATGTAGCTAAAAACGTCAAAATACCGCAAATCGGGGGTACCGTTATATGGGCGCTATACCAAAACGTGGACCTATGTCCACACGTTTTGTTATATATGTTTATTGACACTTAAGAACCCCAAATGTCAAATTATAGCCAAATCGGTCTGAAAATGTAGCTAAAAACGTCAAAATACCGTAAATCGGGGGGTACCGTTATATGGGGGCTATACCAAAACGTGGACCGATATAGCCCATCATCGAACTTGACCTGCCTGCAAACAAAAGATGCATTTTCCCAAAATTTCAGCGGTTTATCTCCATTTTTGTGGATGCTAGAGTGATTACCACAGACGGACGGACGGACGGACGTGCTCAGATCGACTTAGAATTTTACCCTGATCAAGAATATATATACTTTATAGGGTCGCAAATGAGTATTTCAATGCTTTACAAACGGAAAAACAAACTTAATGTACCCTCCATACTATGTTGGAGGGTATAAAAATTAAGTTTCAGTGTTTTTTTAATAAATGCACTTAAAAATGCACTTGTCGCTTTGCTTTAAAAGGTATATTCTTCCTCATGATGGAATCTCTCAAATAAAACGCTTGCATTTAAATTAAACGTGGTGGCAAAATTAAATGGCAAGCGTTTTATTTAGGAGGTTCCATCATGAGGAAGAATATACTTATCGAGGCAAAGTGACAAATTATTCTATAGTTTTAAGTGCATTTATGAATAAAACACTGAAACTTAATTTTTTAAATTATTTTTTATTAGTTTCTATACAGCTATTTAGATTTAGTTTCTATACAAGTATTTAGGTAGTTTAGATAGATTGGTAGTCCCATACGTACGAATACTAAAGGTTTGATAATGTTTTTTGAAGATGTTGACCATATTTTCCTGACGAATAGGCTGTGACTTGACATTTGGGATTCCAAAAAGATATCCCTATTATCAAAATACAACATAATATGTCCACACTTTGTTTATATATGGGAATTTCTGAGTTAAATCGGACAAATTTTCAAAAAGTGACTTTTGATTTCATTTATTTTTTGTTGTGTTGACGCCGCTCCTCATCAAAACATTTTAGTATGTTTTCAACGTTTTTGTACTTTTTATGTCTTTATACTAAATAGAAACAAATTTGGCATAGTGGGCTTGGATGAAATTTTCCCGCTTTAATACTTAAAGTCAATTTTTATCATTGATTGTTCTCTCCAATTTTTTAATTTTTTTGTATTAAACTACGATTAATTACGAAAATTTTAAGTCATATTTGGTAGTGGAATTCGAATAATTACTATTTGTTCTACATTTTTTAAAATTTGGTAATACAATTTTTCTTTTATAACAGTGTGAAACATTTGTTATTTTACCAAAAAAAAAAATATAAACATAAATTTTTAAACATTTTAATTTAACTTAAACATCTTAAGATATAATTTTTCGATTTTGAAAATGGTTTGGCTGCTATTGTACCAGCCGGTTAAAAAACTAAATTGATGGTAAAAAACTACAGCTCGGGAGTTATATGAGTAGCCATCCGAGCCGAACACCAACTATTAAGTCATATTTTCACCAGAAGATGATTATTTAAAAAGTTCATTCAGTTATACCCACTAATGTTGGTACAGTAACTGTTCAACCATTTTCAAAAAGATGAATTCTTTAATAAATAAAACAACAAAACAAAAGTTAATAAATTCATTGTTTTTTTTTAGTAAAAAAAAAACATGTTTTGCACAGTGTTAAATAGGAAAAAGTAGTAATTATTCGAAACCAACTACAAATATAACTTAACATTTTTGTAAATAACACTGTGCAACACTGAAAATGCAAACAACTTCTAATGAGCATTTTCTGAAAGTACATATTGAGGCTACAAAAACTCTATTTGGGTTTCGTGTTTTTAGATCGGGTTTGGATTTTATGGCCTCATCTAAACCGGACTAAAACGACACTTTTTTCCATTGGTCTGGGTTTTATTTCAGAAACTAATAAGCATTTTACTTTGCAGTCTTTAGCAATATTGTAGCCCTAAAGTAGTAGAATTTATGTGTAAAGTAGATAAACTACGAAAAACTGCATCTAGCGCATCATAATCGTTAAAATATCGAAAAGTTTACACAATTTCTGGAATTCTGGTCAGTAGCTGCTAAACGCTTGGGAGTTGAACCAGGTAACCTTTCGCAAAATATTGCAAATAATGTACCCACCAATTCTTCAGAACATTCTGAAACTCTTAAATGATTATTTCACGTTGTTTACGCGGTATTTAATAACATACCTTCTACAAAACATATTTCAAACAATGTTCACACAACCAGTTTGTGCTCATATTTGGGATTTCAATGCATTTTTGAAATATTTAGCAAATTGTAGTTGTAAACTATGGTAGAAAGAACGCAATAGAAGCATTTTACAACAATGAAATGTTTTGTGTATTACATTTCGGCGAATATTTTTTTCCCAAAGATAACATTAAGAAAATTTTAACAATTTTGGAGATACGCTGCGAAAAATATACAAATTATGGAATTGTTAGATATATTATAAAATTTGAGGCAATAAATGCGAAATTTTGCACGAGGTAAGGGTTTAGGTACACTTTTGGTTGATGATCTGATGTTATTTAGCGGGTGAAATGTATGAAAAAAAAATATTTATACCCTACACCACTATGTGGAAAGGAAATATTCGTCGGAGACCCCCAATGTGGTATACCAATCTTCATATCTCGGCGAGATAAAGCGATTTTGAGATGTGTGTCCGTCCGTCCGTCCGTGTGTCCGTCTGTCCATTATAAATTGTAATCAAACTCCAGGCCGCAATTGTGGACCGATCGTCACGAAATTTGGTATGGAGGTCGGTTTCACTTTAGAATAGATCGCTATTTTAATTGGTGATGATCGAGAAATATTTAGCGGTTGAAATGGACCAAAAACAAAATTTTTATCCGATTTTGTAAATGCTATGTAGGTCGCAATAATAGTGAGATCACCTCGAAATTTTAAATAAGGTAAGAGTATATGACAAAGAGGAAGCTTGCAATTTGAGATGGCGATCAGATAATATTTAGAGGGTTAAATGGACCAAAACTTTTGTGTGAAAATTTTTAATATATAGCTTATATCTTTATTCCTGGAAGAGACATTCCTGGCAAGTAAGCTATACTTGGAAGAGGAACGCTTGACCTTTCTATTGATGTCAGTTGTGTTGGCGTACATGATAAGATAACAGAGTTACAGTCTAATATACCCTGTTATTTGTTTGTAGTGTAATCATAAACACGCTAGAGGTCGCAATTATAGCTCATTAATCACGAAATTTTGCACGAGGTTAGGAGTTAGGTAGAGGAAGATGCTTACAATTTTGGATGATGATCTGATATTATGTAGCGGGTGAAATAGACCATTACTTTTGTATGAAAAATACAAAAAAATATTTTTGGTCTATATTTTATTTCCTGGAGAGCATATACCGGTGACTGCTAGATAACGGGCCTACTGCTTAATATATAATGGGTTTTGTGTAGAGAACTACATTTTCCCATTCCCAGTTGTTGCATTATTGCAAATTACATGGTGCCCTAACGTTTTAATTGTACAATTGGATTTTTATACACACATTGCAGCATGGGTCGCTTTGCCACCTTTTTTTAAAATGATTCCCCAGCCATACAAAATCAAATTTTCAACGGTTGCAAAATATCCTTCAGTGAGGTTTGCGACATTTTCTGAGTATTTGAGTCATGTAAAACTACTCTACAATTGGTGTCTTAGGACACGCCGTTTGGACTCGGAGATAAGCTGTGGGTTCCATATCATTGAGCGTTGGCCCTTTTGGGATGTTTGTGAAACATTTATTATGTTATTATTTAAGCCTGGTGTGATACGGTACCAGAATCCACAAATTTACTTCTTACAATAAGTTTATTTGTTCCATAAAGAAGTTTTGATCTGTGGAAAGCTAATTCCCAGGGGAAAAGGGTAGGGTATTACATGGTCGGCCCCGTTCGACTATAGCCTTGGCTTACTTGTTTTGGTCTATATTTTATTGGAGGGCATATACCATAAACCTGCAAAGTAGCCTGCATATGGAAAAAGAACTACAAACCTTTCCCCCTGATGCAAATTGCAATTATGTGTATGTTAGATAATGGGCCTACTGCCCATGTAGAGAACCACAATTTCCCATTCCCTGTTTTTGCATTATGGCAAATTACATGGTTCCCTTGCGTTTTAATTGTCCAATTGGATTTTTATACATACATTGCAGCATGGGTCGCTTTGCCATATTTTTTAAAAACGATTCCCCAGCCAGGCAACATAAAATTTTCAACGGTGGCAAAATACCCTTCAGTAATGTTGACGACATTTCTTCTCTACAAGTGGTGTCTTAGGATTCCCCAGCCAGGCAACATAAAATTTTCAACGGTGGCAAAATACCCTTCAGTAATGTTGACGACATTTCTTCTCTACAAGTGGTGTCTTAGGACACGCCGTTCGTTCTCGGAGATAAGATGTGGGTCCCATATCATTGAGCGAATATAAATCGGGGTACACTAACTTATTGATATGAGAGAAGTCTCCTTTGTCCCATCTGTTTGTGAAACAATTATTATATTATTTTTTAAGCTTATTATATTATATTATTTTTTATTTATTTTTTAAGCTTGGCATAAAAACCTACGTAGAAGCATTTGTTTGATTCTGGGTTGGCAGCCGCTGGCCGAAACACTATGGTTTCGGGTCAATCCGGTACGAAAGAACCCGCTGCCGTGGTATGATATGGTGCCAGAATCCACAAAGTTATTTCTTAAAATAAGTTTATTTGTTCCAAAAAGAAATTTTGATTTGTAGAAAGCTAATTCCCAGGGCAGTGGTGTAGGGTATAACATGGTCGGCCCCTTCCGACTGCGGCCTAGGCTTACTTGTTTTCCTTACTGAGCTTTGCTTTGAAAGTTTCTTGTAATAAATACGCACTTGTCACCTAAGAATCAACCAGAACTGTTGTCCTTGTTAAGCAGCCGCTCTGTTTCATTAAATTCAACAAAGAACCATTACTGTTCTTATTTCCAAATTCTAAAACACTGCATTTTCTTTTCCTTTTTTCCATTTATATATTCCTTGTGGATGAGTCTTGAGGAAAATATTTCCATAACTGAAATATTTTCCAGGCTCACAGCAAGAAACCAATCGCCCTTCATTCTTGTGATAATAGCCAAAATTGGTGTTTTCACATCCAAGAATTATGCTACGTTTCACGGGTGTTTACGTCCGATCATCACGCATATTAGGATGGTGTTTTGTGGCATACGAATGCAAGTCTTGGCAACTATTTTTTCTATTTGCACTAATATTACAGATGTTATGAGTATTTTTTTGCACATAGTTTTTACGGAATTCGACTTTTTCAAGGCGCGATATCTCTGGAACCCTTGGTCAAAAAAAGAAAATGAAAATATACTGAAATGTTTTGCTGATGAGCAGCATAAACACAACAAAAAATAAAGGAAATCAAACCCCACTTTTTGAAAAAGTGTACGATTTGACTCAGAAATCCCCATATACATTTTTTAAGTCTTGTTATGGTGTAGGGTATAAAAAGCTCAGCCCAACGGATAAATGCTATTTTTACTTGTTATTTTATAATTATTGTGTAAAACCCATTACTCAGTATATGGTCAACATATCTGTATAGATAAATTTAATGATGTTTACATTAGCCCATCTTTACACACAATAACAGCAGAGTGTCCTTATAAATCTGTCAATATCTTTCAGCAAATATAAACAATAACGATAAAGAAAATGTTTTAAAATTGCAATATCATATAAAATTCCATTAAAATCTGGTTTGATGAGCAGATACCACAACAAAAAGGCAAAACAAACATAAAAAGGTGTGAAATGAAACCAAAAAGGCGTAGGTCTCCAAGGCAAACACTGAATTATGATGACTAAGACGTTTCACATCTATTGGATGCATACGTACACCGACATACTACATACGTATGTACATCCATTGCCATTTTTCCCTAACAGAAAAGTAAAGTAAGTAAACATTTTTAAAACGAAAAAAATAAATCACATAAGATGCATTGCAGTGCATAGTGTTTGCATTGAGTTACAAAGACGATATCCTTTTCTTCTTCTACTGCACATCACTTAAAACCATAACCACAAAAACTATGTCCTTAGAGGGCAATACATCTTTGTGAATAGAAAAAAACTTCTTTCTTCCTTTCAAAAGTGTTTCTTTTCTTTAGTGGTGACTTCAGTTACATGAGGATTGACTTTTGGCTTGCATTTTTGGTATTTTATTCAACGAGAAAGGGTTTATGCACACTCATGTTCGTTGTGTGAAATCTCACAAGCTTCAAAAGCATTGAACGTTTATATAGAAAGATTGATTTATGAACCAGTGGCTTATATGGGGTAAAGTTGGACCAAGGGTTTAATAAATGTTTGTGATATATTTTAACTCCTTATCCAAGAATTGAATTGGTATCGGTGGAGAGACATACATTTGATTACTAATGTCGAAGATAAAATTTTTAATTACTGAAGAAATATTTTTCACGTAATAATAGGTGTTTGATGCCTAGATCTTGAATATGATTAAGTCCTTGTTAGAATTTGAATCATTTCCAGTATAGCCACTAGCATGAGACTACACCCCTTGATGGAACGGTGATGGAAGGAATTATTTTGTAAATGTTAACATTTGAGCAGTAGAGGAAAGAGGACAGGTATCTTGGTATAACACTGACGGTTACACCGACAGATAATTCCTAAATGATTTATTATACCCTATTATAGCAATATTTGCATCTCAACATATTCATATCTCTCCAAATATTATAACAGATGCATAAAATGGACTGAAACATGTATTCAACCTTATTTTATAGCCAATCACAATTAAAGCCCCATCAACACGAAATTTCGTGAGAGGTTAAATTTTTTACTGCAAAGTTATAAAAACCATTAAGCCGGTATATGGGCTATACCTATATACTTGGAAAACACATTCTGGTGAACAAACTCTTGACCTTCCCACTGATGTCAGTTACGTTGGTGTATGTGATAAGGTAAGTGAGCTTTTGTACATTTAACCTAAAA
Source organism: Musca autumnalis (assembly GCF_047663935.1). Classification (NCBI taxonomy): domain Eukaryota; kingdom Metazoa; phylum Arthropoda; class Insecta; order Diptera; family Muscidae; genus Musca; species Musca autumnalis. The sequence continues at coordinate 265,836,500 of NW_027411755.1, read as the reverse complement.
TGCATTTAAATCCGAGGAATGCTTGCGGAGTAGGTTATCCCATGATCGGTCCCGTCCCATTCCATTTTACAGTTTTGTTTCCATTTAATACAATCGTTATTAAAATGTAGTTAATATTAAATAATAAACACTTGTAGCTACTACTTGATGGACAGCTACTTAAAGCGTCTTAAACCTCATTCACGATGTCAGAGATGAAAAATAAAAATGTATTTCAAAAAAAAAAAAAATATATATATATTTCGCTGAACACTTTTTGTCAGACTGAAGACAATGTAATAACGACGTTGACAATAGAAATACCTGAAAAACGTCATGTAAATGGTAAATGCTATAAAAAAAACTAATTCACAAAGGTAAAACAATTGTAAAAAGAACAAAGTGAAAAAGACATTTAGACAAATGGTATTTCAACCAGGTTTCTCGTTTTTGTTGGCTTACACAACATATTCTAGGAAGAACGGCATTAATCTTAACACTGATGTACATATATGTACCTACACACATGTATTATAGCAATAATAGACCATACAGTAACGTTTGTATATAACAACATAGATTTTAGGTTTTATGTATATGACGAAAAGTAAAAAAAAAAAATAATATTGCTGATGCCAAGTGTTCAAACTTCGTTTAAACCATTGCAAAATGTGCTAGAAGTTAGATTATATTTGAACCCTCTTAATGTAAACCACATATAATTATATCTTGAAGTCATTCTGTATTTAACGTTACTGAATTGTACTAATTTCACATCTCCTCTTTGCTTTATGTTTTTATCTTTGCTTTACCAGAACTCTTCTCTTTCAATAAAAATCACTTCTCTTGCACTAACCGACTGGTAAGCGTCTCTTCTCGTCTCAAGCATTTAATATTGAATTCAAAATAAATATAAGTTTTATAACGTTATTTGAAAATATTCTAATAAATTTGTTTTATTTCTCTTCTCATCTGCACCGCTAATTATTCCTCGTTTGCTATGAGGAATAATTTATAAAAAAATACAGTCCACTTTTCTCTGCTCATTGATGTTCCTGTTGGTTAATATCTACCCACAAGACATCAACTTTATTCACCAAGGTTTGCACCTTTTATAATACGCGAACTATTGCAGTATACCATAATATACGACGTACAGCTGTAGTTTTTAACAAAGCTCAAACGTTAATTTGCGTGGAAGCTATGACCGCGTAAATGAATAAAATAGGTAAAAACACTTTGAAGCTAACTATTTTTTTACTTTGTTATTCGATTGCCAGTCAAACCGTTTAAATTAGAGATAACTGGCCAAAGTGAAAGTAGAAGTATACAAAATGAATATTACACTTCAAATGTATCATTTTTGAAACTCTCAACTGCTTCCACCTGTTTTGGATGGCGACATTTTGAAGCCAGATTTTAGGTGATTTTTGTATTTTTGATCTAAATGCGGAGCGCATTCGGGTATTTCAAAATGCCAAAAGTAGGATTAAAGAACTCGCGATTACGCATAATTTTCTGGGTATATTGACTATGTATTCTATACAGCATCACATTAATCTATTGACAAAGGCCAACAATTTTTCTAAAATCTATTTTTTGAGCACAGTATTTACAATATCCCTTTCATTGTGCTGGAACCCCAAGATATTTTAGTTTTTTGACTGTCCGAATCATATAAATCATTGATTGTGAAAATCCATCTACTAGAACCACGGAAACGGCTATTGCAAAAACAGAAAAATATGCGAAATTTTTTTTGAAAATGTCGGGGATTTAATCGTGTTTCTGTGAATCGTTTCCTTCTCAATAAAGAAACTGACACATCACTCGCGTTTTTGCAAAAACAGCGGTTTAAAAACTTTAGTGGCATGGGACCTGTATCCGATTTATCCCAAAAATAGTCTGTGATGCTACATGCACGGTTGTTAGTGGTTTTTATTGAAATAGGTTTAGATCAATGTATTTTTTCATGGTTGATAGTGATAGCATAAAAATGTATACACTTTTACATTATAAGCGTTATACAGTTTATTGCACTCTAAACTGCAGACGATGCTACATCTTAACATCTAAAGTAAATCCTGGTAAATGTGTACAAATTAAAAGAGAAGAAGTCCCTTATTTGTAAACCGCATGCGCATCAAGTGATTTTGAGGATTTCGCGGTTTACACGCATTTAAAAATGAACATTACCCGATACAGTTTTATTTCAAGATTATACTCTATATAAAGGAACCCAATATGTGTTTGAATGTTCTCCATATCTTCTCCTAGATGTTAGCGTGTATTCGACAAGTGAATAGAATAAAAATGTGATTTTTTGCGTGAAATTTAACTAAAATAAAAGAAGAAGTCCGACCTACTTTTCCTACAATTTCTCCAACTACCTAACAAAATAAATTTGAAATAAAATATAATTAAAAACAAGTAAGAAAAGCGTTAAGTTCGGTCGGGCCGAACTTTTTATACCCTCCACCACAAATTTCAGCCATTTCGGTGGATTAATGTGGCCACTACCTTCAAAATACCGAAATTCGGAAGGTACCGTTCTATGGGGGCTATATGATGGCGTGGACATATACCTACAAATTTCTGGCCATATCGGTGTGGTAATGAGGCTAAAACGTTCAAAATATCGAAAATCGGGAGATATTGTATTATGGGGGCTATATCAACACGTGGACCTATATAAACATTTTATGGTAGAAATGCTTCTTGGCCTCTGGAAACACAAAATACAAAGTTACAACCGATTCTTTGGACAAATGGGTCTAATACATTCAAAATATATTAAAATGACGCGTACTTTATAAGGGGTCTTATGTGGGGACTATACCAAAACGTGGACCTATATAACCCACCTTTGGTATGAATGTTTTCTGGCCTCTGAAGACACAAAATACCAAATTACAACCAATTCTGTGGTCAAATGGGTCTAATACATTCAAAATATATTAAAATGACGCGTACTTTATATGGGGCCTTATATGGGGGCTATACCAAAACGTGGACCTATATAACCCAACTTTGGTAGGAATATTTTTTGGCCTCTGGAGACACAAAGTACCAAATTACAACCAATTCGGTGGTAAAATGGGCCAAATATCTTAAAAATTCCTTAAAACGACGACGCGTCACGCGTCACTTTGTATGGGGGCTACACGAAAGCGTGGACCTACATAGCCCGCTTTCAATACCAAAAGTCCTACGTAAATATAACATATTTTCCCAAAATTTCATCAACCTACGTCAATCCGTTCGGACGCTAGAGTGATTTCCACAGACGGACAGACAGATAGACGGACAGACGGACGGACATGGCTATATCGATGTAGAATTGCACGCTGATCAAGAATATATATACTTTGTGGGGTCTACAATGATTATTTCGAGTAGTTACAAACGTAGTGACAAACTTAATATACCCCCATCCTATGGTGGAGGGTATAAAAATAAGTTTCAGTGTTTTATTTAGAAATGCACTTAAAACTAGGAAATAATTTGTCGCTTAGTGTCAATAAATATATTCTTTCTCATGATGGATTCTCTCAAATTAAACGCTTGCCGTTTAATTTTGTCACCATTTATAATTTAAATGCAAGCTTTTTATTTGAGAGATTCCATCATGAGAAAGAATATACTTATTGAGGCGACAAATTATTTCCTAGTTTTAAGTGCATTTCTAAATAAAACACTGAAACTTAATTTTTTAAATTATATTTTATTTTTAACTTTTTTGTAAATACATTTTTTTGACCACTGAGAACAAAATTATAGTCAATTTAGGCCGAAAATGTAGATAAAAACTTTAAAATGCCTGAAATCGTGTAATACCGTTATATAAAGGCTATACCAAAACCTGGACTTATGTATATAATTTTTGGTGGTGAAGTTTCTGTACCATTGGGGACACCAGATGCCAAGTTACAGCAAATTCTGGCTAAAAATGAAGATAAAATACTTAAAACACTTGAAACACTTGAAATCGGGTAGTACCACTATATGGGGGCTATACCAAAACCTGGACCTATGTCAAACATTTTTGATGGAGAAGTTTCTGTACCATTGGGGACTGCAAATGCCAAGTTACAGCCAATTCGGCCTCAAAATGAAGATAAAATCCTCATTATACTTGAAATCGGGTGGTACCGCTATAAGGGGGCTATACCAAAACCTGGACCTATGTTCACAATTTTTGGTGGGGAAATGTCTGTATCATTGGAAATTCCAAATGACAGCTAGTTCGGGCAAAAATGAAGATAAAATCCTCAAAATACCTGCAATCGCGTGGTACCGCTATATGGGGGCTGTAGAAAACTTGGGCCCATATTCATGTATTGTCATCCAAATCTGAAAGGTGTGCATAGTTTCAGTTCGATTGGTCAACTGCAACTGTGTCAATATTGAGTTACCAGATTTGAAATGCAATTTAAATACATCACCGTTAAACACTATAAAAATGGACCAATATTGGTTCTGATTTCATATTCATGTATTGTCATCCAAATCTGAAAAATGTGCAAAGTTTCATTGGTCAACTGCAACTGTGTTAAAAATGAGTTACCAGATGTGAACTAAACGGACCAAAGCAAGTTAAATAAAATACTGTAAAAATATTTTCTTTTACAAAAATTTTATAAATTTCCCCAATATGTTTTTTTTTTTGTTTTCGCTGTAACATGCAAATTGATAAACAGATTTGTATAGGTTTCATTTAAATCTTCGCAATGTTTAGATTACATACATATTTTTTTAAATATTTTTCAGTTGCATAAGCAGATTGAATTTTATTAAAACAAGTTGTAAGCTGCCAATTTTTTCAGTTCTTCCGTAATATCTGCGAAAATTTACAACTTTTTTACTACATTTATGGTACCTCAGTAAACATATAGTATATATGAAGCCATAAATTAACAATGTTTCTCAATATAGTTAATAGAGTTTTTATAAATTTTTTTCTTATAATCAAAATCGAAACCGCCATAACTTTTGCTCGCAATAACCAAAATTAGTATCTCGAACAGATTTGAGAATGGGAATTTTTTCTCAATCCATGTACCAAAAATCGTTCATGTAGCTTCAAAATTTTTTTTTTAATTTTTTTCAAATGGAATATTACAAAATTTTGACTTTTCCCCATATCAATAAGGAAGCTTTAAACAAAAACAAATTAATAAATTAATAGCTAAGTACAAATCGCAATTAAAGCTTCTTGCAGCAATTAGTGTTTCCAGAATATACTTGAAAATAGTTAACAACGCGGATAAAAATATGTTTGTATCCTCCACCATAGCATTGAGGATATATTAATTGCAAGTCTTTACCTGAACGAATGTGCTAAAATAATGTATTTGGGAGTTCCATTTAAAATTGTGGACAATGATACTTTCGTAACAGAAAGAATAAATCGTCTGCTCCGTCGGAAAAGGTCGTAAGTCCACTTTTTTGGGAAATCGCGTTTTTGTTACAGGATGATAGTACAAGTCAAAATACATCGTATGCTACAAAGAAAATGGTAGTATGTCGCGTTTTTCTATATGTTTTGCCCTTGTCGGAAAAGGTCGTAAGTCCACAAAACGTACAAATTTGAGTACGAAAAGGTCGTAAGTCCACAGGAAAATGTATACTTTAAAAGAATACTACTGCTAATGTAGTTCAGATATAATGTTTAACGTCATCCATGGTTGGGGTACAATGTAAAGAACTAGCCCATACCTTTGGATGATAATCGGATGATATTTGGCGGAGTCTGTGGAAGAAAAATGTGATTATTTCTATATTGCAACGAAAACTTACATTTGAAATCTATTTTCCCCTATAAGCAAACTGATTATGAAAGATGGACTTCTGGCCTTTTCATTGATACAAATTGGGATGCTGTATGTGTTCAAATACCTCAATATTGAAAAATTTGTAAAAATAAAATCAAAATTGTTACTGTTTTTACTGTCGTATATCTTACTTAACTTTATCAACTGGTAATTTGTGGTTTCTCTAGAGACATTTATTCACATAACGAGATTAGTTTGTATTCTGAATTCAATAAAGTAATACCTTCTAACGGACGGGTAAGTTCAATGTTTATATTATTAAATGATTCTAAAATTATAATTGATTGAAATGTTATTAAACTAAGAAGACGTCATGTTTTTGCTAACAAAGGGCAGTATGAATTTGGAATGGAATTAGACGATGGTGTCATGGGTCTAGTTCCCTATGGTTTTCACGGTGATTCTAAAAGCTCTGATGATGAACTTCCTAAACGTAGGAAGACATTACATGCTGGAGATTCTACATGGTTTGCAGACAAAAACAAAAGATGCAGTGAGTTGGGGCACAAATCCTTGGGAAGACAAAAAATGACAATATTTGGGACTACAATGTAGCTAAGGACCACGTACATTAACGGAATTAATCATGAAATTTAATTGAAGGAAAAGGTCGTAAGGCAAAAATACAAGGTCGTAAGTGCAACGTGTCATGTTTTATATTAAATATTAGCCGAACCGGTCCACGTTGCTGGCCCTTGAAACAGTTTATGTTACCTTTTCTTATGTCAATTAAATCTTTTTGCATCGCAAATTAGTTGGGATATGCAAGTGAATATCAATAACAAGTAAGAACGTCGTTAAATTCGGCCAGGCCGAACTTGTTATACCCTCCACCATGAGTTGTATTGAATTTTACTTCAATTAGTTTCCTTTCGTTTATGAAGTAGACTAAATACCAAATTTCAGAAATTTCGGTAAAACAATGTGGCTAATCTTCAAAATACCGAAATTCGGGAGGCACCGTTCTATGGGGCTATATGAAGGCCTATACCAAATCACGAAGATCTATCTTAAAAATTGCGAGCTGTATCTTAATTTCACAAGACGCACAGACGGTCATGGCTATACCGACTTAGAATTTTACTTTGGTCGGGTTTTATTGCTAAAATATGTACCCAGGATTGGAGAAACGGAATATTTCGTAAGTTTTTTATATAGCGCATTTAAAAAATTCAACAAAATATATAGCCTACTTCCACCAAGGGACATCCCTGTGCATAATCTGAAAATTACATGGAATAAGTACTTAGGGTTGGAGATTCAACAACCGTTGCCTCGCAAATTAATTTTCTGACCGATACCTTCATAACTTTGGCAAAAATCATTTTTTAAAAAATAGCACCCGCCCCCTCCGAAATTCAACAAATATAAAGCCTATTTTCAGCTCGGTTTTTCCTTGTATTTTCTCTGAAATTTTCAAAAAAAAAAAATCGGTTTAGCCGTTTTTGAGTCTATGCGGAACATACAAACATAAACAAATTGTCTTTTATATATAAGATTTCACACAAAAGTTTTGGTCCATTAAACCCGCTAATAATTATCTCATCACCATGTTAAATTGCAAGCTTATTCTTCTGCGATCTACAGGACAGCTACAAAGTCGGGTAAAAATTGTGGGTTTGGTCCATTTCACACCTTTCGATCATAATCAACATCTAATGGGGTCACTTCCGGTCGAAACCCGACCTCTCCACAAAATTTCGTGACGATCGGTCCAAAATTAAGGTCTGGATTTTTATTACAATTGTTAATGGATGGACGGACACACATAGCTAGATCGCTTTATCTCGTCAAGATATGAAAAAATGGCCAGGGGAGGGGGTCTACGACTAATACTTCGCGATGTTACACGAATATTGGACAAAAAAAACTTATAATACCCTTTCCACATTGTTTCGTAAAGTATAAATATTTTATTTTAAAAACGTCCGTAAATTGTAGGAAAAGGTCGTAAGTCCCTACAAAAATACAAAACTGTACAAGGAAAAGGTCGTAAGTCCAAAGACATCCAATTATCTCCCAAACGCGACGGAATTTTACCAAACAAAGTACAGGTATTGAAGCGGAATAAATAAACGAAAAATACTGCCTTTACCACCATTATAAAATTTTTAATACAGAAAGCGCTGGAATGTTTTTTCTTCCTCCTGAAAAATTTATTGTGAGGGACTTACGACCTTTTCCGACGGAGCAGACGAAATATTATTCCATACTAATTCAGAATAGTTCATGGTTGAGGATATAAAAAGTTTGACACGTCCGAACTTTATGCTTTTTTACTTCTTATTTATTAATGGGTATATTTGCTTTTCGGAAAATATGGAAAACGTTTAACAGTTATGAACATACACTCTTACGTTGCAGCTTCAAATACACATACGTTTTATTTTTCTTTTGTGATGAAGGTTCCTCAAGAGTGGAAGGCAATTTTAAAGTTCATTAAATATTCCCAATTATACGTGCGAAATTTTAATGCATCAATGGCTTCAATGAAATTTTGACATCATCAGTAACATACCAATAGCAACGTCGAATCTCATATGCTGTTACCTCAGATATATAATTGATTTTGAGTTAACTCCATGCTCATTCAAGTAAATTAAACGTACATTTACAGTTTGTCAAATGTTATGTACATAGATTAGACTGCCCCACCATTATACATATGTGACATTTTTTTTTTAATTAATGAGGATAGTCTTATTTAATATTAAAACTTGCAGCAGTTTTAATGATATGGCCATGGTTTATACATTTTTGAAATGGCCATGGTTTATTCATTTTTGGACACCCGAATGTATACTGCGATCCGTTGACCAACAATTACATTTTAACTTATTTGTCCGCCAAGCTTCATATCCTGCTGTGACGATTGTTGTTTGCCACTGCCAACATCTTCTTTTCTTTAAGCCATTCATAACGTTAATACAAATGAGAACTTAAAGCTTGAAAGTGCTACATGGATGACAGGAAATGAATGCTGCGTCAACAGAAATTTAAAAATAAAAATTTTTCAAGTGTATACTGTATCGAAAAAAAATCTAAACAGACAAAATAAATTATTTCATTCTTAATTTGCATTGAAACCCGTTTGATGTGGATATGTTACCTGTTATATATTAGGTTTGCCTGTGTAATTAAGCGCATCATCAGCTTTTTAATATGCACCTTCCATCTGAATTCTGGATAAAGCCGTAGCTTTCGTAAAGCCGTAGCTGTAGCAGCATCTAGAATAATGAACCGAAATAATTCTATATACATACATAATGGTATATGTATAAAACCCCTGAAGCCTGAATTAACGAAAAAGTCCATAGCAAATTTACACATCCTCAGCAGTGACAAGTGTCCAACTGCTTGGTCATCACTTTCTTAATTCGGAAATACATATAATTTAAAATATTTATGCAAGTGATAATAAAATTTGAAACACAAAGTCTCTTATGGAATTTTAAAATATAGAACTTAAATGTTAAATGTCACAAGTCAATTACCATGATGTGTGTGCTACACAAGAATTTCCAGAGACTAAAATATAGAAAAATGCATGTTGTGAACTAGGAATTTATTATGTAAAAATTTATAATTCCAAGACACATTGGGACATTCAAAAGTAATTTAAGCTAATGTCATTCTTTCATGACAGTTTACTTTATCGTTTACAAGTGCACCCAGCAACAAATTTTACTGACAGGCAATATGCTTATGAAGTGCTGTTCAGAAGTCTATCTACTTGCTAAACTTTATCGGGTAGTTGCTACGCCACACTAGATACGTGCTCGAGTCAACCTTTTAAATAAATAAATGTGCATAACTTTTTGAAAACTATTAAATTATTAAAAGTATAAGCTCCTTCATGAAGTGACAAAGTTTTTCACAGAAGTGGAATATTTTTCAGAATTTTTCTTAATTTTGTAAAAAATCAAAATAAGGTACTATTGGCGCACATACATATTTATTATTATGGCAGCTAGATTACTTTAATGTTTTAATTAGATTTAAAAACTTTTTGTAACCCACATATTAATTTAAAAGCTTTCTAGCAAAACTTGTGTTTTTTCCAAAATTTTAGTTGGGTATTACATAACAATAAAGTTATTCCCAAAGGCTTACGATTAAAATATGTGCATTCATAAATGAAATTTCCATGTTGTGAAAGAGTTCCAAAAACACACATATATACATATTTGCCTGCAATGCATACACTACAGATATTTTAAAATGTCAGCACTTGCACAGAGAAGTATCTTTAAATTGGCTTAAAACTGAAATTGATAGTCTTCAAAGTAAATTCAATATTGTGATAGTTTACAACTGGTTTTTACATATCAAAGCTGAACACATTTTGCTTTATGTCCTTTGGCATTAAACATGACTGAAATATAATTGAATTTAAATTTAATTAATAACTAAAGTTGTTGGAATTTGTCAATACAAACGTTTGTGATGTGCAGATTTATAATTCATGTTCAAATAAAATTGTTAATGTAATTTTTGCTGACCTTTGGACTGCCTGTGGTTGTTGCTGTTGTTTGGTTTTAGGTCTGATTTAATGGATCTTTTATTATATGGGGTTATTAATTTAAATTCAATGTCCTTCCTAGCTGTACACATGCTAATTCCAAGGCACAACTGATTTGGCCCTTTTGACACCTTTTTAAATTTATTTATTTATTTCCTTTGTAATTGAAGCCATATTATAACAAATAGGTAAATTTTATTATAATTTCATAAATACCACATTACATGATAGCTACTTTTCCCACAATAGTTCAACATCTGTATGCTATTATACAGTTTAAATTGCCCTCTGGGATTATTCTGACATATTTTGGAAAAAGACAACAATAAACGTGTGTTGAAAAATGAAACATAATTTTTTCACATAGTCGGTCGGTAGGGCTAAAGATATTTCCATAATAATCTGCTTCTGGACGCTCATGTAATGTATATATGGTCAACTTGCACTTGTGTTTGATCGGCCATGAGATTTACCATTATGGGAATGCATGTAAATAACATTAAAAATTTAATATTTCCAACAATTTATCGCGTGTAAAACAAACTCTTTTCCACGAACTCTATTTTAAATTCAATAACACTGTGCAACATTTTTAAGGTAATCTTTTGCAAACAATTTGAACAGTCGATTTTTTTAAAGTACAGATCCAAACGACATAAACCCTGGTTAGGTTTTGTTGTGTCAGATCCAGCTTGGGTTGTATGGCCCCATCTAAACATGGTTAAATTTTGCCTTTTTAAAGCAATTCGGGGCTATATATCTGAAACCAATGCGAATCTTCTTCTGACCTCTGAAGGAAATTTATAGATAAGGGCAAGAACAAAAAGTTTGGAGAAATAGTGAACTTGAAAAACTACATTTACTGCCTCAAATTTTATAATATATCTAAAAATGCCATAATTTGTATACATTTAGCACCATATCTCCAAAACTGTTATCTTTGAGAAAAATATTCGCTGGAATGTAATATATAACTCTTCAGAACATTCCACTGTTGTAAAATGCCTCTATCACGTTGTTTTGAGTACGACGATTTAATAAATATGTCAATAATGTGGTGAAATCCGAAATGCGAGAATAAACTTTTGGTGTGTACAGTGTTTGAAATACGTGTTGTAAAAGATATGATATAAAATACCGCTGAAACAACATGAAATAAGAGCTAGAGTTTCAGAATATTCCGAAGAATTGTTGAGAACATTATTTGGAAGATTTTTGCAACAGGTTACTTGGTTCAACACTTAATAGTTTTTTTACAGCTACTGACCAGAACTCCAGAAATGATGTAAAATTTTCTATATTTTATCTATTTTGATGCCCTAGGTTGAGTTTTTCTTGTACTGTATGTAAACAAGATAAGTTCAATTTCTTTCTGATATAAATGATAATGCAAAAAAATATATATAATTTCAGCCCGGTTTAAATGAGCCCATAAAATCCGAACTGGATCTGACAGGACAAAACCCAAGTAGGGTTTTTGTAGTCTCAATATATACTTTCAAAAATGCATATTAGAAGTTGTTTGCATTTTTAGTGTTTCAAAGTATAATATCAGAGCTCTTTCTTAACGTTGCTGTATTTAGATCTGAATGAATGCAATCTTAAAACCATCGTTTTCAGTGAAATCATATGTAGAAATTTCCATTTATTTAAACACATGACAGCATCTATTAACCAAAAATGTAGGACACGTGGAAAAATTAGTCTGTATTTTTAAAAGTATTTTTATATCCTCAGCCTTTAGGCTAAATACACTTTGATACCACCAAAAATGTGCCTGAACGAAATAAAGGAAGTATGTTTGGACGAAAATCGTTGAAGACAATTTGATTTGATTAAGCCATGACCTACCGAACTGTCGAAGGAAGCAACCGATCGGGTCCAAAATTTGGCATTCGTACTATTTTGTACAAACGTAGCTTAAAAAATTCGAAAATTGGGTTTGTTTTAACAGATTGTCCTTGCCCCCTTTACCATGGTACAATTTTTTGTCGGGGGCAAGCTCCAAGAAACTTTAAATGGATCAACTAAAAGGGGCAAATCCGCTAGATAATTCTCGCCTGATTGATGCAGACTTTGCACATGGTATTATTTCATCTAGTCATGTATCAGGTTAAAATATAAATTATATCAGTCCCTTTTTTTAGGTACCTCCCACAAAAATATTTGGAAAATTGTAGTTTAATAACTCACCTCGAATTATGACAGAATATCGACTACATTCGACGACTCTTTCGGGTACCTCCCACACAACGTTTAATGAATGACAGCTTTGTTGTTGCTTGCTAGTGTGGCCGTTCATTTTTGTCATTTATCATGCAACCGCAAAATGTTTTGTGGTTGCTGGACTGTTTGACAGTTATCGATAATTGCGAAATATCGATATTCAAAACTGACAATGTGTACCCAGCTTTAGAGAGGCTGCAGTTTAAGGACCCCTCTAGGATAGTTTTTAAATGTTTGCTTACAGATAAGGTGACCAAACGTACTCTATTATAGAGTACAGTACTCTATTTTATGTGTCTGTGCTATATTTTAACGTACTCCATTTGTCCTCTATTTTTGATTTGTTTTACAAATATGTATATCTCTCTATACATGCATTCAAAGCAATTGTTGAAGCACTTGTTCCATTCCGATTGAGACATCTCCAAAACATGGTTTTTGAACGCTTTTACAGGATCTTCTGGCGATTGCTTTTATTGTTCGTGCTCATACGCATAGTTCCACGATACGTCGTCACCTGAGACGATCTTTTTTGAAAATATCTTGCATTGATTGACAGTGTATTCAAGGAGAACAAACATTGTTTGCGTCAGGTATTCAGGCAGTACCGAATGTAAATGTCCAAAGATGCCTCTATCATGGCGATATTTCATTAGCAGTTCACACACGGCTGCCATCGTCGTGAGCGAGCGTCGGCCACGATTGAATTTATTAAACAAGTTTTTTACAGAGCTTTATCGGCTTACAAAGATCTAATTTTATCGTTGCACTCTTGCCGTGACTTCATGTCGAAAGTTTGAAAAAAGGATCTGACGAAAATGCCCACAAGTAATGTCAATTTTTTTGGCGAATTGATTTTTCAATTGGCTATAAAAACCTCAAAACATGGTGGTATATCAAACCGCACTGAGCACCTTTATGTTAAAAAATGCCAAACTTCTTAATTGAAATGTAAAATCACGCCTGGAAACACGTATTGTTGCCTTGGCCAGAAACTTATATAGTAGCCTTTGTATATTTACTCTATTTTCATCGAAAAATATTGGTCACCACACGTGCCTATAGACGTCAGAAGCACTGTGTTTGCTTCTTTTCTTTAGGTCCGAGGCTGAGGACATATCTCTGTCAGCACAGCTAACTGATACTTTCGTACTTGTTCTATATATTTTCACTAGCTGTGTATTTTGGTTTGGGCCTTCGGCAGCTTTTGTTAATCTTAAATTTGATTAAGCTGCACGTGTACGACTTATTTAAATTATTCACTATAATAAATCAAATACAAAATGGCATAATTCAACTGTGTTTGCTTAGAATCGTATTGATATCATAGCCAAATACGCCTTCCTCTTCTTCTTCTATACCTTTAATAATGAAAAATCACATTGTCAAACTGCACTATGTTGGTCATTAATAAATGTCAACACGTTTCGCCACTTTCAACTGGAAATTGTGACAAATGTTTGAAGACACTACTTTCGTGTCGTATCGGCATAGTGTGAACATACAACTTCACACATACAATATTTTACACAAAATGACTCATGGTGTTGGCCAGCTCTTCTGCATGACAAAACTCATCCATCCAATTACACCAAGCGTGAAGATTTCTGGAAGTTTGCACTTATGCGCTTTTAACAAATGATTGATTGAATAGCTAAGGGTCAATCGAACACTACTGGCATAGATTTGTAAAGGTAGAAATGGTTTTATTTTGAGGGATATGGAAGATATAAAAATGGCAACTCTTAGGTATGTCGGTAATTGCATAATGGCAAGAATCATGTTTAAGTATACATACATATGTGTGTACAAGGAAATGGTTTTGTGGAGAAATTATTTTCTTACTTTTACATATCTGTGAGCCATTGTTAACGTTACATTTTTTTTAATGGTCCAACCAACCAAAGGGGAAAATAGACAAATTTTGAGGAATTAAAAGTATATATTTTACATTAAATGTTAAGGGTAGAGGGTCCTACTCCTTATTTAATGGTCAAAATTGACTTGTATGTAATCAGAAGGATATACATATTCGATTTTTTTAATAATTTTTTCATTCTCGGGCAAACACATCAAACAATTCAGTTCAATAAATATTAAGTAAAAACTCTCAGAAATAACTTGTATGTCATATCCATAACAAAAACCCCAAACAACTGACGAACTCAATATCGTTTTCGTTGCAGTTTCAATTTTGTATTTCAAGGGAATCACCAACCAACCCATGGCAACCAAATGCACAACCGAAATGATATATGACCAGGCAGATGCAGTCGTAGAATGACATAAATCTTTGGTCAGGCCAAAACTCAATTTACTGTTGGATGATTCTCCCGCAAACACACACTGACACACACACTCAAACATTCGAACTTACATTTATTTGGACGGATTTTGACCACATAAATACTAGATAGGAATTAGTATGCGTGTGGAAAATACAACACAGCGAAATCGCCGCTATCGTGTTTGATTCATTTATGGTTTTGATATGTAAGTAAAACAGCGGGTAATCGATGTTGGATATCTGCATACACTCAAATCAAATACACATCTATCTACAGTACACTTATATACGGACGATTACATCTATAAATATTGAATGGTGGAACCGAACCGAACGAATCGAATAATACACAAAGTTGGAATAACAATTTTATTGGGCGTACAATCGTCCTACAGACATACATACGAGTACAAACATGCAGTATATTTTGATTTATGTGAATATTTTTATTTCCAATGTAAACATGAATATACGTGTGTTTAACATACACTCAGCATGCTCTCACACGAACATACACACAATCACATAAATTGTGCACTATACATACATTCATCAGGTGAAAATAATAGTTGGGCTAGAAAACAAATGTATGTCTGGAAGGTTTTTGTTAGTGGGGTTTCTGACTGATAAATAGCTGTCTATACTTTTAGAAGCGTGTTTAAAACATAATTTGCTTAACTTACTGCCAGCGAATAAGTTTGGGGGAATAGAGCTGCGGTCTTGTTGGGTAATTTCAACGGTAAAATTTTCGATAACACAGTTCACAACAATAATACATTAGACAGACATGTCATTTATAAAATTTGTATCTAATAAAGATATAGCATTTTATCATGGACAGACAAATCCTTGAGCGCACATGGACACATACAACAAATTTGAAGTAACCTTAAAAGCAATTTAATTGGCGTAACATTTTTCGAATATTAAAGGAATAACAAACAACTAAGAAAGTATCAGTCGGTTCAAACGACAGAAACGACATTGGTAGTAAAATAATAAAAACCGTACCACAAGAATTGGAATTAGTCACACACGAAGTCTCTAATAAACAATTGGATTTCCAAAATGGATCATCCCTTAAAAAGGCGTTTTAGTTTGTTGTTTCAAGACTTTTGGCTCATGTCGCAGTAGTAATCGTTTCAGTAGAACTGGGTCCAATACGGCTTTTAAATCTTGCCTTTCGGGTTAAATAACCGGATCCGCCCCATGTAAATTTTGAATTTCCCTAATGAGTGTAACAAAGTCAAACTCTGGAGTAGTTTCCGTTTGCATAAAATGACCCTTACATGGAATAACTCTTTTAAGCACTCTCCGATTGTATGGAATTTTTTAAAAGATAGATGTAGAAAGTGTTGTTTAGAACGTTCTATATAATGGAAAACATAAAAACATCTTCCCAACAATTTTTCGACATCACTTTTAAGTTCAGCATCTCTCCAAAACGCATTTAGGAGGGAGTAAAAGTCAACAACAAATTTGGGGTAGTTTAAAAGGTTTAGATAATTATTTCCAACGTTTGGCGGTGTACTTCAACATTTTCCACCTTCAGTTAAAAAAATTACATGTTACATTTTACATATTTTATAGGTATTTATTTTTGTTGTGGAACCATTCTAATAACCTACAATATCTCTACTCAATACTTAACTGGCTACTTTCGTTTGAAGATATGTTATTATTATGCGTCTCTGCAAATGAGTCCAACAATTGTAAGATATCTGGTGTAATTTCACTATGATTCGATTTAGGTGATTTACGAAGACTTGTGATATGAGGATCCGATGAAATCAAGAGTCGATGAAATAAGTCCATATTTGTATCAATTCGCGAAGTTTTTCTTGAAAAAAGTTCGCGATATTTTCTACTGTCTTTATTTCTTGCTTCCTGGGCTTCTTCAGAAAGTTCTCCGATTGGAAGAATGCAGTAGTTTATGATATCCCTTCCATGGCACAGTACTTTATGTACAGTCACAGGCATTGGGTACCAGTAATATTCTTTAACATATATGTTAAGTGTTTCTTTGGCGTATTCTTCGAATTTTTCGGGATTAATTTTACGACCGCTATTTATACATTCTAATATGACATGAAAATGCTGGATCAATTGCAAATTAACTCCCGTAATTTCTGAAGACTTTTCTGCATTTCTAAAAAATATTCTCGCAGTATTGCCATTATTAGTGTTTCCGGTCTGCTGCTTTGGGAAATCTATAAGCAAGCCAAAATCCTCCTTAAACCTTCGTTGAATATATTTTTTCCTCTCTGCAACTTTGTTTTTATTTTCAATTCCTCGAGCTTGCCATGTCTGAATATCCTGCTTGTATGATATATGCAATATACATTCAAAAAATCGTATCCATGCATGGAGGGGTGATAGTCCAAGGGATAAATGAGATTCATTTATAGTTTTTTGACATATTTTGCTTATGTTGTTCATTTCGCTTGGCTTAGCTCCACATAAATAGCACGTTTGTGAAGATGTACATCCCGAAATCGCATTTGCAACTTTACCGTCTATCATACAGAATATCATGTTTGCTGTAACTTGGAAAGCCTTACCATCAACAAGTATAGTGGTAGGATTAAGTTGATTTATTTGTGTTTTCACTTTGTTTACCTCTGAGGTAATTACACTGATTGTTTCCTTAGCAAACATAAACTTTATTGGTCGACAATATCGTGTGGATGAAGGAGCAGGATTCTTCCAAATTACTGCGTGGCTTTCTCCATTATCATTTACGGCGCATAATTGGATTGGTACCATTGATAAACTGAACATAGTGTCATCGGAATTTTGTGTGTCCCTAAACTTTTGGCGATAGTTAATTTGTTCTGACCCATCACAACCCCATTTTACGATAATATTTAGTTTATTAACGTCTTATAAAGAAGAAAGAATGTGTTCTAGCCCTGAACATAGTCCCGCAACAGTATGGTCTAGAAGGGACTGGACTGATACTTCAGCTGAAACTTCTGTTACAATAATGTCCATAGGATAGCATAACCGCTTTGCCTCCCTTACTAAATAATACGGTGGATACAAAGTGCAACCGTGATTTTCAGCTTGATCTCTAACAGTGTTATATTGGTTTGATGATAAGTTGGCATCGATGAGTAGCGCCAGAGCCTCGTCTGGTGTTAATTTTGGTGAACATTTTGATAAAGATTTCCGAGTCTTTTTTATTGAGCTGCCCCTTTCTGGAGAAGCAAATGCTAATTCCCTTACTAAAGCTGCAGAGTTTCGTTTTCCAGATTGGTATAGGCTTGTAGAAGTTGCTTTAGCTAACTCCTCGCAGCTAGTTGTCTGCACAATGTGTTTTACTTTTCTGGTTTGAACTTTTGGATGACAATTTTTAAATTCTTTTATAGGTTTGCATGCATTTGTACTTCTAAGAAATCCATCAATTACCGCCTTCGAGAATTTAACGTTACATCCGAGCCATTTAGCATTTTTATTGTTAAAAAAAGTCAAATTTCGACCACATTTCTTCCATTTTTTCTTTATAGTATCAATTACTACAGCAAGAGTAGATTTCAGACTACTAAGAGCATCATTTGTTAGAACTGGCGAACCCAGTTTTTCTACAACAAAACCGACAATAGCTTCCAATGTCGGTTCTTCTCTCCACTTTTGAAAAATACTGTTATTTGATATTTTCGGGGTCATACTGAAAATCATGGCATATTACTAAGAATCGCAAATAATCGCAGCTAATTTTTTAATTTTCTAATAGAGGAAGTTCCTACCTTCCAAATGATATAAATTTTAGTACGCTGGTCCCCGCTGGGTATAAAGAAATCTTCCAAAGAATATAAATATTTTTCTCAAGAATTTATTAAAAACCAATTTTTTTGCGGACGAATAACAAAAAAACTAAATCATATTTTGCAATTCTGTAAACACCAAAAAATCACAATTTCCTCCAAAATACAACAAGAACGAAAAGTCATAGCCTACTGGATTAACATTTGTTACTATCGCTTTATTAACTTAAGTAAATCGATGTGCTATTTATAAATAAAAAAATAATGAATAAAAAGCTCAATTTTTACGATCATTTCTGGTTGTTTCGCGGGGAAAATTGCAAAATTAAGTATGAGGTATTTATGGTGGGATACATACCAATGGATTTTCATATGAATATCATGATTTGTACGTACTTCAAAATTTGAGTAAAGTTCCACTAAAGTGCTCATATTTCGCACTGTGCATTGGCCTAAAATGAAAAAAAAAAAACAAGTAAAAAAGTGTCAGTCGGCTTTGCCGACAGATATATACCAGAGGTCCGCATAATGCCACTCGCTTTTAATGCATATTCGCGATTTCGTGCCTTGCTTGCTATTGCCATCTCTGTTTAGTGCTATTGCTTGCTTTGCCTTTACTTTCATGAGTGTGTGCCAATTGCACACACACAACACACTAAAAGAGCTCGTTGCCTTTTTGTTGCATGCTGCCTTCGAAAAAGCATTACAAAAAACAGTAGATATTTCTGGTCAAATTTACATGTTAATAAACATACAAAATGAATGTTGAGATAATAAAAACAATTACTAATGGTGCTTATCCTATTATTAAAGAAACTCAAAGAAAAAGCGAAATTTGGCAAATGTATTCATTTATTCAAACAGAGGATGGTACGATACTGTGTGGTGGTATGCAGTATTGTGCATACTGCATTTGCGAATCGTGTGAATACAAATGTAAAAGCAAGCAAGCATGCACTAAAGCAGTGAATCATTTTTTGGGGTGAATCTGCTTTTTGCACATTCATATTTTTTATGTGCAAGGCACTGCACTATTCGCTTTTGGGAAAAGGCAATAGAGTGTGCCTTTTATATGCATTTTGCGGACCTCTGATATATACCCTCAGCCAATGTGAAGTGAAACTTTCACCTACGGACAGATTGAATGTATTTAAGGACTTGTGGCCCTTTTTGGGCATTTGAACTTGCCAACAAAAATCTGGATTAGGAATTAACTACACTAAGACACAAATATTGAACTTTTGTGGGTCAGCTACCCTTAGAGAGGACCGATATGGGCCATTTTAGAAGTTAAACTAAATTTTGACAAAATATAAGGAGATCCAAAATTTGGACCAAATTGGTTGCCCCATTCAAGTGACATCGTCATAGCATTTTAGTGGCATTTTTTTAAATATTGGGGAGAAGTACCGCTAGTTGTGAACCGGTATTGCCCCCATGAAACTGAAACTTTTACCGTCGTAATGGAGGTAGCGAATGCAAATCGCATCAACAAAAATCAAAGTGATTCGAGAGCAGGTCTTAAAGTGAACTTATCCGAAATTTTGTGTGAGAGGTACCAGAAGGAGTAGACAAATATAGTCCATATTCGAACCTGATCTATATCTGGTAGTTATGTTAGTATGTGCAAAGTATGGTTTACATCGGTCACTCCCTTCATGAGTCATCGTGCGCACAATTTTTCCGACAATTTTTGGACTTTTGTGGGGGAGGTTGCTGAAGAAGTGGACCGATATGGCTTATCTTCGAATTTAAACTATGTTTGGACAAAGTGTTACGAAAGCCAAATTTTGGACCGAATCGGCAAATCCATTCAAGAGTTATATTGCGCTCCAACAACTACACACGGTGTTATAGAGGTTTTTGCATATTTCAGGCTATTTTCTCAAGAAGTATGGACTTGCCCCTGATGAAACTTGTACCGTCGTATAGGGGGCAGTGATTACAAGTTGTTACGATAAAAATCAAAGCGATTCGAGAGCAGGTCCTAAACTGAACTTTTCCGAAATTTTGTGTGGGATGTACCCGAAGGAGTGGACCGATTGAGTCTATTTTGGAACCTAATATAAGTCCGGTAGAAATTTCACGATGTACAAAGTACGGTTACTCCCTTCAAGAGTTATCGTGCGCAAAAATTTTCCGAACATTTTCAAACTTTTGTGGGGAGGTACCGGAAGGAGTGGACCGATATAACAAAATATTACGCAAGCCAAAATATTACGCAAGCCAAATTCTGGAACGAATCGGTTGATCCGTTCGAGAGTTATCGTGCGCTCCAGCCAGCCAGACAGACAGACGGACGGACATAGCTAAATCAACTCCAAATTGTCGGAAACGGATTTCGTCCAAACATACTTGGGGTCTAAAACCATTATTTCGATGAGGCACATTTTGCCCGTATGAAATGTATATTCTCTCGTTAGCATAAATGCTGAGGGTATTAAAATCGGATTTCCATAAATGGATCATCCCTTAAAAAGGCGGTTTAGTTTGTTGTTTTAAGACTTTCGGCTCATGTCTCTGTGGTAATCGTTTCAGTAGAACTGGGTCCAATACGGTTTTTAAATCTGGCCTTTCGGTCAAATATGCCCTGGAACTTTTTAAAAACAGTTATATTATAAGTTTTGTTGCACTCGAACGAAGAATAGCTCCAAAATCGGAACATTTGACTAATAGTTTTTGTTAGTGAGTACAATTTACGATATATGTGCAAGCAAATATATTCAAAATATCGTGCAACTAATACGTATTGTATAACATTATAATGGATTTTGAAGGAAAAGGTAATAGATTTTTTATAAATAGTGTTTTAACGTGTTGCGGAATTCCACTTAGCTGCATGTTTCTTAGTGTATTTTGTAATGCCAATTCGATCATATACTTAAAATTGACCTAAGCTTTTAGTAATGAAGCCCGCCAGAGCCTACTTCTGGAATAATTTTCCGATGTAGGTCATTGGTTTAAGATTATCCAGTATTAATATAAGCTGCCATCTAGTGCCAGACTTTTCGTGGTGGATCGCAGACTAAAGCTGCCGTATAATATGGTTTCTATGGATATAATAGTGCATAACTATGTTATCCGACCACATACATTAACCTAAATGGGATCAATAGAAAGGTCAACAATTCTCCTTCCAAATATGACTTAAGTGGGCGGTACGGGTCTTCCAGTAGTAATGCTATAAGATCTATAATAAAAATTTTACCAATTTTTAGACGAAAATGTTCATCATAGAATAATTGGTATTTTGTTCATGAAATTTTTTATCAACAGCATAAAACAATTCATACCGTATACCCCCTACAAAGGGGAAAGAGGAGAGGATGCTACACTCATGATTTCTTAAAACAATCTTCGCAGCTGCAAAAAGCTATAACCTGCGCATTAGATTGATATTTACACTGGAAATATTTTTGGCCACTCTCCATACAAGTGGATCCACTGTGCAATGGTTCGTACTAGGAAAAAAATTATAAGACCATGCTTGTAGAGATTTTTTATTTACAACATTTACTATAATCGCGTTTTGACTAGGCCCACCATTTTCAAGAAAAAACTAAAAAAAAAACTCTTAAAACTTTATTTTTGACCCCGAACGACATTTACTATAATCGCGTTTTGACTAGGCCCACCATTTTCAAGAAAAACCTAAAAAAAACTCTTAAAACTTTATTTTTGATCCCGAATGACATTTCTGCACACATGGGATAAATGGGGACTTTTAGGAAATTGCTTCTAATGGCAAACCCTAGCTATCCACCAATATTGAGCTCTGTACGAATTTTCGCTATTTCAATGTCTATTCTTACTGGGCTATAATACTCGCTTGTTCTTAAGATATTGTGTATTGTGTTGTTGGTATGCTAGCTTTTTAGCTATTTTAAATCCATCAATGCAGTGTTATTCCCCTCCATTTGATTTCGAAACATTTCACATATAAGTATGTATCACGGTGTGGGTTACATCATTTTTAAAAGTTGATGTTATCGACCTGCTATTATACTTGTATCCTAACTCCAATCCGTTGCATGTGCATTTTAATGGAAAGTAATGCATTTCCATACTTATACTCTCTCCCCCACATAAGAAGGTGAATTGCGTTTATGTTTCTGTGATGTAAAAATGGATTTTTATTAAGTTCTTCTGGAAAGGGAAAACTTGAGAAAACATTTATATCCATTAATTTTTCTTACATACATACACATTAGGGGTTATAACTGTTTGCGTTTTTTGCAAATATCAAAAATACCATCACACAGTCGTGAAAAGCTTGTAAAAGTATTAAGAAATGCGTTGACTCTTTTTTCCTTCCGGTAAAAAAGTTCCCGCAACGATTGCATTCAAGAAGAAGAAAATATCAGAAAGTCTTTAGAAATCACTTTGGGTGCGTAAAACTGTTTTCACGAAGCGACAAAAAAACATTTTCGTTATCAGGGTGTGGAGGTACAAACGTTTCTTGCATTCATTTTTCGTCAATCTCCACGTTTCGATAAATAAAGTGGCATTACCTGATATTCTGTATTAGCGGGAAACCCCCTAAATACATACGTTTTTTGGGTAAAAAGTGTTGAAATTTACACAGGCTGAGGGTATATCTCTGTCAGCAAAGCCGACTGATACTTTTGTACTTGTTTATACATACATATATAGATTTATTTATTTTATTTTACTTTATTTTTATTTTTTGTTATAGCCCTAATGCACATAAATATTTATATACATATATGTATAAACGATTTCCTGGTTCACTTTTTAGTTCTTTTTTAAACTCCGTTGTTGAATATTGAAATTATTGAAAATCTATGTTAAACCCGAAAATACCACCAATCCATCTTTTCACATTTATAGAATAAAAAACCTATTTATTTTACTTGTGCAATTCTGTGGAGAAATTAAAATGGATTCAAATATGCATATTTCTTTTTATCACTTGACGTTTCTAATGTATTTTTCTGTTTCAAAAGAAATTTTATAATGAGTGCTTATGTTTTTCTAGGCACTGAGAGTTATCCACGATGTGTCGGTATGAGGAGACGTCTTATATTTAAATAAAAAACTATAATCGAAACTCTCATGAAGCTATAATATAATATTATTGTTCCACAACAAACATCCCAGGCGGGACAAGGGAGACTTCTCTCATATCAATGAGTGCACCCCAATTCATATTAGCTCAGTGATATGGGACCTACTTGTTGAGAAGTTTTACATGGCTGAAATACTCAGGTAATGTCATAGCCATAGCCATAGACATAGCCTTCGTTGGGGGCTAAACACGTTACCTCCCGATTTTGGTATAGAACTAAATTTGTTAAATCATACTGAAATCGGTTCAGATATGGATATAGCTCCCGCATATATTTCGAGTCGTTTTCACGTATTTGCCGCAACAAACAAGCTATATACTCGTATGCCCCATTTCAATGAAATTTCCAATGACTAACTGAATTCGGTCTAGAAATAAGATTACCAAATAACACACAATTCGTTAGAGACTTGGATATAGCTTTCGCTTGTTTTCGTATATTTGGTGCACCAAACACGCTATTTACGCACGCACAATTTCAATCAAATTTTGAATGTGTTATGAAATTTTGTCTAGTAATAAACGCACTAAATCTAATAAATTTTGACCAAATTTGGGAATGCGTTACGGAAATCTGTCTAGAAATTAGTTTGGCAAATTATTTTAAATTCGGTCTATATAGCTGTCATACTTCCAAAAATATTTTACACATTCACAGTGGTGTAGGGTATCATATAGTTGGTTCCGCCCGACTTTGATCTTTCCCTTACTGGTTTTCATATCCGAGTATAGAAGTTCAGGTCAAATTTTTAGGGTTTTCTTTAATTTTCACGAATTTGCTAAAAATGGCAAATTTTATGGAAATGGGACTTAAAAAGTTATAGCTGTGAAAATTCTTTACAAGATAGACTTTTATGATATTTTCCTAGGTTTTACCATCGCCTGCTTCCAAAAAATGCTAGTCATGACATTGTTTTATAAGCAGGCGATGGACTTGCCGTGTTTGACCTCTATTTATTTAAAAACCCATACGGCATTTTTTGTCCTTTTTTATTTTTATCATCTATGAACATTCTAGTTCAGAATCCACAAAAATTTCCAAGGTGTGAGCACTTTTCAGTTAAAGTTAGTCAAAGCGCACCGTGATAGTAGAAGAAAGTGCTGATCAAAGGTGAACTATAACATAAACAAATGTTTACGGGGTTCTTCAACATTAGGGAATTAATTAACTTTTCTCTCTCGTTTACTAAGCGCTCTGTAAACTAAAGTGTTCCTACATGCACGCCGAACTTCGACACATTACTTTGAAATAATGTTCAGTTAAGAAAAGGCATTATTTTAAATCGCTTGCAGCATCATTCACAGAATAGAAATGACCTCATTGCGGATTTATGTCAACCTACAACTTAGTCAGCTATTTTAGAACAAAAGCTTTAATTACAGTGCTACCAACAATTTACACATAATAAGTAGGCATAACAAAAACATTCCTAATTGGCGAATAAAATTCAATGTTTAACTTCAATGTACAATGTTGAAGAATGCAATAAAAATACAAGAGTATTTTGTAAAATTCAAGGATTGTTTTTTCAAATTCCTTTATTTAAAATTATTTCTTTTAATGTTTTGTAATACAAAACAATAATTAAAAGTTCATAGCGAACATAGGGCGCCAACAAACTCTCTCATTTGCTAAGACCTTTATTTGGCTCCATGTGATGTTCCGAGATTGACATTAATTTTCAATCATACGTATCCATGTGTTTCTAGACCGGCCAGGCTTTCTGTGACATTGCGGAGTGAAAGGTA
Source organism: Musca autumnalis (assembly GCF_047663935.1). Classification (NCBI taxonomy): domain Eukaryota; kingdom Metazoa; phylum Arthropoda; class Insecta; order Diptera; family Muscidae; genus Musca; species Musca autumnalis. Next base: position 265,811,047 of record NW_027411755.1, on the reverse strand, counting down.
TTGCGGGCTTTATTAATACGACCCGTTATTTCTTCATAGGATCCACCCTCTTTGCAAATAGTACTTCCAAGGTAAGAGAAGACTGTGACATCCCCAATTGTCTGGTTTCCCAATTAATTTGGTTTTCTTTGCGTTAGTTTTACTTCCACTTTGTTAGCGTTAGTTTTTCTCCATGCAAACAAGCAGATATCATTTGCACCACTGTAAAGGTCACGAATCATGCGTATAATATTCGGAGGAATTCCTTTAATTCAGTGCATCCCACAATGCAGGTCGGGAAACAGTATCAGAAGCGCGTTCAAAGTCTACGAACAGAAGATAGAGACTGCTCTTTCAATTGGCTTCTCTACTATAATTCGAACAGTGTTTATATGATCCACACAAGATCGACCCGGTCTAAACCCTGCTTGTCCTTTACGAAGGATGGTTTCGGCTACTGGGGATATTCGCTGTCGATTGATGGTTGACAAAAGTTTATTTACCACGTTTTGAAGAGTTATGCCTCTACAATTATTACATATCCTCGGGTCCCCTTTTTTATGGTGACTACGGCATTGTGGTATGGTCTCTTGCTACCAGTGTTCTCTAATTATAGGAATAAGGGCTTCAGCAATAGGTACACCACCTTATTTTAGAAGCTCAGCTGGGATATTGTCCGGGCCAGGAGATTTTGAATTTTTATGTTTCGTCAATCCACTCAATACCTCAGAATATTTACGGACTTGGTGGGCGTCGACCTTCAGGCCAGGTCCAGGAGGAAGTTTGGAGTGATTCCGCCATTGGAGCGGGGGAGTTGAAAATGTCTCTCTAGCGAGATAATCGCTCCTTTGTGGATGAAATTTAATTTCCATTTTTGTCTGTTATCACATCAGTAGTGCGTGCGTTTAATGGCTTTGTACATATTTCTCGCATCTTTCCTACAGTCGCTGATATATTATTATAAAAAGATTCACGGTCCTTTCGTGACGGTCCTTTTTGAAGCCGATTGTCGATATCCTGCTTTTGTGGTTTAATTTAGTTTTTAATCTCTTCCTCTTTTCTATTTCCCGAAGAGTTTCGTCAGAAATCCACGGCTTGTGGGTTCTTTTCTGAGTGCCAAGAATATGTGTTGCACTGTGGTGGCAGCTGTTTGAATGGAGAACCAAGAAGTATGTGAGGCATGTGTGTTTAACTGGTCCGCTGTGTTGTTCTTGTATTGCCTAGTGACATTGGTGTCCTGGAGCTTGTGTGTATTATACTTGGGAGGGTTTTTTTGGTGTGTACCGCAGCAGAACTCTGCCAACTAGAGGTGGTGGTCGCTATCAATATCAGCACTTCAGCGTGTCTTCACATCCAGAAGACAACCAAGGAATAATTTACTAATAATTAAATGGTCAATTTCATTGCGATTGCAGTGATCGGGGGATTCTCAAGTGTATTTGTGGATGAATTTGGTGGCGTTAATGTAGAGGTGGTGTCTTGAACACATATCTATTAGTCTGTCACCCTTGTAATTGTTGACTGTGCCCAGACCATGTTTTCCCATTACTGATTTCATGTTGTTGTTATTTTTGGCGACTTTAGCATTGAAGTCACCAATCAAGATTTTAATGTCGCCACTGCGTATTGAACAGAGATGGGCTTCAAGTTGTTCATAGAAGCATGATTTTGTTTCTTCATCATCTGGTTCCGTGGGTGCGTATCATTGTACAACTGTGATGTTTCGGAATTTAGATCTGAAACGTGCAGATATTATACGTTCAGATACAGCTTGGTGTTGTACACTGCCGCTCACTTGAATAGAACCCCCCTGCAAAACTTTTTTCAACCTCCATTTTTTCCGAATTATACAAACTATGAAGTTTTTCAGTTTTATTATATTTTGCTTCATGTGTTTGGAGTAAACTTAGTCATTCATTTGCATTCAAATCCAATGTATATAAGAATTATACAAGGAAAATAAAATAAAGTCAAACATTAAAGTAAAAAATTTGGCTCATTTACATACACATTACTCCACTCTTTTGCCATCTCACCTCCTAAGGCCATCGATTTTGTATGTTGTCATGTCGTTGCGTACTTGGTTGAGTCTAGAAGTTTCCGAGAGAATTCGAACGTTCCAGTACCGATCACAGTCAGTCTGAAGCCAAAAGGTGTCGACGCATTGGGGGTTGTTATTTCATGTTAATTAGTTGACGTTTCATTAATTTACTTTTTTTATGAGATTGGATTATTAGCTCAAAGCGAGGGACCCATATAAAACCGATGTTTCGAATCCTACTTCTAGAGTTTGAGGTCGGGAATTCCCCTACCGGGATTTCCTGAAAATTTTTGAAATTCCCGAGAATACGGGTATTTGTATATTCAAATATAAAACATATATTATTTGCATTGTAGTTATTCAATGTTGGGAAATTCGATAGCGATAATTGTATGCAATATTGAAACCTGTATAAGTGGCAAATAGTGTATGTTGGTGCAATCGCGAAACCTTGTACTCAAAAGGTCAGTTGTGTAAAACTTCTTTATAAATTATTTGTTCTATGTTGTTGTAACACTGTTTGTTATTATGTTTGTATGCTCGTTCTTCTGTTCAATCTGGCTCTGGGTCTATCTCCAGTTCCAGGAAAGTGGCTGCTTCGATGGGATGTAACCACAGATCCACTGGAGTTAGATGAGTAGGTTTGGCTGGGCAGTTGAAAAGGTGTTTTGTGTCGTGCGGGCCAATGCCACATACTGGGCAGATATCTTGCACGGTGCGGTTGATTTCCGCCCAATAAGAATTTAGTCGACTGCAATATCCCGAGCGTAGTTGAGCCAAAACTACTCTAGTTTGTCGTGGCAGCTGACGCTCCTCAGCTGAAATTGATGGGGGATGTTTTTCGAGGCCTTGGCAACTGCATCCATGTGAATGCTATTTAAACCTGCTTGATACGCTTGTTGATCTAGGGGTTTTCCTGTATCGTTGGACCTCTCCCTCTAGAGTATGGATATCCTTCCTGATACTGCAACGAAAGCATCTCATTGTGTTGCTTTACTGGAAGAATCTTTACCTCCTCATGTAGATGGTCCACTGAAGATTTGAGGAGGCACCCTGAAGCTGTTCTCAGGGCGGCATTCTGGCAAGTTTGAATCTTTTTCCAATTCGCATCACATAATCTCAGGGACCAGACTGGCGCCGCATAGCTTACCACAGACCGACCTATCGCGTTATATGTTGTCAAAAAGGTTTCTTTATCTGCACCCGAAGTGCTGTCGGCTAGGGACTTGAGGACCTTGTTCCTGCTTTTCAGTTTGTCGCAGATAGCAGTGGCGTGCGCGCACGACTTAAAAGTAGTGTCGAATGTGACTCCTAAAATTTTGGGGCAGTTTGTGGTCGGAATTCTGCTACCGTCGACCACTACATTCAATTCTCTTCCAAACTGCGCTGTCCATGTGGTGAACAGAGTGGCTGTTGATTTTGTGGAGGAAATCTGCATATTCCACGAATGGAAAAAGGTGGTAAGATTGGTTAAATAGTTGTTCAGTCTCTCACAGATGTCATCAGGATAGGTACCCGACGCCAGGATCGTGCAATCATCCGCATACGTTACAATCTCGATGCCGTCTGGAGGGGGTGGAATACAGGAGAGGTAGAGGTTAAAAAGTTCCGGAGATATCACCCCACCTTCCTGAATTCCACGCACGACTGGCGTCCACACATATAATTGACTATCCAACGTTTCAAGCTTGGCCGGAGGGTTGTCTGCTCAATGTAATCAAACAGCGTGGAGTGCCTGACTGTAACAAAGGCTTTTGATAAGTCAAGCGCCACCATCACTGTTCTATCGCACGGTCGTCTCTGGCTGAATCCTTGACAAATATGTGTGGTAATGGCGTGCAGCGCAGTTGTCGTGCTGTGCTGCTTACGGAATCTTACGGATCGGCATTTCTAATACTGGGGAGTACTAAGGCCTCAAGGGTCTTTGCTACGCGCGACAAAAGCGAAACCGGCCTGTACGATTTACTTTTGCTGGCATCCTTGCTGAGCTTGCGTCTTCCATGGTTCTATAGTGACTTAACCGTTACCCACAATTCACCTATACCGGCTCCAATGTTGCAACTCTTCAGATGATTTAACCACTTATTCCGGTTATGCTCGCCGACCAGCCTGTTAACTTCCAGTGTCAGCTCCCTGACTCTGGGGTCATTGGGGTTGGTTCGGCAAAGCTCATCACGCTCATTTGCTAATCCCGTCGCCTCTGCTGGGAAGTTTGGTCTTACTTCGGGTATTCGACCAGCAGGGATATGGCGAGCGGCTGCAGCAGTGATGATGTCTCGCATTAAAGTCCCCCAAGACAAGACGATTATGACCTTCCAAAAGCCTGCTAATGTTAGGCACGTAATCCGAGATACAGCTATTTCTCGGCGGGATGTATACGTTCAGCAACTCTATCTCGGCAGTTCCACACCTGACTGCTACCCCCATACATTCCATGTACGGGTCATTAGAGAAAGGCTTAAGCGATTTAGGTTTTTATTGGACAGACTGGTGCAACAGGAAAGCTAATCCCCCACCTCCTTCCTTAGCACGTTGTAACCATCGCAGCGTTATAAGCTACAGTTGTTGTTGAGCTTGGTTTCTTCCACCACAGCGACCTTGATATTCCTCCGACTCATGTAATCTACTATTTCCTCGATCTTACCACGGAGTCCATTGCAATTAAGTTGCAAAAAGGATACATTTTCCGGGATTGGGACAACAACGGCTGGTGTTAAAGGCTGCGTGTGCGATTGTTGTCATGGGGACTGCGGGGGAGTCTCATAATCAGACGACGATGACGACTCACTGGGGACTGTATTCACACAGCATGCAGCAACATAGTCCCTGTCGTAGCCACTCAAGTAGACAAGTCCAGAGCAACCCCTTAGATGCACCCACTCCTGACATCTATTGCATCTCACCGAAGGCTGGATGTGGGTGAAGATGCGGATGTGACAAACCGAGCACAAATATATTGGTCCTGGGTTTTCCTCCATCTCGGCACGAACCAAAAGGATTCGGAACAAATACAAACTGAGGTGGCAGCCGCTGGCCAGAACAATGATGTTGTGTAGTTCGGGTTCAATCCGGTACAAAGAACCCGCTGCCGTGGTATTGTGTTCTATGTTCGACACGCTTTCCAGCCATAAGGAGAACCAGCCATATCGTTGAGCTAAAAAATAGTATCGGACAGTACTCTTTGATATGAAGGAAGCCTTTACTATGATGCCCATGGAAAATTGGTTTTTGACCGAATACTAAAAGATATTCTTGAACATCTGCCTTATCAGATTTATTTGTACTTTCATTTAAGATGTTCTAATATATATTGATATTTTACCCTTTATTTACCCTTAACGATACAACTATAGAAAAGGAGTAGCTAATTTATTTGTGTTTTTCATAGTCCCGGGAATTCCAGGGTTCCCGGGAATGAGAATTTTTTCATTCTCGATTTCCCGGAAATGAAAAGAATCGGGAATTCCCAAACACTAACTACTTCCCAAGACGCTGACAGCCGATTGGGGGTCTCGGTTTTCCCTCTTCCTTTATCCGGGCTTGGGACCGCCAAGCTATGTACTCGTGGCACCTAGCCAGGCAGAGTTAATTTAAGAATATACAATTCGAGAATAAAAGAAGAAGAAATGCTGGCCTCGTACATATTTTGTTATATTTCCTTAATTATTTTATACTCGTATTTCCTTAATATTTTAAATTGTCTTTACAAAAAAGTTTTTTTTTTTTTTACAAAAACAAGAAAAATAAGCAGAACTATGACAAAGAATGACGAAAATTGTTAGCAAAACAATAATTCATTATGGATAATTATTAACTGCAACTACAATCAAGGGCATTTTCATTGTTATTATCGGCGATTAATGTGTCCGAAGAAAAAGCTTTGAAGGCAAATCAAATATTGGTTACGTAGATAACCAAAAGGCATTAGACACTTTAACCTTTACCTTGAGTCCACAAGGCCAAGGATACAATGTCATAAACTAAAATCAACATCGGGAGGGTCAATTTATTATTTCCCAAAGGTATTATTCTACTTACATAGTTGCTAAGTGGGTAGTGTAATACAATTGGTATTTAATTGACATATTATTAAATGAACGAATTTTCATGGAGAGAGAAACGTTACTTTATTAATTATTTACGAAAATTTCTAGGACGCTTGACAGTAATGACCTTTCAAATAAATGATTTACAAATTCATTTGAAGGATTTATTTCCATAGAAACATAGATTATACATTTTATGTGATATTTTATTTTACACACATACATATATTTTATTAATTATAAACGACAACAAGATATGACAATTATGTAAAGGGTAAAGTTGTTCCATTAGCACTTAGAAAATACCCAAAAATATATTGTCATTGCTATTTTGTATATCACTACAAATAATAATTGGTAGGGCAATTAGTTATCCAAGGGTTAATCCCCAGTTGTTCAAAAAATATCAATTGTCTACTTTGATATAGTTATGTAACCAAAAATGGCACACAAAATAGTCTATAGCTTGCTTTTGTCACTTGAAAAGGGCTTCCCCGACCGCCATGTAAATTCTCTAGTTAAAGGTAATGTGTCGTGTAATATATCGACTACTGATGAATTGGGTAATATACAATGTTTCTCTCTTAAAATCTCGTTTCAACATTATTTTTGGATTTGTTTGCAAGTGAAGTTGCTAGAGTTTAGGTAGTGCCAAAGAAATTCTCGATCAGAGTGTTTCTTTGCGCACGTATCTATTTGAGCTAGCAATTGACACTTGGGTATAAAAAGTTTCTTGTTGAAAAACAAGAAATAAGGGAACTGATGAAAATCTGTGGCGAGATCTGAAACTATAGTATTCCCTGCCTTACCCCTTGGTAAACATCGCCAATTTTTTCCGACTAATAAATTAAAGTTGTTTTAATAAAATATTAAAACAACGACTATGGGATTAAGCGTGACTATTTTGAAAAATAAAATTATTTTTCTTTTTGAAATCAAATTAGAATAAATGTTTTGTAATTTTGTTTAATAAATTTTAAATTATTATTTTAAATTAAGTTTAACCTTGTAATATATAAAAATAGTATTTTGATGCGTTTAGTGTGCAGCATACGTGTTTTTGAGCTAAATTATAAAAGAATGAATATTTTCTGAAGAATTTTTCGTAGGTATATATACTTTTTTGAGACAATATATTTTTTCATTACCTCAATAAACTTTCCAGTATCAATGGTTCACACACAATCTAAAAATAGACATTAATTTGTCCTTTGTAATATATGTGTATATGAGGCGCTCAGCGCTAAACCGGCCTAACCCACATACCCAAAAAAATCAAACTGACTATAAAGATTTAACCGGAACCTTTTGAAATAAACACTACAAAACGCCATAATGAATTGTATAACACTAGGTCTATGCCTTTTAGTATTTATTTCAAATGATTCCGGTTAAATCTTTATAGTCAGTTTGATTTTGGACATGTGGGGTAGGCCGTTTTGGCGCTGAGCGCCTCATATGTACAAATCATGTATTGAAATAAAGCGTGGTTAGCGCATATAAAAAATACGGATTAACTGTTATAATTGTACGTAAGGCACTAGAAAACCTTCTGGCCTAGGTAACACACTAATTAAGCCGTGAGTGAACGGATAATGAAAGATCGCCATGTTATATACCCTGAGATAGAGGCATTCTTGGGCATTTCTTCTACCAACTAAGATTTGATATTGCAGGAACACCTAGCCGAAAAAATGGATTTTTTCCTGTGGATTGGTGCAGCGAAACTGTGAACAAAATCAATCGCGGTGCTTCAAACGACATTTGTAAGATCGTTACAGACGACGAATCTAGGATCTAAGCTTGGGAGCCCGAAGCAAAACAGGAATCGACCGTTCAGGTCTTCGAAAGCGGGCCAAATCCAACGAAAGTTGTTAACGAAAGAAGCACTTCGATGCAAATGGTAGCCTGTTTCTGCGGCAAAACTGACCGTGTGGCGTCTATACGGCTTGAGAAATGTAGGACGGTTAATTCTGAGTGGTACGCTACAATTTATTTGCCTGAAGTCTCCTGAGAAACTCGAAAAACGAACAACTAAAGACAAATCATTCTACATCATGACAATACGATCTCTCACACATCGGTTCAAACCAGCGCCATGAGCCGTACAGCCCTGACTGGGAATCCAATGACTTCATTTGATTGCAGCACATCAAGAAAAAAAGTCGTCTTCAACGATTTTCATCGCCAGAAGATGCTGTAAAAGCGTTCAAAAAACATGTTTTAGAGGTGTCTCAATCAAGCCACTGAAAACAACCTAACACATGGTCGCATGTCAAACTGTCCAGAGTACGCTTAGGCTAAAAACTGTCAAACTTTCCAAAAAATGTCAACTAACGACACTGCGTGATGGCCAGAATGTTTTCTAGTGTCCATCGTATTGTTTAAATTGGTATACTGATTACAACTTTCTAGTGATCGCTATCATTTCTGACTGACGAATTAACAGATTACTGGTAATGCAAAGAAGGGATTCGTGGTTTTCCCAAGACTATCGAATGGACTGGTAATGCAATGAAGAGACAATGGACTTTCCTGGTAATACAGTGAGGGGGCAGACTCCCTCCCCATGTTAAATTCACCAGTATATAGCATTGCGAGTAGATTCGGTAATAACCAGTTGTGTTCACCAGTAGCCAGCAAAATTGCTAGTTACGCGAACACATGAGTATAAACTTATGTTACATACACATATAACCACTGTATATATTGTATATTTTTTCATATTAAAGTACTAAGGGATTTTCAGAGATTTTTTGACAATTTTATAACACACTCTAATCGGCTACCAGATCCATACGTTATCACGGGCAGTATTATTGTTTTGTAGATACTGATTTTTGTTTTTAAATGTGCGATAAGGCCAAAGTAGCATCGGTTCTCTAAACTTATTCTTGTTACCTCAAAATTGTACACAGTAGGTCTAGGCTTGCTAGAAGTCTTGGGTATTGCTCCCATGACCTGCCTGACCCACTTAGGAGGGTTCTTTCTTCATTTTATGAAAGGTGGCCGTTACGACTCGCGTTGATTGACATGTTACGAGGTCTAATCGAAAAGTTTTGAGCCTAGGCAACAGTACATGCTGCCAGAAGCCAGTTGACATTTCCATTGGAAAGTTTGATATTTCTTAGCGTGGACGTACTCAGTACGGTTTGACGTACAACCATGTGTTGCGTTGTTTCGAACTGGATTATCACGGTAAGAGCATATTTGTTCCACACACATCTTATAAGGGACAAGGGAGACTTCACTCATATCAATGAGTGCACCCCGATTCATATTAGCTCACTGATATGGGACCTACAGTTTATCGGCGAGTCCGAACGGCGTGTCTAATACACCACTTTTGTAGAGAAGTTTTTACATGATGTTGCCTGGCCGGCAACATTGATGTTGCCTGGCCGGGGAATCGAACCCACGACCTTATGTGTGCAGGGCGGGTGTGCATACCATTGTGCCCGTGGTGCAAGAGTACATCGATTATTTTTAATTTTTGTATGCCGGATAATGCAAGATCGTTATGTAATATACCGTGATATATAGGCATCCTTCGGCATTTATGCCGCATTCTATATTTCATCGTTGGATCTCGTGTCGATCGATGCAAGAAATTTCGAAGAAAAATACGATCGCGGTACTTGAAAAAAAAAGTTTATAAGATTGTCCCAGGCGACAAATCATGGAACTAAGCGCATGAGCCCGAAAAATACCAGCAATCGCCAGAAGATGTTGTCAAAGCCTTCAAAAACGAATAGGTAGGTTGGATATTCTTTATGGCGGATATCCAAGCATAAAGCCGAAAATGTTGCTTATTAGCTGATATATAATCCGCATCAGCATGTCGCCAACGGAGCACAGCTGGCAGCCCATCATCTACAGGTACCTTATTTTTCTTCAATCGATTTATTGATGCCTTGATTTCACATTGGCTGATACACATTCAATGCCGACGTTTGAGATCGAATCTGGAGTATCTTCATCTTCGCCAATGTTTGATACCAAATGTTTCTGAAATTCTTTAACAGGCCTCAGTACTCTATGTGTATCACTTATCATATTCCTTTCATCACCTCTGCAGAAGAAAGCTTCTCCATAATGGCCATCAACATATTTTCCCTTCCAATTTTAGCTTTGACATATCCTAGGTCAAACCTAATATCGTAGCCAGGACAGCGGTTGTATATTCTCTTTAGACGCTTCTAGGCTTGGGTTGAGAAAGAACTGATATAGAAGCGTATTGCTTTTATGCGATTGTTGAGATTCTTTCATCGACTGGAGAGAAAATGAGGCACCTGCCTAGGGATACGCAATGGATTTTACTTATCCCCACTCTTGACTCGTTTCAGTCCGCATCATCATCTTTCAGCATCATCTTTGTTTAGAGTATGGCTGCGAAGATTGTTTTAAGAAACCACGAGCGTAGCACTCTCCCCTTTTCCTTCTTTAGTACCCTCCCTCTACGGTATGAATTTTTTTATGCTGTCAATACTAAATGTAATGAACAAATGTACCGATTATCTTATGATGCAAACATGGCAGAACAATTGGCAGAAATTTCCAACCTATTTAGCGAGAAAAATATACCAACATTTTCGTTTGAAAATTGGTAAAATTTGTAATATAGATCTTGTAGCGTTCTTCCTGAAAGACACGTACTGCCCACGTGAGCCATATTTGGAAGATGAATTCTTGAAATTTCCGTTGATGTCAATTATATGAATGTATGTTGTCAGATAATATACCACCATTTACAGCCTGGCACTAGATGGTAGCTCATATTAATCTATATATATAAAAATGGTGTAAAAAATGTATAGTAATTCATAAAATGAGAACCGCTAGGCCGATTTCTGCAAAATTTTTTGTCAGTTATTCGTATTTTCGAGGAGAAGGTCTTTACGGAAAAAAATTTTGGAAAATCTCTCTGGAAAAGTCGGAAAAATCGAAAATTGAGTTTTTGTATGAAATTTTATTCCTTAATAGCGACATGAAGTTCGCCGGGTCCGCTAGTACTGTATAATTTTAAACCCATGATCTATATTTAAAATTTATTTCCGATGTGGGCACTGGTAGGCTACATGACTTAAACCTTAAGTCAAATTTAAGTATATTATCAAATTGGGATTACAAAATACACTAAGAAAACACACAGCTAATTGGAATTCCATAACACCTTAAAACACTATAATTTTATAAGAATTAAGTTAAAAGTTCCATGCCATACCTGCCATAGTTGACACATAGTTTACAAAAATTTGAAATCCAGTTTTTTTTATTTTTGGCCAATGGCTGGAACCACTGTGCAATGTGGGAAAGGTAGTTGTTGGTGATTATCATGAAATATTTAGGGGGTGAAATCGACAAATTTTGTTGCTCCTCTGTAGGACGCAATGATAGTCTGATCGGTTTGAGTCGATGAAAAAGAATAAGTTTGCAATTTAACATGATGATCAGATAATATTTAGCGGGTTAAATCGATCGAAAAATTCGTGTGAAAATTTGTATAATTCTTAATATATATATATATCTATATTAATAAAAGAGTAGAGTGACTGATTCACTGACTGACTGATTGACTGATTGATTCATCAACGCCCAGACGAAACGGCTGAAGCTAGAATCATGAAATTTTGGGTGAGGGTCACTCTTGGTCCGAAGGTGACAGATAAGGCTTGGTTTTTGGAAATTCGAACTGGAAGGGTACTAAAAGTACTAAAAGGTACTAAATATGGTACCGTTTGTATTTGGCGAACCGGTAAAGCTAGAACTTTGAAATTTGGAATGAAGGTCACTGATGGAGAGTTAGAAAGGTGTACCAAAGGGTTTTTAGAAATTCGAACTATAAGTGTACGAAAAGTACTAAAGTGTACTAAATTTGGTGCCAATTCGTACTTTGCGAACGGATAAAGGTTATAGGTTGAAATTTGGTGTGAGAATCAAGGTTAAAAGGTACGGTTGACATAAGGAGGTGGTTTAGGAAAAGTGTACACATGTGTACGAAAAGTACTAAATGGTACTAAATTTGGTACAATTATGATTTGTGCGAACGGATAGAGCTGGAATCCTGAAATTTTGAATTAAGGCTACTGTTGGAGAGTAGAATGGACGTAGTTTTGAAAATTCGTACTTATGGGTGCGAAAAGTACTAAATGGTACTAAATTTGGTACCCTTATGATTTGGGCGAACGGATAGAGTTGGAATCCTGAAATTTTGAACTAAGGTTACTGTTGGAGAGTAAAATGGAAGTAGTTTTGAACATTCGTACTTATGGGTACGAAAAGTACTAAAGGGTACTAAATTTGGTACAATTTGGATAAAGGTTGAACGGATAGAGCTGGAATCCTGAAATTTTTTAATTAAGGCTACAGTTGGAGGGTAGCATGGAAGTAGTTTTGAAAATTCGTACTTATGGTTACGAAAAGTACTAAATTGTACTACATTTGGTACAATTACGACGTGGGCGAACGGATGGAGCTGGAATCCTGAAATTTTGAACTAAGGCTACTGTTAGAGGGTAGAATGGACGTTGTTTTGAAAATTCGTACATATGGGTACGAAAAGTACTAAATGGTACTAAATTTGGTACACTTATGATTTGGGCGAACGGATAGAGTTGGAATCCTGAAATTTTGAACTAAGTTGGAGAGTAAAATGGAAGTAGTTTTGAACATTCGTACTTATGGGTACGAAAAGTACTAAAGGGTACTAAATTTGGTACAATTTGGATATAGGTTGAACGGATAGAGCTGGAATCCTGAAATGTTTGAATTAAGGCTACAGTTGGAGGGTAGCATGGAAGTAGTTTTGAAAATTCGTACTTATGGGTACGAAAAGTACTAAATTGTACTAAATTTGGTACAATTACGACGTGGGCGAACGGATGGAGATGGAATCCTGAAATTTTGAACTAAGGCTACTGTTAGAGGGTAGAATGGACGTAGTTTTGAAAATTCGTACATATGGGCACGAAAAGTACTAAATGGTACTAAATTTGGTACACTTATGATTTGGGCGAACGGATAGAGTTGGAATCCTGAAATTTTGAACTAAGGCTACTGTTCGAGAGTAAAATGGAAGTAGTTTGAAAATTCGTACTTATGGGTACAAAAAGTACTAAATGGTACTAAATTTGGTACAATTTGGATATAGGTTGAACGGATACAGCTGGAATCCTAAAATTTTTGAATTAAAGCTACAGTTGGAGGGTAGCATGGGAGTAGTTTTGAAAATTCGTACTTATGGGTACGAAAAGTAATAAATGATACTAAAATTGGTGCAATTATGATTCAGGCGAACGGATAGAGTTGGAATCCTGATGTTAGAGAGTAGAAAGGAAGTAGTTTTGAAAATTCGTACATATGGGTACGAAAAGTACTAAAGGGTACAAAATTTGGTACAATTTGGATATAGGCTGAACGGATATAGTTGGAATCCTGAAATTTGAATTAAGGCTGCTGTTAGAGAGTAGAAGGGAAGCAGTTTTGAAAATTCGTACTTATGTGTACGACAAGTACTAAATGGTACTAAATTTTTTACAATTTGGATTTAGGCTGAGCGGATAGGGCTGGAATCCTGAAATTTTGAATTAAGGCTGCAGTTGGAGGGTTAAATTGAAGTAGTTTTGAAAATTCGTACTCATGGGTATGAAAAGTACTAAATGGTACTAAATTTGGTACAATTACGATTTGGGCGAACGGATAGAGCTGGAATCCTGAAATTTTGAACTAAGGTTACTGTTGGTGAGTAGAATGGAAGTAGTTTTGAAAATTCGTACTTATGGGTACGCAATGTACTAAATGATACTAAATTTAGTACAATTATGATTTAAGCGAACGGATAGTGCTGGAATCCTGAAATTTTGGATTAAAGATATAGTTGGAGGGTAGAATGGAAGTAGTTTTTAAAATTCGTTCTTATGGGTACGAAAAGTACTAAATTTGGTACAATTACGATTTGGGCGAACGGATGGAGCTGGAATCCTGAAATTTTGACCTAGGCTACTGTTGGAGAGTAGAACGAAAGTAGTTTTGAAAATTCGTACTTATGGGTACGAAAATTACTATATGGTACTGCATTTGGTACAATTACGATTTGGGCGAATAGATAGAGCTGGAATCCTAAAATTTTGAAATAAGGCTACTGTTGGAGAGTAGCATGAAAGTAGTTTTGAAAATTCGTACTTATGGATACGAAAAGTACTAAATGATACTAAATTTGGAACAATTACGATTTAGGCGAACGGATAGAGCTGGAATCCTGAAATTTGAATTAAGGCTGCTATTAGAGAGTGGAACGGAAGTAGTTTTGAAAATTCGTATTTATGGGTACGAAAAGTACTAAATGATACTAAGTTTGGTACAATTACGATTTGGGCGAACGGATGGAGCTGGAATCCTGAAATTTTGAACTAAGGCTATTCTTGGAGAGTAGAACGAAAGTAGTTTTGAATATTCGTACTTATGGGTACGAAAAGTACTAAATGATACTAAATTTGGAACAATTACGATTTAGGCGAACGGATAGAGCTGGAATCCTGAAATTTGAATTAAGGCTGATGTTAGAGAATAGAATGGAAATAGTTTTGAAAATTCGTACTTATGGGTACGAAAAGTACTAAGTGGTACTAAATTTGGTACAATTACGATTTGGGTGAACAGATAGAGTTGGAATCTCGAAATTTGAAGTTGAGACTACTGGTGGAGTGTAGGATTGAGGAAGTTTTGGAAATTCGTACTTATGTGTACGAACAGTACTAAGTGGTAGTAAATTTAGTACAATTTGTATTTGGGTGAACGGATAGAGCTTGATTCCTCAAATTTAGACTGAGTGTCGCTGATGAAGTGACCAAAGTACTAAATGGTACAAAATTTGGTTCGATGGTGATTTGAGTGAACGAATCCTGAATTCGTAATTGAGATTATTGTTGAAGTATAGAATTGAGGTACTCTTGGAAATTTTTACTTATGTGTACGAACAGTGCTAAATGGTACTATATCACCGACGTACGCAGGGGGGGGGGGGGCACGGGGGGCCCGGGCCCCCCCCGAAATGGTTTGGTCGAACAAAATTTGTTAAGCTGCTGTAACTAGTTATTATATTTTTTTCTCATAAAAATGTTTGTATTTTTGGAGATTTCAAATTAAAACTTATATTTTCTTAAGTTTCTGAACAGAAAATGTACATCATTAACAAGTTTTGTAAGAAAATATTTAAAAAAATTTTGTTTGTATGCTGTTTTTGAGAGAAACTTCCAATGAAATCTGAATTACTTCTTCATGTCATATCATTCCACTATCAAATGCGAATTCCTTAATGAATATACTCCAAGTTTATGTCATATTCGAACTATATAGAGCTCTCGAGGCTTAAAACTCATCCTGTAACAACAAAAATAACGAGTTCAGTTTTGTGGGAATGCACACTGGTCCCAACCTGCGACAAAAATCGATATCAGCAAATCTCTGCGACAATTTAGCAAGTTTTCTCTAAACATATTATATTTTAGTATTCCAGCACAGTTTTTGTAATTTATAACACTATTTAACAAAACAATACAGAAGAAGTTGACATTTGTGTATAATCTCTTAGAAACTTTAAAAACATCAGTAAGGTTGTGACTTCTTACAAGGCAAGTAACTCAAAATTGAAAGGATAAAATTATTTTTTTCGAAATGGAAGTTTTAGTACAAGGTTTTCTAATTACTTTTACATAAAAAATTGTACACATTATTCGCATAAAATGTGCTGGAAATCACATTTTTATAATACTTTCTTGTCGGTTTTTCCAAGTCCTAAAAAGGTTTTTGATCAATGAGAACTCCAAATTTCAAATTACAACCAATTCGGGCCGAAAATTTTGATAATATCTTCAAGATACCTGAAAACGAGAGGTATCGTAATATGAGAGCTATACCGAAACCTGGACCTAAGACCACAATGTTTGGCGCAGAAGGTTTTTGATCATTGAGAACTCCAAATGGCAAATTACAACCAATTCGGGCCGAAAATTTTGATAATATATTCAAGATACCTGAAAACGGGAGGTATCGTAATATGAGAGCTATACCGAAACCTGGACCTAAGACCACAATTTTTGGCGCAGAAGGTTTTTGACCATTGGGAACCCCAAATACCAAAGTACAGCCAATTAGGGCCGAAAATATAGATAAAAGCTTCAAAATACCTAAAATCGGGTGGTACCGCTACATGGGGGCTATAGGAAAAGCTGGACCCATATTGATGATGTTTTGGCTAAAGTATTTTTTTACTTATTTTTAGCATATACTAAAAAAATCAGATTGATCCGACGATTATAAATATTTTTGTCGCACCTTCCCATACAAGTGGGACCACTGTGCAATGGAAGTATATGAAAAAATGTCTATTGGATACAATGTATGAAGGGTTGGTCCTTCGTGGACTAAATCTTGAAAGCGAATTAGAAATTTGTTTTACTGCCATCGCCAACATTTTGTTATTCTATTTTAGACAAATTTGCTGCTAAACAGTATGAGAAAATAATGAAGACAAATGAATTTTTGTGCGTGACTTGTTTTTTTCCTTATCATCACCGACGTTTAATTGTAGCCTCAGACTTTAAGGTTACGAGATTATATACACTAGAATACGATGCAAATAGGTCTCATCAAAATAATGATTTTAGACTCCACATAAATATGTTTGGAAATGATGGAAGTACTTACCACCGTCCATCCGTCTGTATCTCTGTTTGTTTGGCAGGTTGGAACTCATGATAACTGTCGAACGGATCAACCGATTTGGTCCAAGTTATGGATCTCGTAATGTTTTGTCCCAATTAAATTTAAGTAATATCGGTAACTCCGCCATAAAAGTTCAACAATTTTCAATAAAATGGTCGAAGGGACTAACCGATTCGGTCTAAAATCGAACCTAATATGGACTATCTCGGTCCACTCGCAAAATTACTTCCAAAAGTACATCAAGTTCCAAGAGAATATGTTTGGACAACATCTTCAGGTCACTCATACAAGTCTAACATAACTGCAGTTTAAAGACTGTTCGAGGATCCTTTGGACATTTGGTAGTCTTGTTTAGAGCGATATCCTATTTTTCGTGGACAAGTTCATGCTTCCTGACAAAGCTCGCAATGCTACGGTGACCAACTAAAATAGCTTATGGGCGCGGTAACTATCGAGAGGAGTGTCTCTCAAAATAAGATCCATTTCTAAAATGAATTAGCTTATTATTAGCGAATAATTAAGTGGGGTTCAATAAGGATCGATTGTTATTTGTCAAAACTATATAGAACTAAGTCCATCAAAGTGTTTGTCATCGAGTCCTAAAACTTCTAATCGTACAATTAAGAAAAAAATATAATGCTTCTTTTTTAACATTATATTAAAAGTAAAAAAATAATCCTGAATCATAGTACGGTTACACTATAGTTTTATGCCGGGTTAACCCACTTCGAGAGGATTTATTTGACGTTTGCGTAATGGAATTGACATTTGAAATCCAAACCCACTTGGTTAATCCGGTTAAGTGTAACCGGGGTATCAGACTCTATCTCTTCCGGTAAATAACACTATGCAGCATTTTTAAGGTAATCTTGTGCAAACAATTTGAAGTGAGGATTTTTTGAAAGTACAGACCCAAAGTACAAAAGCCCTAGTTGCGTTTTGTTGAGTCAGATCTAGCTTGGATTTTATGCCCCCGCTAAACATTGTTAATTATTGACTTTTTAAAGCAACACGGGGATATGTCCCTGAAACCAATGCAAATCTTCTTCTGACCTCTGACGCAAATTTGTAGATAAGGGTCAGAATAAAATACTTGGACAAATATTGAACTGGAAAAAACTCAAAACCTCAAATTTTATAATATTTCTAAAAATTATATAATTTGTATAGATTTCGCACCATATCTCCAAAACTGTTAATTTTTTCTTAATGTTTTCATTTGGAAACAAAGCAACGACAACGGCAGCCGATATTTTTAAAAATTAGGCTAAGATCCTAAATATTATGAATTCTTTCTATTGAATTTACATACTTTGTACCAATATTTCATATAAAATTCGAAAAATCGAACATGTAGAATGCAATATGTGCCAAAATTTTCCTGTCCATCGGACAAAAATTTACGGAGATATTAGCTTTCGAAGGGAAACATTTATTGTGTTCTGTAAGTAGCATAGGATCTAAAACCGTCTTTTCCTCGAAGTGGCACTTTTGAAAGCGGTGTCCACTGTAGCTCGAAAATGGATGCTCCGGTCTTTATATGTTTTTTGGGACTATTATACATATAAACCATGTGCTTAACCGAGAGAGTCTTTAAAAAACTGCTGACGGAGTCCGTATTTTTAAAACGAATTTTTATTTTAACTGTTCAAAATTTTCAAAAATAGATTTTTTTAATTCCGTTTCGATAATGGACACGATTATTAGGTTCGTAATGATCCCACAAAAATATATGCTGATCGGTTTATTCTTTTTCGAACTACAGTGGGTACCGCAAACTGCTTTAGTAAAAAAGTGCTTTATAGGCGGGCATCAGAAAGATTATACAAAAAAAAGTTAGAAGGTAACTCAAGGTTTAATAGATTTCTTATAAAAAATGCATGAAAATGGCTTTTCTGATACTTAGAAGTGGCCATAACTCCTTAAAATAGCTTAACGTAACGCTACACAACATTTGAATTTTTCAAGATTTTTGGCCAAGTTGGGCCCCCCCCCCCCCCCCCCCCCCCCCGAAATGAAATCCTGCGTACGTCCCTGTACTATATATAGTACAAATTGGATTTGGGTGAACGGATAGAGCTGGAATCCTCAAATTCGGAATTGACATTACTGTTGCAGTGTAGAACTAAGGAGTTTTGGAAATTCGTACTTAGAGTACAAAAAGTACTAAATGGTACTAAATTTTGTACAATGGGGATTTGGGTGAATGGATAAAACTGGAATCCTGAAATGTGGAATTGAGATTTTTGTTGGAGTGTAGGATTGTGGTTGTTTTGGAAATTCGTACTTATGAGAACGAAAAGTATTACATTTCGTACAATTGGGATTTGGAATCTGGAATCCTGAAATTTGGAATTGAGATTATTGTTGAAGAGTAGGATTGAGGTAGTTTTGGAAATTCGTACTTATGGGTACGAAGAGTACTTAATGGCACTCAATTTGTTGTTGGGTGTAGAGACAGTGCTGAAATCTGTATTCTTTGGATTTAGGGTGAGTATTGGTGTGCAAAGTTGGTATCGCTGTTAATATGTAAGGGTGAGATACTGCTGATCTTTTTCAAATCGAACTAAAGAGGATTCGAACAGTACTAAAATAACAATAAATATTGATTAAAATTGGTATTAGTGCAATAAAATTTTCAGTGTTCGCCATCCCTGCATTAATTAAATATGTATATATTTCAAGTAAAAAGAGCAATATTGGATTAAAGAACAATAGTAATCAAAATGGAATGAAATGTAAAATTGACAAAAAAGTGTATGTCAATGTATTGTTTTTATACCCTCCACCATAGTATGGAGGGTATATTAAGTTTGTTTTTCCGTTTGTAACGCATTGAAATACTCATTTGCGACCCTATAAAGTATATATATTCTTGATCAGGGTAAAATTCTAAGTCGATCTGAGCACGTCCGTCCGTCCGTCCGTCCGTCCGTCTGTGGTAATCACTCTAGCATCCACAAAAATGGAGATAGGACGCTGAAATTTTGGGAAAATGCGTCTTTTTTTTGCAGGCAGGTCAAGTTCGATGATGGGCTATATCGGTCCACGTTTTGGTATAGCCCCCATATAACGGTACCCCCCCAGATTTACGGTGTTTTGACGTTTTTAGCTACATTTTCAGACCGATTTGGCTATAATTTGACATTTAGGGTTCTTAAGTGTCAATAAACATATATAACAAAACTTGTGGACATAGGTCCACGTTTTGGTATAGCCCCCATATAACGGTACCCCCCCCCCCCATTTGCGGTATTTTGACGTTTTTAGCTACATTTTTCGACCGATTTAGCTATAATTTGACATTTAGGGTTCTTAAGTATCAATAAACTTATATAACAAAAGTTGTGGACATAGGTCCACGTTTTGGTATAGCCCCCATACAACGGTACCCCCCGATTTGCGCTATTTTGACGTTTTTAGCTACATTTTCAGACCGATGTAGCTATAATCTGACATTTAGGGTTCCTAAATGTCAATAAACTTATATAACAAAATTTGTGGACATAGGTCCACGTTTTGGTGTAGCCCCCATATAACGGTACCCCCCGATTTACGGTATTTTGACGGTTTTACCTAAATTTTCAGACCGATTTGGCTATAATTTGACATTTAGGGTTCTTAAGTGCCAATAAATATATATAACAAAACTTGTGGGCATAGGTCCACGTTTTGGTATAGCCCCCATATAACGGTACCCCCCCATATACAGTAGTTTTACGTTTTTGGCTACATTATCAGACCGATGTAGCTATAATTTGACATTTAGGGTTCTTAAGTGTTAATAAACTTATATATTAGAAGTTGTGGACATAGGTCCACGTTTTGGTATAGCCCCCATATAACGGTACCCCCCGATTTACGGTATTTTAACGTTTTTAGCTACATTTTCAGACCGATACAGCTATAATTTGACATTTAGGGTTCTTAAGTGTAACTAAACTTATATAACAAAAGTTGTGGACCTAGGTCCACGTTTTGGTATAGCCCCCATATAACGGTACCCCCGATTTACGGCATTTTGACGTTTTTATCTACATTTTCATACCGATTTAGCTATCAATTGACATTTAGGGTTCTTAAATGTCAGTAAACTTATATAACTAGTGGACATAGGTGCATGTTTTGGAACAGCCCCCATATAACGTTACTGCACGATTTCAGGTATTTTGAGAATTTTACCAACATGTTTTAACCGAATTATCTGTAATTTGAACATTTGACATTTGAAATTCTTAGTGGTCACCATACCTCTCCACCAAAAATTGTCAAGAAAGCCCACATATAACGGTACCTCCCGATTTTCAGTAATTTGATGATTTTAGCTTCAATATTAAACCGAACTAGCAGTAATTTGACATTTGAAGTTCTTAGTGATCGCAACACCTCTCCATCAAAAATTGTCAACATAGGTCCATGTTCGGATATAGCTCCCATGTAACGGTACCTCCCAATTTTCAGTAATTTGGCAATTTTAGTTACAATTTTTAACAGAACTAACTGTAATTTGACATTTGAAGGTTGTAGTGGTTACCACACATCTGCATCAACAATTTTCAACATAGCCCCAATATAACGATACTTCCCGATTTTCGGTACTTTGAGGATTTTACTTAAAATGTTTAACCGAACGTAGGTCCATGTTTTTGTATAGCCCCAAAACAAACCTCCCGATTTTCCGTACCTTAGCTTTATTTTTTGGACGAACTTTCTGTAATTTGAAATTTAAAAGTCAACAAAAATTCTGCAACAAAAATTGTTCATTTAAGTTCATATTTTCGTATAGCCCAGATACCTCCGAACTAGCTGTTAATGACATTTGAAGTTTCCACGTTATGTACCGATTTTCGATATTTTGAGGATTCTAGCTAAATTTTTTAACCTAATTAGGAGTTATTTGACATTAAAGGCTCCCATCAAAAACTGTCAATATAGGCCCATGTTTTATTATAACCCCTATATAACAGTACCTCCTAATTTCTAGCCCACCAAAAATTGTCAACAGTTAGATATAGGCACCATAAAAAAGGGCCTCCCGAATGAAGCATTTTATGTACATTATCTGACATTTTAACGTACTCACTTAAAGTTGGGGACAGGAATGAATATTTTATGGTGGAGGGTATGAAAAGTTTGGCCCGGCCGAACTTAATGCTTTTTTACTTGTTAGTTTTTTTTTTTTGTGTTGTTTTAATCATCAAATGAACTTTGCACAAAAAAATGGATTCACAAATGGAAATTACATTTTAAAACAAGTATTTCATCACAATGCGTCGTTTTGTTAACTCAATTTCATTATTTTTATTTCAATTAAAAGAACCACTACAATGTTCCTTGAAAAAGTAAAACATATATGTATGTACTGCTAATAGAAAACAATTAAAATAAAAATATTTGGCTTAAGTTTTTCTTTAAGTTAATTTATGCAATGACTGGTGCGGATTACTAAATGTTATGCAAATAGCATTGCCAATTATCGCATTACATGCAATTAAGTTGAACATTTCATTTAGCCAGATATAACGTATTGAAAGTTTCGATTACAATGTTTATCATGGTAATAAAATAGTTTTTTCTTATTTCCGTTATTGTTTGTCTGTTTGCTTACTTTGCCTGGAATATAAATCAAAAACAAATTTGATAGTGAACCAGACAAATTATACAGAGGAATTCTAAAACAAAACAATGTCCAACAAAAATCAATTTACAACAGAAGGATGAACAAAGCCTTTATGCATTTTGTTATATTGTCAATTTATCCACGAACACATTTTGCCCTTTGTCTTTACATCTTTGTCTGGTAAGTTCCCGCATAATGATATTAAAGTTACTTACTTTATTTGAATTAATTTTACAGCAACAACTACTGTGTAGATATAATTTCATGTATATTTTGTAACTCGTTTTGTTGTGCTCTTTCTACAATGCCCCATTATTTATTACCTTGTCCCATTTTTGACCAGTAACATTTATTAGTAACATTTATGTTTTTCCACGTTTTATATAGCCCCGTAAAACGGTACCGTCGTCTAGCTGACATTTAGTATTTATTCTCTTTTGGGGCTAATATAACTTTTCCCCACAATTTGTCAGTAAATTTACAAGTCTTGATACAGCCACCGACACACAGTGTTGCCGCTTCCATACAAAAGTCGACAAAAATAGAAGACGTTGACTTATGTAGGTTGATAAATGTTTGCAACAAACTAGGGCACATGAATAAAAAATATCAACTTTGGTCCATATAGGTTCAGATTTGGATATAGCCCCCTTTTTCGTATTTTGATACAAATCGGTCAGTTTTAATCGAATAGCCTTCACATTTTATATGTGATATTTTCTAGTAGTTTCACCAAATTTTTGCAAAAATCGGTTCAGTTTTGTATATATCTCTCATATATATCTTTCCCCGATTTTGCTATAATTAGTTAAATTTTTTAAGAATAGCCCGCTCAGTGTTACTACCAACAATCTTATTAAATGTACCTTTTGTATAATATATTGAAGAACATCTCCCTCATTAAGGATGCTACAAGAGTCTTTGCTTCAACGAGCGAATATAAATACGGGAGAGTAACACGTGGGCGAGTATAGATGTAATTCAGAATTAAAACCGTCAGGGAAGTAAAGAGTAACTTAAATGGAGTAAAGCTGTATGCTTAATAATGTTAAGCAGTATGCTTCGTAAAATAACTTACTTAGCTGGCCCATTACAGAACATTTGTTCTATAGGCCGAACTAAGAAAAGATCTCCATTTCTCTCTGTCTCTTGCTTCTCCTTCTGGAATACCGCGCCTTGTCATCTCTTCCTCCACTTGTTTGCGCCATTTATTCTTTGGCCTGCCAATTCTGCGTGCACCGCCAAGCGGCTCATATTTATACGCCTTTTTAGCGGGTTCATGATCGCTCATTCTTATGATATGGCCTAGCCAACGCAATCTTTGCATCTCAATACGTTTAACTATATTGATGTCGTTGTATAGCAGATACAGCTCGTGGTTCATGCGATATTAACCGTCAACGCAGATTGGTCCGTAGATCTTTCGAAGAATTTTTCTCTCAAACACACCAAGCACTGCCTTATCTGCTTGCGCAAGTACCCAGGCTTCGGAAACATACATCAGCACGGGTAGTACCAGTGTTTCTTAAGCCTTACTTTTTGTTTGACGATATGTGGCTTTGTTTTTAAACTGCTTACTTAAGAGAAAGTAGCATCTGTTAGCCAATACAATTCTTCTTTTCATTTTACAACCGAAGTCGTTTGTTGTGTTTACGGCGGTGCCGAAGTAGACGAAGTCTTTTACTACATCAAAATTATAGGAACCAACGTCGACAGTTGACCCGATCTCCATGGACGCATTGCGCGCCTACACCATCAACTTCGTCTTCCCGCCGTTTACCGCCAAACCCACTTTAGCAGATTCTCCTTCGACCTTCATAAATGTATCTGTTACATGATGTCTATTCCAGGTCTAAAGCCGCATTGGTATGGCCCAATTATCTCGTTGACCATAGGCTTTAGTCGTTCGCACAATATCCCTGACACGATCTTGTAGTGGACTTATGCCCCTATAGTTAGAGCATACAGTCTTATCTCCCTTCTTGTGGACGGGGCACAGGATACTCAGGTTCCAATCGTCGGGTACTCGTTCTTCCTGCCAGATGGTGCTAACTAGCTGATGAATACACCTTATCAGCGTGTCGCCTCCGGTTTTGAACAGCTCGGCTGGTAGGCCACCGGCTCCTGCTGCCCTATTATTTTTCAGCCGGCTTATTGCTGTCTTTACCTCATCTTGGCTGGGCGGTATACATTCAATACCATCTTCTGGGATTGGATCTGTGGTATCTTCATCGTTTTCGCTGGATACCAACAGGTTTGAAAAATGCTCTTTCCATATCCTGAGCACACTATCTGTATCAGTAACCAAATTACCTTGCTGGTCTCTACAGGAGAAGGTGCCCGTACCAAAGCCATCAGTTTGATGCTTCACTCTTTGGTAGAATTTTCGGAATTCATTCCGGCTCCTGTACATCTCGATTTTTTCACACTCCCGCTTTTCCATCTCTCTCTTTTTCCTGCGGAAAGGAAGTTTCTCCTCTCTCCTTTTCTCCCGATATCTCTCTCGTGCGCTACGCGTTGCTGCGGATTGTAAAGTAACCCTATATGCCGCATTTTTCTCTTCGGTAGCAGCACGAAGCAGCTTACCGATGTCTATCTTTCGTGTTGTGTCTGTTCGTACTTTGTTTGCTTCGTTTAACCGGGTGCGTACCTTTGCTGCAACTAGGTAATGGTCCGAGTCTATGTTTGCTCCTCGGAACGCGCACACATCCAACACGCTCGATGAATGTCTTCCATCTATCACAACGTGATCAATTTGATTTCTTGTTTTCTGATCTGGAGACAGCCAGGTGCCCTAAAATCGCCTAGAATAATTTTAATGTCATGGGCAGGACAACGGTCATATGTATCTTCTAAGCGCTCATAAAATATATCTTTGGTCTGTTCGTCCTTTTCTTCAGTGGGAGCATGAGCGCAAATAAAGCTGATGTTGAAGAATTTTGTTTTTATTCGAATTGTAGCAAGTCTTTAATTCACTGGGGTGAAGCTGGAGACCAGGTGTTTGAACCTCCGACCAACTACAAATCCGCAACCAAACTCATGCTTTATGTCGTGGCAGCTATAATACAGTGCGTCACCTTTAGTTGTTGTTGTGACGCCTTTCCCGTTCTATCGTATTTCCTGTATGGCAGTAATGTCGGCCTTGTACTTTTCAAGTACATCTGCCAATGCGTAAACTGCACCTTCTCTATAAAGTGTGCGAACATTCCAGGTGCAGATTCGCGGACCATGGTCCTTAAAACGTTTACCGCGGTCGTCATCTTTAGAGGGATTTGTTTTTCTTGTCTTTTGTTTTTTCATAGTAGGCTGGTTTTTCTAGGGGAGGGTTACTAACCCGACGCCTAAACCCAAGTTTTTAACGTTCTTATGGGTGAACGCGCGGCACATGTTAGATAACGAAAACGCGTTTTTTAAGTCGATTCGGTGGAAAAAGTTTCCGCACCGCGATTACTAAAGCCCTTTTGATATTTTTCAATTAAAAAACTTAGATATGCTGTGTTTGAATAAATATTTATAAACAATAAGATTATCACGGGCAAAGTCCTTAAAAACAGTATGTAACTTTCGCGAATTCGTTGCCAATGACCATTTCGCGAGTTATAAAATTTCGCGAGTTTATAAAGAAAAACAAAATATGTATTGCAATATTGTCAAAGGTGCATTAAATGCTCTGAAATGTCGCGAAAAGAATAATGGATTACTGAACTTCAATGCATTTGGAAACTTCTTTTAGCGATAGAGAAAAAATGTCAGTATTTCACTGAAGTTTTTCATGCTTTACACGGCTATATGGTAGTATATTAGATATTTGCAAAAACTCGCAAAAAAAGGTATAACCCTAGTGAATATTCCCTCGTTAGCATAAATACTGAGAGTATAAACATTGTAGAATCGTAATATAATAACCCTCGTTTTATTTGGTGCGAATCGTATCGGTGAATAAAACAACATCTACGCAGAGTTAAGTTAAACCTAAATCCGTAAGACTTTTTTATATGTCTAACTAGATATGCAACACGAGTTATTTTTATCGGCTCAATTTTCGTTTTGTTACCTGCAAATAAATTGAGTTTTCCTCTTCAAAAGTTTTTGTAATATATTTAATGCTATATACGGGACAAAGTTTACATAAGTTACACTTATATACTATACATAACTAATACTTTTGCCATGAAGTATATCTTCAGAGTTTAGTATTAAATCAGTTTCTCTTTAAACAATATACAGTGACACTGATAGAACAAACAGGCTGCAAAAATTAATATTTCAACGATTTCAAATCTGCTACATTTATTTATACCTGATTCTGTATCGCCCTATACAAACACTCATTAAGTGCCTTAACAAGTATCCATTATATGCCAAAAATTAAAAAAAAAATAATAGTAACTCTAATAGCGCCACTGTGCGTTGGGCATTGTGCCAGCTCGCCATAAATGAATGTCCACATAGAGGGAAATCCACGACAATGTGTGTCTTTACCAAACATAAATGGTAGAATTTACTTGTTATAATTCTTCTGTTCCATCTACCTTGAACGGGACACAATTTCACTTCGTGATCATGTTTACCAGCATGACGAGCATTATCATTAGTAGGCACAATACTGTGTGCATGTGTGTGTCACTAGTGCCTACAATAGACTAATGCTAAATAAGCACCCCCACATGATGGTAAATTGCAACAAGCTGCATTGTTGGATAATTAACATTCAACTGGGTGAACTCCTGCAACAGCTACATTTATACTAAATCACACTATTGTTTGTTTAGTTGCAGTCGAATGGCTTTAAGCACTCCAATGATATTCACACACAAGTATTAAATGAAATGCGTACTTGTACAACTTGTTGTTTGTCTATTGTAGATATGCCGATTAGGGATAAAAAACTTAATCCAATGAATTATAGTAAAATCTTTATGCCCAAGGCTATTTATAGGTCAATGATATCGACTCAACTTTCTATCCCCGACTTTTAAATGCGTACGCACTTGGTAGAACTTAAGTTAGAGAAGAGTTTTTATGTGGCTTGGAATACAACTTGCATTACTTTCTAGAGTTTTATCCCAACTGATAATGTGTAACCGAAGTTTCGATTCTTTTTGACTATTTGTGCAATGGGGTTGTGATAATATGTAACAAGTTATAACACAAGATCCTAAGAATTTTAATAGGGATAATAATATACTTATTTCCTTTGCATTTGAATGCAACCTACAACAGACTTAGATATTGTTCTCTTAAATAAGCTATTATATAATACATACACGTCGCATCATGTGTCGTTGCTGTAAACAGACGAGTCGTCGGTAGCTTTGTTATTCCGAATGGAATACATTTATGTTTTCAGAATCGACATCTCTAGTTATGTAGCTGTGGAGGGATTGCATCTGCAGCTGTTGTTCGTTCTCTCAATAAAATACAACATAAACCCCTTGGCGAAATGAAAGAGAAAAGTGATACTGGCGACAAAGGAAATTAACCCACTTTATAGCCATTAAATAGGTTTAGTTAATTACCCTAATGAGTTGTGTGGTTTATAAATGTGTCTTATAGCGGCAATGCATATACCAAAGATCAAAAAACAAATACGGGTACTCGCATAATTTATAACAACAAGGAAGAAGTGAGTGAACATGACTATAACGATTTATTGTTGTACATGTTGTTCAAATATTTATATGTGACTTGTATAAAATATGTATATTGATTTTAAATCATTTCTTAAGTAACACCGCGAGCATCTATATTTTATCCAACTCTTCAGCACATTGTGGTAAGGGCTTATGCCCTTTGCGTGTTTGTACATTTGTATGTAACATGCGAAAGGAAACGAGATGAACCCATATAAAGTTCCTTTTAGGATAAAAGTAAAATCACTTTCCGAGTCGATCTGTGCATGTTCGTCCGTCTGTCCATCCGTTCGCAACGTACATCCGTTCCATCCGTTCGCAACATTTATTGTCCGATTCAGTTGAAAACTGGGGAAGGTCAGTTGGTGAGAATCGGTCTAGATTCGATATATGTAACTCCCATATACATTTTTGGCCGATTTCATGTATTTGATGCACCAAACATGTTATACGGTCTTGAAAAAAATCGTCATGGTGGTGTAGAGTATCAAATAGTCCTGTGGATACAGTAGCTGAGGCATGGTAACGGTTTTGGTTTTGGCTCACTCACACACATGCGAAGTTATCCACACTCCCAAGTTCAGCATCATGTGCTTGATCGTGTTCATCCAGTTTTGATGGGACGACTAAATTATCAACAGGTCCAGAATTTTATGAGCATTTGTGCTCAATTGAAGCAACCTTCACCAATGCTAAAATTGAAAGTTAGGAAACATGCGGCTGCAGAGACAACACGGAATTATCCTCCTTCACTTCACTCAGAGGAGTTATATCCCTAGCTCTGAATGACTACCCAAAAGCTAGCAAAGCTTGAAGAACATCTGGAAAAAAATTGAAAAATTTTGGCGTAATACCGACGAAGCAATCAGTGCTTTGGGCGATTACGACTTACACAATTCATCCCGAAACATGGACAACCTCTCACTGAGATTCATCCTCTCCAATGACAACATGGTTTGTTGCTAATCCTATGTAATGATACATACGATACATGTGATTCTCAAGCTTGTGTACATTTATATATCTGCTGAGAGTGATTCATCAATATGTGTTCGTAAAAAAGGCTTCACCCTATTAGTTGACTTAAGGTAGAGTTACATTAGGCAAATATTTGCTCCAGCGACCGGCAGTGTGCGCATAATGAGAGCAAGTTAACATAAATTCAATGTATTATTAACACTCACTTGATCTCAGTAAGCGCACAATGCCGGTCGCTGGAGCAAATATTTGCCTAATGTGACCTTACCTTTATAAATATTTTTGTTAAACACATCAAAACTCAACTCCAGTTCAAATATGGGAAATATTGCCAAATTGTTCATATTCAATATACAACAAAAAATATTTTTTCTTTTCGTTCTACATCAATGACTTTTGGTACATAGGTAAAGAAAAAAATTCCCCCAGTAAGAGTCTCCTCGCGGGTATACTTTTGAAAAAATTATCGTGATTTTATTTCTGATTTTAAGAAAAAAGTTATAGAAACGCTTTGTATTTTAATGAGTATAATTGTGGCTAAAAGGTTATCACGAAGTGACATCAGTCAGTAGATTATGTAATATTTGTAAAATGTTACTCAGTATTCGCGGAATTTAACAAATAAAACTTTTTAACTTTAACCCAACTTTATTTAAATATAGTTCCATTTGGGTAAACTACACAAAATTTTGTATTGATTCAAAACTTCACGGCGAGACTAATAGGCCAAAATAATAAAGATTAAAATTACATTTTGGATGTTATAGCCAAACTATCCTCAGCATTTATGCTAACGAGGGTATACGATGGGGCACTAGAAAACCTTCTTCTGGGCTACACGCAGTGTCTCCAGGCGTCATTTTATTTATTTATTTATTTTTTTTTGGAAAGTTTGACAGTTTTTAGCCAATATATACGACCATGTGTTGTGTTGTTTAGTTCGGATGCCCAAGGATGCCTCTATCTCACGGTATATAACATGGCGATCTTGCATTATCCGTTCACGCACGGCCTAATTTTTTTTTTTCGGCAGAACGGCCGAGTTTTGGCGACCGACACGACCTTCGTTTTTTTTTGCGTGTGTCGGCCACACTGTGTTTTGGCTAGGTCAGAAGGCTTTCTAGTGCCTTATCGAAATAATGATTTAGACCCCAATTCTGTTTGAACGAAAGACGGTCCAAGTCTTTTCAGGGGCAATT
This sequence comes from Musca autumnalis, assembly GCF_047663935.1. Lineage (NCBI taxonomy): Eukaryota > Metazoa > Arthropoda > Insecta > Diptera > Muscidae > Musca > Musca autumnalis. Next base: position 265,780,829 of record NW_027411755.1, on the reverse strand, counting down.
CCATACATCCTAAGAAAATAGCTCGAAAGATGTACAACTCTCGATATTATGTTTTCGTGGACTAGTCCATGATTTCAGACCAATTGAAATTTACTGTTAGTCAAAATATCTATCACAAGGAATGACTCCCAAAATAGATGGACGTTTCAATTCACACAGTCTGAGGGTAGATCTCTATCGGTAATGCCGACTGATACTTTTTTACTTGCTTTTTTTTTTTGTTGATAAAAATAGCTTTCACATGCAGCCTTGAGTTGAAAATATTGAAAAATTGGGGAGTACTTCTTTCATTTTACATCAACACGATATTTATCTACATCAACACGGTCAATCAAGAACCGTGGATGTAGCTTCAAAAACTATATTGGGAATAAAATATATGTAAATCACGTAATTATCAAAATCATTCACAAGTCATTCAAAAACAAACCTTTAAATTTCTATATATTTTTTTCGGACCAAAAAGCTAAAAACAAACCCATAGAACAAAAAACAGCTCTCGCCGCACACTGCGCTCTATCGGGTCATACTCCAAACTTGAAAGAAGTAAAGATTTATAAACAATTATAAACGTCGGTATATGCTCGAAATGCTGCACATTATCAATGTTCCTACGGAAAATAAAAATAGGTAAAAAAACTTTTTAAGTTAAACGGTTTTATGTTGAACATACATTGCAATGTTTAAGATAAATGTACTAAAAACCAAAAAATAATAAAATAGATGCAGTCGTGGGAATTATAAACATATGCATAGACTAGACTAAAATAAAACCGTGGGGCACGTCAATTGTCTACAGTAGTTGATTAAAATGTTTGTTTTGTAATGTTACACTATAATTAGGCAGTTGTTCAACCGACAACGATGGACGTGTGATAAGTAGGGCTAGAATGTGGAAACAAGCTAGCAAGCTCGATTATAAGCGAGTTTTAGGGTTTCATAGTGGTGAGCTTGTAGTACTTTGTCGATTAAAGACAAACTACGAGCAGCGAAACGATTCCTCGCCAGCCAGCAGTGTGAATGTCCAACGATAAACTAGTTGAAACATCTCTTTTATTTACATGGAGTGTATAACTATTGGAATTTCCATGAGCAAGAAAATAGTAAGTAATTTCCTCACCGTCTGCGTGCCAACTGCCTAACGACGAATTAAACGATTCTTCTATCGCACATTAAGTTGATAATTTGTAGACAATTGACGTGCCCCACGGTTTTATTTTAGTCTAGTCTATGCATATGTTTATAATTCCCACGACTGTATCTATTTTATTATTTTTTGGTTTTTAGTACATTTATCTTAAACATTGCAATGTATGTTCAACATAAAACCGTTTAACTTAAAAAGTTTTTTTACCTATTTTTATTTTCTAGTTTTTAGTTTTTATTTCGCATTCTGTTTAATTCATTTAGTGCTTCATTATTGCAAGGTTTCTTGCCCGTTAGTTTATTGCAGTCCCACTCCTCCATACGTAGTCCCTGCAAAGATCTTACTCTAATAAGAGCCACGTAGGCTTGACCTTCTTCAAACAGTTTCGCACCTAAGTATACGACTGCGTGATCCACAGTGCTGCCCTGCATTTTATGTATTGTAGAAGCCCATGATAGTATTAAAGGCAACACACATCTGTGCGTATCGCTCCCGTTGTTTTGTTAACCTGGCTTCATATTCTTCAGGTGTTTCTGACGCTATCATCTGTGTGTATCACTCACGTTGCTTTGTTAACCTGGCTTCATTTTCTTCAGGCGTTTCTGACGCCGTCATTTGTGTATATCGCTGACTTTGCTTTTTTAACCTGGCCTCATATTGCTCAGGTGACTTTGACGCAAATTGTTCCCGTCGTTTCCGTAACCGACTATTTCTATCACCTTCACTTTCTTTAGCTCGTTTTATACTTTATACTTTTCTTTCGCTTTTTGAAGCCTTCGTTTACGTTGTGTTGCAGTTTCTGTTTTATTTGTGTTTGTATTTTTTATATTTTTTTACCATTTTGTTCCCACGAGTAATGGACATTTAAACGGTCGACCCCCCAGAGGTCCAATAAAGGGGCAAGGCTATGTACAACAAGATGCGCCTGAGTCTTGAGGGGAAAACGCTAACGACATATCATTTTTATCCACCCTAATGCCATACAGTTCTCGGCGCGTTTTAACCTTTCACCTTAACTTGGGAGGTGTACCGCTAACGACGTATCATTTTTTGCCACCCTAACGCCACACAGTCCTCAACACGAAAAAAAATCTTGACTTGGGTGGTGGATTCAGGCTGGATTAATCAGATACCTAAATTACAGATTCAATTTCTAAATTTAATTATTAATTATACACCATTTAGTGTCTGCGTCCATCTTAATTATTGAGGTTGTATAGTGCACTGTATTCTTCTTGTCAAGCCCTTTTATTTGATACCCATATTGGTGGGATTGATAAAAAATTGTTATCAGCCATTTGGTAGCGGCGGCGGCCATCTTAGATTTCAATTTTGCATAGTAAATTGTATTCTACTGGTTGAGCACTTTCATTTGATACCCATATTGATGGGATTGATAAAACCTACGTTATCCGCCATTTTGTAGCGGCCGCCATCTTGGATTTAAATTTTTTATAGTATATTGTATTCTGCTTGTTGAGCCCTTTCATTTGATATCCATATTGATGGGATTGATAAAACCTACGTTATCCGCCATTTTGTAGCAGCGGCCATCTTGAATTTATAATGATAATGAATAAACATAATTGTATTGTCACCAAAATCCAAAGTGTATACAAAATTTCAGATTAATCGGTTGACAGGAAAAGGGTCAAATTTTAATTACTAAATTTGACCCAAGAATAAATAATAAAACAAACGGGGTGAGCTAAATAAAACCATTTAAAAAGGATGAATTTCAAAACTGACACGGAACCCTGTGCACAGATTTACAGGAATGTAATACAAAAATATCAAAAGAGAAAAAAGGAAAAAAATAGTTGGAAATTACCTCTCATGAAGGACAGAACATAAAGTTGCAATCCACGTAATACTTAAAAGTAATTATGTTTATATTTATGTATAATGTTTGTTTTTGTTTTACTTAAAGACAAAAAATCCCTGATGATGATCGTCGGAGACAATCGAAATATCGGAAAATAAATAAAGATGTAAAACAACATTTGTTTTATTGAAATGACCTAGAGCCGAACAAAAAACTTAAGAAGAAATATTTTTCAAAATTTAATTTGCAGGTTAAAATGTTGCATAGACTTCATTTTAGTAGGCAAAGATCTATAAAACGTCGCTTATTTGAGAGCATACACTTTGTGTCCGCATTTAATTACGCATATAGCTCTCTTATCAGTGAAGTTTTTAAATCTCTGTTTTCGCTAAAACACGATAAAATACGCGATATTTTCAAAAACAATTTTTGGTGATTTTCTTTTTTTGGAATTTCTCGAATCTCGCGATTTAGTAGATGGATTTTCACGGAAAAAGAATTTAATATGTGTAATAAACAAACAAAATTTGCAGGCTTCAACTAAATTTTCAAAAATATTGTCTTTATACATATTATCCGTATCTAAATAGTAATTTCGCTGACAACATATTTGCAATGACAAACCATTAAATTCCACAAAATACATTTTCCTTAATAGACATTTTACCAAATTATGACCCTTAATGGATAAACATAAATATTTTTTCTGTGTTCGCGTACTTAGGTACATACATACATGCATATTTGTGTGAGACTTATTTTCCTCTAATCAGCTTTTGTAACTGATGTTCGCGTAATGTATGGATGCTGCCGTTCTGTGTTCACGATATCGGTTCAGCGACTTTGCCCATTCGACCTAATTAAAAATGTGTGCTTGAAAACAACAAAAATTTTACGAAATGAAATGGAAAATGAAGTAAATTTCAGGAAACATTTCGATAAGGATGTACACAAAGCTGCGGTCTGACAAAGACTAGACAACTCCACATTTCCAGGTTTTGCAAATCATTTTGTTTTTTGCTCGATAGGGAGATAAATGTGCAGTATTGAAGCATTCACAAGGCAAAGCAAATTTTATCAAACCGAATAATTTAGATTAAATTGAATTCTTCTTTATTTATTCTTCTGTTATTCGGATATTGGTGATCGTACAATAATATTTCAATGATACATATATAAGAAATGTTGCGAATTCTTTCATATACCACTTCAGCAATTTTTGGTTCATAGGTTAAGAAAAAATGGCTCAGTATAAATCCGCTCGCGAGCAAATTTTTGGTTGCTAATTATTTAAATGAGCACAATAGTCACTAAAAAGTTATCACAAAGGGACATGAGTGAATAGATTGCATAAAAAATTTTGTAAAATGTTACTCAGTATTCGCAGAATTTACAAAAAATTGACAACATTTTAAATTTATTGCGACCTTTTTTCAAAACATTGGCCCATTTACCAGTCAATCCATTTTTTTTAGCAAATTAACTTTTAAGGCCAATATTTGTTGCCAACTCTGAAAAAATTTCATTTTATCAAAAAAAAAAAAAAAAAAACATTTAATTTGTATAACATACAACCAGAAAGTGTGCAATTAATTATAACCAGTCCGTGTCTGGTTATTTTTGAGCCAGGTTGTTTCTTTTCTACCTCTTTCTAGCTTTTCGTCGGTTTTTGCCTTAAGGATTGTTTGGGTGCCACCGTGGTGCAATGGTATGCACGCCCGCCTTGCACGCAGAAGGGCTATTGGGGCATTGAGCTAAATATGAATCGGGGTGCACTCATTGATATGAGAGAAGTCTCCCTTGTCCCGTATGGGATGTTGTGGAACAATGTTTTTTTTTTTTTTTTTTGCAGAATTTGTATTTGTTATTTCTTAAAATGTGTCAAAGGTAAGAGACTTTACGCTTTTTATTTGTGGAGATTAGTTGTCGGTTCACATTCATCCTTCTAAGTACTTCGTCATTTGATACTTTTGAAGTCCAGGGTATTTTCAGTACTCATCGGAATGTCCACATTTCAAAAGCTGCCAATTTTCTTTAATCGGAAATATTAAGAGTCCAGACATTGGCATCATATAGGAGGACTGACTAGTTTTGAATAATAATGAAAAAATAAAACTTGATGTTGATATCCACGAAAAAATGCTTTGTATATAATCGGTATACATTCTAAATAAACGAATTGTTCAAGAAATTTTACTTCTTCTCTTTTATCACGCAAGGAGTCGAACGATATTTCATCCAACATTAACATTTTCCGCAAGTGGATTTTTTATTAAAGCCAAATAAAATCCGCAGTATATACTTTGGATGGGATAGAACTTAACCTTTCCATGGAATTTTGTTATCTATTTGTAACTGTCAATGATATTTTGAAATAAACAAAATACAACTAAAGTTACTTTCACAAGCAATGAAATGATATCCTAAATTATAACAGACAATTAAAAACGTGTTAGTCCATTGCTGAATTATGTACATTAGGCCGGGGCGATTTGAAAACCTTAATGAGCCCTTCGCGTTTCTGATTCCTGGGATTGAACTGAGCGAAAAAGTCCTCTAGACCATAGGTCTACCGCGAAAATCGAGCCTCCCGATTTTGACTTTAAGTTTTTTATCCACGTTTTTTTGGAAATTTTAGCATATAACGGCCAAACCATTGAGATTTTCCATCCAATGCAAAGACAAAAATTGTAGCCAAGACAGTGAGTAAGAACTCTCTAATACATCGCAAAAGCATTGGAACGCTCCTTCAGGCAGTTTTGGCCTTAAGAAGGTGCAAACTTTTCGGAAAATGTCGATAAATGACAATGTGCTACAAAAGTTGACCAGAAAAATATTCAAGCGTTCGGATGCAAAATTCTATCGTGTTAGGATCCATGGACAACGAAAATGCCCTTAGTTCGTTTGGGTCACTTCGTTTTATTTTTTATAGCGGTAAAAGCAGTGAAATTCTAGGTTTCTTACATTTTCAAATTTAAACGGGGATATCTTCTCTTTTTCACAACGGATTTATATTGATCCTTCTTCCTTTTAAAGGGGTGAATAATATCTTTCGAACAAGTTATTATCTTTTTTAATCGGTTCACAAATGGCTAAGTTATAATGGATTCTGTCTGAAAACCCCACAAAAAAACTATAACTGAATTTCTCATAATTTTCAAAAATACAATGTTTTTTTGTTTTGTTCAATATTTATTTTGATAATTGTGAGAAATTCAGTTATAGTTTTTTGTGGGGGTTTTCAGACATAAACCACTATAACTTAGCCATTTGTGAACCGATTAAAAAAGATAATAACTTGTTCGAAAGATATTATTCACCCCTTTAAAAGGAAGAAGGATCAATATAAATCTGTTGTGAAAAAAGAAGATATGCCCGTTTAAATTTGAAAATGTAAGAAACCTAGATTTTCACTAAAAAAATAAAACGATGTGACCCAAACGAACTAAGGGCATTTTCGTTGTCCATGGATCCCAACACGATAGAATTTTGCATCAGAACGCTTGAATATTTTTCTGGTCAACTTTTGTAGCACATTGTCATATATCAACATTTTCCGAAAAGTTTGCACCTTCTCAAGACCAAAACTGCCTGAAGGAGCTTTCAAATGCTTTTGCAACCTATTAGAGAGTTCTTGCTCACTGTCTTGGCTACAATTTTTGTCTTTGCATTGGATGGAAAATCTCAATGGTTTGGCCGTTATATGCTAAAATGTCCAAAAAAGGGGATAAAAAACTTAAAGTCAAAATCGGGAGGCTCGATTTTCGCGATAGACCTATGGTCTAGTGGACTTTTTTGCTCAGTTCAATCCCAGGAATCAGAAACGCCCATTAAGGTTTTTTTCCTTCCATACAAATCGCCCCACCCTAATGTACATTCCTTTATACTAGAAATGATATATCATAAGGTATCATTACCTCATTCCAAATTCGTATGTCCAGATTTATTTTTACTAATGTACGTCGTTTAATTCTATTTATCCTCAAACAACACCACCAAATGCTCCCAAAGGACCAATACATCATTCAAATAACAAAAAGTCTCACAAACATTTCTACAACACATAAATAAAATATAACAAATAAAAACATTCTCAAAAAAACTGAAATATAATCCATAACTGGAGGGGCCAACGCCCTTAGGCAACGGTAGCTCAGTGTTAGATGTCGAGTTGTTTGTTTACTTTCTGTTTTAACAAAATTGTCTGCCATTTGTATTTGTTGTGTTGACGATATATTTCCGGGATTAAATTCCCTTCCAAAAAATGTAAGGTTTTTGTTTTACCTTTTTCATTTAATTATTAAATTTAAATGGTCTTTTGGGTAGCAATTTAAGAACAATATTTATTTTCCATTTAATTACAAACAATTTAAAACCCAACCGTATCGGATGTACATACATATAAGCGCAACACACCAAAATAACACAATTTAAAATACAATCATATATTTTCTATGATTTTTTGGTATGTTTAAGTTTCAAACATTTCTAATAATATGTTCGAATATGAAATGAAAACATAAGCAAACAAATTGCACTTGCAATATTCAGAAATTAAATATCAAACGCATACAAACACACATTCCTAATGAAAATATAAATGCCTAATTTTCACTTGATTTTAATGGACAATAGTTCTAATGAAAATTTAATTACTTCAATGTTAAATATATTTCGCCTCGGTACATAGGATTATAAATACATACGTACATATGTCTGTATTGAGCTGTCTCAAGAAGCAAACAATCACCATAGCAGCATTACAAACTTATAATGTTCAAAATTTAATTATTGCCCTGATACATAACCGGTCTTATGCAATCTGAATCTTTTGCGGCATGCTTAAGGCATGTAAGCCACAATGCAACAAACATTAATTCATTTAACATTTACAAAGCACTTTCAGCAAAATGTAAGAGCAAAGTACATAGCCACATCTCCAAGAGTTGCAGGAGTTGTAACAAGAAATGTTGTTTGTATTTCGGTCGTATGCTGAAGTGGGGGGAATTGAATTCATAAATGCCTGTTACACGTAGGCGAGACTATTACCCTTTGATGTTTCGGAAGCATTCAATGGATTGTGAACAATTTTATTAACCCATTATGCTCCAAGAAAATTATTTCTATTAAATGTCAAGATGACCTCATTTTTTATTATTTGTATATAAAACAAGCACTAATTTTATCCTCCCATCTTTGATCGCTAAAACATATTTAAACTGCGAACTAAAATTGGTTAAATATGAGCATGGTTTGCAAAAACAATGAAAATAAAAACGACAGAAGAACTACGCTTACTCTTCTGCATAACTAAACTTTGACTAGGTGAGAATAAGTCCAACAGACCATTTTGAATACATAGATTTAATTATAACGTCATCAAATAAACTTGTCACTAACATACCAAAACACCTTGCACCCACAGTGCAATTAAGCAACGCCTCTGGCTAGACATTTGCAAATAAATAGTAGCAATTTAAGTATATTAAATTTTTATTTCAAAATTTAAAAGTTACCTTTTTTACTAGAAAACTATTTACTAAATTTCCAAAGCTTCGTTTTTCTACTTATAAAAATTCCTCTAATTTACAATTTTAGTTATAATATTGGTCTAAATCAAAATAATAAAAAATACAATAGCTTTTGTTGTTTAGCTTTTTAAATCAAAATATTTAATATAAATATAAGATTTTGCTTAAAGTTATATTTACTTTCCAAACATCTGTAAGAACAGCCACTAGTGCCAAATGGAAGTCAAGGGTCTGTAAATTTCAAAACTTTTTAGACTTTTTGCGGTTTAGGTAGTTATGACCAAGAGTTTAACTCGGATTTTAGGTGCTGAGACAGTAAATGAAGTTAAGATATTGGGGAAAAACTCCAGACCTAACCAATCAAATGAGATTGAATCTTCAACAAAAACAAAACAGCGAAAGCACGCGCAGAGGGAGTTTTAAATAAATAGTTTTTGTGAGAGTCATTCCGAAAACTACTGATAGGAAAAGTTTTAATAAATAATTATTCGTTTGTTTTGTTTATTGTTGAAGATTCAATCTCATTTGATTGCTTGAGTGGAGTATTCCCCCATTGGCTCAACTTCATTTATTACCCTCTTATACAGAGAGTAATGTTTTTCAAAACGAACTGACAGTGTTGCAAAATTTTACTGATCGCTACCAATATCATCATTTCATCCCTGCGAAGGGAATAATCAATTGGCTTCTCAGTTTTTGAAATGATGTCTTTTTAGCGAAAAACCGAACTCTTTAAGTGTCTAGTATTTCCATATGAATGAGAATCACACTCACTTTTCGGTTTTTCCAAAAACACATTACTGCAGGAAATTCAGCAGAAAAATGTGATTAAATCTTATAAAGTACCGAAAAATGGATGGAATATACCGATATGTCAATTTTTTATAAGGTGGTGTTTTGAACTCTTACAAGAACATTACAACATATTCGGTTTGAATATTTGGTCAACACTGTTAAATATAAATCTTATATGTAGTATACTAAATAATGGACCAATACCGACATTTTTCACGGGGAGGTGTACTATGCAAAAAAACTCCTGGAACCGGATTACAGCTGATTCGGTTGAACCATATATTGGTAACAATAAAATTGTTCAATTCAGGATGATTCGATACCCTATCATTGTTTATCTGCTTGCGCCGACGCACGCTGTTCGAAATCACTGATCTAGCGGCGCGAAAGTCAAAAAATCAAAGTATAATTTTACAAAATGTTTTCGATTGCAGATACTCTGCTGACTAACATTTTGTTTTTACTTTATTGTTGTTGTAAATATTCTCTGAGTTATTCACAATCCAATGCAAGAAATGTTGGTGCATCAAATTTTAAGAAAATTGTTGCAAAGTATCTATGAACATATTTGTTTAATCTATCTATCTATATATATAAAAATGGTGTAAAAAATGCATAGTAATTCATAAAATGAGAACTGCTAGGCCGATTTCTGTAAAATTTTTTGTCAGTTATTCGTATTTTTGAGGAGAAGGTCTTTACGGAAGAAAATTTTGGAAAATCTCTCTGGAAAAGTCGAAAAAATTGGAAAAATCGAAAATTGAGTTTTTGTATGAAATTTTATTCCTTAATAGCGAGACGAAGTTCGCCGGGCCCGCTAGTTGTTAAATAAATTTTAAATAAAACTAAATAAAGTTTTTTTTAATGTTCCAGTTCAATTATTTTTTAACAAATTAAATTGGACTTCCTATATTCCGAATAACCAAAATTTAGCTGCAACTAGCTGCAACTTTTGCTAATGAATCCCCAAATTACCAAAAATTGGGCGGTACAGTTAACAGGGGGCTATATCAAAACGTAGACTTATGTTCACAATTTTTGGAGAAGATGTATAACTATCGAGAACCTCCAATGTCAAAATTCAGCTTATTTGGTCCGAAAATGTGGAGAAAATCCTTAAAATACGGAATATTGGCAGGTACCGTTATATGGGGCCCAGGGACGTACGCAGGGGGGGGGGCACGGGGGGCCCGTGCCCCCCCCGAAATGGTTTGGTCCGACAAAATTTTATGAGCTACTTTAACAAATTATTACGATTTTTTCTCTAAAATAATCTTTGTATTTGAAATTTCAAATGAAATGTGATATTGTTCTGAAGGTTCTGTACTGAAAATGTACTTTATCAACAAGTTGTCTGAAGAAATATTGATTTTTTTTTTTGTTTGAAAACGCTCTTTGAAAGAAACTTCCAGTAAAACTGAATTCCTCTCTTATGTCATGGCTGTGTTTTGGAATTCGTATTCAAAAGATTACAAATTCATTATTGTGCGGATTAGAAGTACATAAAATGAAGTGCCTATTGGACAATATGTACGACATATCAAGGGGTTTCCGTGGAGTATATCTCGAAAACCAATTAGCAAATTGATATACTGCCTGTATCAAAATTTTGTATTCCTATTTTATATTAACTTATTGCTAAATAGTGGGAGAAAATAATGGAGAAAAATTTATTGTTGTGCATCATAAAGTGATGATATCTGCTATAAATCTGAATTTTTTCCTATCAGTAACAAATTCGTAGCTGAAAGCAACCGTAAACGAAATTAATGCTCAAACTTTGGTTATTTGGTATTGTATTAAAATCTGTTGTTATTTGTATTGTATATAACGGTGCTCTTGAATCAACTTTAAACGAATGAAGCTTACACCTGGGTTTATAGATGAAAAAAAATGCATTTTTAGGGTTTTTCAGGTTTTGACCATTTTGCTGGAAAACCACAAACCCTCTCCAAATGGAAATAAAGAAAATGTTGTAGCAGTGAAAATTCTTGTTCTTTTATGATATTTTCCAACGTTTTACAATTTTTGGGACAATTCACTGACTGTATCGTCTCCTTATAAAACAATGTCATGACAGCAATTTCCCAACTTAAACTTATATATCTCAAAAATGGTATAACCGAGGAGCCAATTTTCAAAGCTACACCATTTTCCTTAGCCCCATTTCGATAGAACTTGCAGTTTCCAAGCAAAGTCGCGAAAACTTAAATATGTGAACTTTGACCGCGATTTATTTAAAAATCCCTCCATCGATTTTTTTGTTTTTGGATTTTTCTCGTCTATGAATATTGTTGTTTCAGAATCAGCAAGAACTTCCCGGTTTAACGTTGGTTCAAGAGCACCATGATATTGTACCCTCAGCTGTTAGGCTAATGATACAAATGTAAGCTACGTTACAATTTGGAGTCGATTTATCCCAGTTCGTCCGTCCGTCAGTCTGTATGGCTCGAGCGTATTATAACTCTCGAACACATCAAAAGATTTTGTCTAAAATTTGGATCTCGCAATATTTTGTTCAAACTTCTTTTGGACACTTCCCCAGCCAGACTTCAAAATGTTTCCCTAAAATCGCGAGCAAAGTCCAATTCGATTTTTTCGAGACCTAAAGTACTTTCGAATATGGATCGATTCACTTGAGGGCTTGTTTACAGCGCTATTGTATTTTTTTTGGGTGAGTCAATGGTTATATCAGTATTGGTCTAAAAGCTGTAAATCTTACGCCGACCTAATTAAAATTAGACCCACTTCCAAAATGGACGATATCAGTCGATTCTTTCAGGTATCGTCTGTACAAAAATTCAAAACGTTTGCGCTTTCATCGAAGTCACATTTTTGATCAGAACTCAACAATCGAGAAGTTGTACACCCCAAATATTTCGAAGTTATTGTCGGAAAGTTTATACGTCCAAGAAAGGAGACGAAATTCTGAAACTTCCTGGGTATACAATTTACAGAACAAAAATTGGCTATGTATCCCGTATTCGATCTGTCTATATATACTCGTAAAAGTCTCAACTAACACATGCTGAGGGTATATCTCTGTAGGCAAACCCGACTGTTACTTTTTCTTGTTTTTCAGAAATCAAAAGTTATGAATTTTTATAAGTTTGCCTCCGCTGTGCTGACAGAAGTGATTGGTTGTTGGAAACCATTGATGTATCAGATGGAGTTTTTCGACTCAACCTATTTTTTCAGGATTTAGCTAAAATGTTTTTGCAAAGTTTCAAACAGTACTACGAGTTGGATTCGGAGTCAATGAGTCGTAGATTGCATCGCCAAGCTCCTGATAATTTTTTTTAATGTAACTTTATGAATGTTTAGTTGGATTTCATTGACTCTATCACTTCTGGTAAAATAGTAAAGCTTTGGTGTTTTTATGCACTTAAAGAATGTTATTTTCTTACAATGATACAAAACGTTTTTAATGGCACTGAAATTAGTGTGTTATATATGGTAATATTCAAAAATGTTTTACAATCGTTGAAGTTGAGGTTCACCATTTAATAAGTCGCGAACTGTCAATATATTTTATACAATATGAATATATTTTTATTAATTGAAGTGTTTTAGCTGGGGTCGCATAAAATGAACCATAACAAATAATTTATGTGGAAGCTGTGTTGGTGGTAATTTTAAAAAATGGCTAAAAATGTGTTGATGTTTACAAGTGTTTTTTGTGTTCTTTCTTGATTTCTGGTCAAACCACGGAAAATTCAGACCTGAGATCAAAGAAAGAATTGAAGAATACCCCTTGGGCCACATGGTTCTAATGTATGACTTTTCGATATATACACTGCATCCCTCTAAAATCGATGCTGACATTTTGAAGTTTTGAAATATGGGTTTTTTTGAATTTTTCTTATAATTGGAGGGCGCAACCAGATAAATACTTAAACTATTTATTGGATTGTAGAACTCGTGATTCCACGTCGTTTTATGTATATGTCATGAGTGTGCTACATACAGTTCCCTAGTAATAGGATTCCAAAGTCGAAATTTTGGTGCGTAAATTTTCTTTAAAAACCTATTTTTTGGCTACAAAATTTACAACTGTGACTCAGGTACCCTAGAACCCCGCGTGATTTTAGTTTTTTACGCGCCAGATCTAACGAACCCTTCCGCTTTCAAATCCATCCACTAAAACGGCGGTTATAGATACCTTGAAAGTAGGAAATTCTGTAAAATTATATTTTGATGATTCCGCGCATTGAACCTCGATTTTCTTTGGTTATTTTTACATAAATGTAATCCTTTATACGCGATTATATTATTTTCCAAAACCGTGTGGCATAAATTACCGAAATTCTGGAGTAATATTCGTAGTTCGTATAAAATAGAATTTGGTAGCACATCCGCGGTTCTTGACGAATTTGTTTAAAATTTGTTATAATGACGTATTTTTATAGGCGGTCACTGAAATCGGATGCGCCTTATAATCTTATGTACATCGCGCAATTTTTACCCACATTAAGGTTTTTTGAACAGTAAGATGCAGTTGACGGCACACTTTTGCCGCTGAATGAAAAGTGGAAAATCGCTACATATTGATAGAGATGCACTCGCTGTATCTGAAAAGCGCATGCGCCTTAACTAATTTTAACGAATTCGCGAATTATACGTTTTTTAACTTTTATGTTTTTTCTTTGGTTGTAATTTCAATATTACTTTCTATTTCTTTATTCTATTGTTTATCAAAGTAAGCAAATACACTTTCGGGTTTGTCATCGCATTTACCCTGAAGAAGTTTCAGCGAAGTCCGTCAGTACTTGTATCGAAATTTAGCGAAATAGTAGAATAATTCACAAAAATGTTTTTTCTATTTTTAGTATTAAACAAAAAATATATTTTTGAAATAATATTCCAACAATAAGTTTTCGTCTTTTGTTGTTGCTGTAATATGGCAGTTATAAATCCTATCGTTAAAATTTTGGTCTCATATTTTTTTTACTCGTTGTCTAGAATCTGTACGTATTTTTAATTTATTTTTTCGAGTTTTATTTGTTTAGAATAAATTAAATTTACTCCAAGATTTTTTTCAGTATTTCTTGATTCTCCGCGAAAATAGAAATAAATTTAGTAAATATTTAGGCATCTACGGATAGATATTAAATGCTGTTAACGCTTTATATATACATTTTCTTATTACAGCAAAAATTGAATTTTTAATTATTTGTTCTTTATAAGGGAATAAAACCCCCCATAACTTTGGAGCGCAGCATCCAATTTTGTGAAAGCGAAAAGGTTTGAAACCACAACTTTTTTTCTTAATCTATGTTCCAAAAATTGCGGATGTGCTCGCAAAAAAAATTTTAAAATTTCTTCCAATGGAATTGCAAAAGAAATTTGAAATTTACCATATGTACTTTAAAGAATAAGCGGCTTTATGTTCGGGTCGAACTGTTTATATCCTCCAAACACTGTATATATCTATTCCACATATTCGCACTTTTTGCATGGAAGTTCTTCCACCAAAAGCATTTCCAAAATCCAAATTTTTAAAAATTATGCTAATAGCCTCAACAACACAACACATGGTCGTATGTCAAACTGTCCTGAGTATGCTTTTGTCAAAAGACGTCTGGCGACACTGCGTGTTGCCTAGGCCAGAAGGTTTTTAGTGCCCCTCATACATAAAATCATAAAAAACCCTTTAAAATATCTTTACGTAACGATACACAACATTTTTAAGTTTCATGATTTTTGGTCAAGTTGGGCCCCCCCCGAAATGAAATCCTGCGTACGTCCCTGATGGGGCCAATACCAAAACGTAGACCTATGTCCACAATTTTTGGTGTAGAATCTTTGGGACTACTAGGAACCCCAAATACCAAATTACACCTAATTTGGCCGGAAAATACCCCAAAATACTGAAAATCGGCATTTATGCTAACGAGGGTATATGAAGAAAAGACAAAATTTTTTAGTTTTCCATAAAAAAAAAAATTAAAAATTTTTTTTTAAGCTACATGAATGATTTTTGGTACATAGATTGGGAAAAAAATCCCATTCTTAAATCTGTTCGAGATACTAATTTTGGTTGTTGCGCGCAAAAGTTATGGCGGTTTCAATTCTGATAAAAAGAAAAAAATCTTTAAAAGACTCTAATCATTATATTGAGAAACTCTCTTAATTAGGGGCTCGCTACATACTATATGTTTATTGAGGTCCCATAACTTTAGTGAAAAAGTTGTAAATTTTCGCGGAAATTAGGAAAGCATTCAAAACAATTGGTAGTTTACAACTTGTTCTAATAAAATTCAAGCTGTTTATGCATCTGAAAAATATATAAAAAATATGTACGTAATCTAAACATCGCGAAGATTCAAATGAAATTAAAACTATACAAATCCGTTTAGCGGTTTGCATATTATAGCAAAAAACAAAAAATATATTGAGGAAATTTATAAAATTTTTGTAAGAGAAAATATTTATTAATATTTATTTTGTGAGTTAGTTGAACAAAATGTAAGAAAAATAGGTCGGAGTTTTTCTTCTATTTTAGTTAAATTCCACGCAATGAATCACATTTTTTATTCTAATCACTTCTCGAAAACACGCTAACATCTAGCAGAAGATATGGATATCTTTCAAATAAATGTTGGGTTCCTTTAAATGGGGTATAATCTTGAAATAAAATTGTATCGGGTAATGTTCATTTTGAAATGCGTGTAAATCGCGAAATCCTCAAAATCACTTGATGCGCATGCGGTTTACCAATACAGCGAATTCTTCTCTTTTAATTTGTACACATTTGCCAGGATTTACTTTGGCCGCTAAGATGTAGCATCGTCTGCAGTTTAGTGTGCAACAAACTGTATTACGCTTATATTTTGCACAAAGTGCATACACTTTTTATGCGCATCCGATTTCACTATCAACCGTGAAAAAATACATCGATCTAAACATATTTCAATAAAATCCATCAAGAACCGTGGATGTAGCATCACACAGTATTTTTTGGATAAATCGGATACAGCTCCCATGCCACTAAATTTTTCAAACCGCTGTTTTCGCACAAACGCGAGTGATGATTCACTTTCTTCATTGAATTGGAAACGATCCACATAAAACGCGAATTAGTCAGCGATATTTTGAAAAACATTTTTCGCAAATTTTTTAATTTTTGCAGTAGCCATTTCCGCCGTTCTAGTAGATGAATTTTTACGATCTGTGATTCATATGATCCGGATCGTCGAAAAACTAAAATATCGCGGGGTACCAGCACACTCAAAACGATATTGTAAATACTGTACCCAAAAAATAGGTTTTTTAGAAAAAATATCGCACTAAATTTTGGCCTTTGGCAGTAGATTACTCTGCTGCTGTGTGGGCTACATACTTAATATACATATCAGATTATGCGAAATCGCGAGTTCTTTAGTCCTATAATTGGTTTTTCGAAATATCCGAATGCGCGTCCCAGTTACATAAAAAATACAAAAAACACCTGAAATCTGGCTTCAAAATGTCAGCATCCATAAAAGGTGGATGCAGTGGAAATTTTGGAAAGTGATACATTAGAAGTGTAATCTTCATTTTGTATTCTCCAACTTTTACTTTAGACAGATGTCCGTCATTTGAATGGTTTAATCAGAAATCGAATAGCAATGTAAAAAACCTGTTTAGATTCAACGTGTTTTTACCTATGGTTTTTCCTTTACGCGGTCGTAACTACCACGTAATTTAATTTTTTTTGCTAAATTTTTGAGCTTTGTACAAAAACATCTAAATTAATCCAGCAATAGTCATAGTTACTGGCAAACTACAATAGTTCGCGTATTATAATAGTGCAAACCTTGGCTTCATGGAAACTAAAAAATTTTGACTTTTCCTCATATACACATTCATACGGGAAAAATTAAATAATGGTTTTAGACACCAAACATGTTTGGACGAAATCCGATTCAGACAAATTGGTGTCGATTTAGCAATGTCCGTCCGCTTGTCTGTTCGTCTGTCTGGCTGGAGAGAGGGTATAACTCTCGAACGGATAAACCGATTTGTTTAAGTTCGAAGATGAGCCATAGCAGTTCACTCCTTCAGGTACCTCTCCACAAAAGTTCAAAAATGTTCGGACAAATTGAGCGCTCGATAACTCTTGAAGACAGATTTTGTCCATACTTTGCACATCGTGACATAGGTAAGTTTTCAATATATATTCTATCGGCCCACTCCTTCGAGTACCTCCCACAAAATGTTGGAAAAATTCAGTTTAGGACCTGCTGTCGAATCGCTTTGTTGTAACAACTTGTATTCACTGCCCGCATTACGACAGATAATTTAACTACAAATACCGTTATATCTGACGATAGGAGAGGGATTGTAAATTATATTTTTGTGGACATGTAGAGTATATAGTAGCCGATATTTTCAATACCTATCATGTTTCACATATGCATTATAACGGTAATTTTTACTCGCTTTATTAAAAAATGTCAAAATATTAGCATGTTTTAATGGTTCCCCAGGATAGAATCAGCCTAAGAATTCACATAAATCCTTTGTCAGATGTGGTAAAGTTTTACAAAAACTATTTATAATTATAAATAAAGAGCGTGAGTGTTGGTTGCCAACAAATATTGTGCAAAAAATTTGTATAAGGGTCTTGGGATTTGATGAAAATCGATGCTTAGAGCTACAAAAAATATGAAGAAATCGGTAGAAACAATTTACAAAAGTCAAAATTTTATACTGAATTATGTTCAAAATTTTCAAGACTACAATAAAATTACAAAAAGGTCACATTTGGTAGGTCTATGAGTCCGAAACAGAGGAAAAATGGTAAAGATAACTCAAAATTTTACCTTTCCAGTCCAAAAATTTATATTTTATCTCAGGAAAGTGAATGCAAATCGATAGGTTCCACCCAGTTTCGTTAGCTGTGGACATCTATAGGTCCATAAAATAAAGAAAATCCCTCCGCCGAACGCTCCATGTAACCATCAAGTCCTTGGAATTTCAAAATGTTCTAAGGCATTTGATGTGAAGAAACAACTTAGCGATAGGGGAAGGCAGACGTTAATTTTTTTCAAAAGGATTTTGATTGTTATGGAGTTCACACATCTTTTACTCATGGTATATGTACCGAAATTTTTTTTCTGATCCGTTATTACACAAAAATGAGCGCCTATGTTTCTGTGCTTTTCATGTCATGCGATCTCTTCTAAATCAAAGCCCTTGGTGTTGACATGAATCATTCGGCGCACAGTGCGAAATATGAGCACTTTAGCGGAACTTTACTAATAACTTTTAAAGGAAAGGGCATATATTCCCAAAATTTTGCAAAAAGTCTCTTATATTAGTGGATAGTGTGGGCCTCAAATTGGGCCACATAGGCCCGCGGTTTCCCGTAGTGTTCATTTAACGCCGGCTGCCGTTTTTACGTTTAACATTCATTTTATAATCGATTTTGCTGCAAATTGGTATATTCAGTTTTCAGCGGATAGAAAACTTATGCGCAAAATATTTTCAATATAGGTTCGCGTTCAGGTATAGCCCCCGTTGAACGGTACCGGTGGATGGGACCTATTTTAAATGCTACAGACACATTTTCCAATGTATTTGGTTGTATTTTGGCATTTTATGTTCTTCGTAGATAGAAAACCACTGTGCGAAATATTAGCATCGTAGATACGCGTTTTTGCTATAGCCCCCATATGACGGGTTCCTTCATGTTAGGTATTTTAAATGTTGATGCAAATGTAAATTTTAAGATATTAGCGAATAAACATCCTCCTAACATAAAATCTGTCAACATAGATCCACTTCTGGCTGAAGCCCCACAACCCTACACATCCATTAAGGAGTCAAATGTTAATATTTTTTTGTTTTCATTTGTAGCTATAATGTTTATTGGTCCATTCAGCAGGTCTGTACCATTAATTTTGTTAATAATGTCTTTCAGATCAAGTTCCGGTCTGCACTGCATTACAATTTTAACGTATTTTGGTATTTGCACCGCAGCATCTAAAAATGTTGCACTATATATAAATCACCAACATTTACAGGTCAAAGCTATGAAAAATTGCGAGAGGATTCTTAATTTAACAGAAATCATCATTTGTTAGAATTAATGAGTCCATTTCTTCCAAACACAGTCAACAAAGGAGTTCATTGTCGCGTTCACCTTCCACTTTGGAAAATGCAATTAAATGAAATTTCCGAAGTCATTTAAAAAAAAAATTGAATTTCTCCGAAGACCGCACATTTCCGCAAAATAAAAAAAATAATTTGGAAAACTTCAAAAACACTTCTTTCCTATTAATATTGCATGAAAACAATAAGAGTTTTTTGCATTTGTTTAAAGAGTAAAATATCATAATTGTTTTGTAAAATATTAAGAAAAATAAATCATGGCATACTGACTTAGCATTTGTCAGCGCCACGCTATTTTTTTAATGAATCCAAATTATATTTCTTAGAAAAAAAAAATATGAAGCAAAAGTGCAACTTTAGTTGCATTTTTAAGTCGTTTCGCGGAGTAAATCGCCAAACTGAGTATGGATCATTTGCAGTGGAGTACTTAGCTAACGAATTCAATAAAAATTTAATTAATTTTATGTACTTCAAAATTCCTTAAAGTTCCACTAAACTTCCCATATTTCGCACTGTGCGGCGGTGGGATTTTCTTTATTTTTTGACCTATGTATGTCCACAGCTAACGAAAGTGGGTGGAATCTATCGATATGCATTCACTTTCCTGAGATAAAATACCAATTTTTGGACTGGAAAGGTAAGATTTTGAGTTATCTTTACCATTTTTCTTCTGTTTCGGACTCATAAACCTACCAAATGTGACCTTTTTATATCCTCAGCATTTATGCTAACGAGGGTATATACACTTTCATACGGGCACAATGTGCCTCATCGAAATAATGGTTTTAGACCCCAAGTATGGTTGGACGAAATGTTTATTAGACAATTTGGAGTCGATTGAGCAATATCCGTCTGTCTGTCTATCTCCCAGGCTGGAGCGCACGATAACGGATCAATCGATTCGATCCAAAATTTGGCTTTCGTAATATTTTGTCCAAACTTAGTTTAAGTTCGAAGATGGGTTATATCGGTCCACTCCTTCCGGTACCTCCCCACAAAAGTTCGAAAATGTTCGGAAAATTTTTACGTACGATTACTCTTGAAGGGAGTAACCGATTTGGTCCATACTTTGAAAATCGTAAAATGTCTACCAGACTTAGATGATTATCCAATATGGACTCAATCGGTCCACAAAATTTGGGATAAGTTCAGTTTAGGACCTGCTCTCGAATCGCTTTGTTTTTTTGTTTTAGCTTGTATTCACTGCCCCCTATACGACGGCACAAGTTGCATCATGGGCAAGTCCACACTTCCTGAGAAAATAGCCCCATCGTTGCAAAAAACCCTATGACACCGTGTGAGGTGGTTGGTCCGGAAGATAACTCTCGAATGGATTTGCCTTAGTAATATTTTGTACAAACGTAGTTTAAGTTCGAAGGTAAGCCATATCGGTCCACTCCTTCAGGTACCTCCCCTACGAAAGTTCAAAAATGTTCGGAAAAATTGTAACTCTTGAAGGGAGTGGCCGAATTGGTCCATACTTTACACATCCTAATATATCTACCAGATATAGATCAGGTTCAAATTTGGACTATATTTGTCCACTCCTTCGGGTACCTCCCACACAAAATTTTGGATAAATTCACTTTAAGACCTACGATGGTACATTTTTTTCAGGGGCAAGTCTATACTTCTTGGGCAAACAGCCCGAAGGATGTAAAACCCCCCTATGGCACCATATGTAGTGGCTGGAGATCCACTTCCATAGCGGTCAATGTCGATCCATTCCTTTAAGTATCTCCTCCACAAAACTTTTGATCTTTAATCCTAATTAACATTTTTGTCGGTTCATACATCCAACATTTTTAAAACCCCCTAAATACATACATTTTTTGGGAAAAATTGTTGCCATATACACAGGCTGAGGGTATATCTCTGTCAGCAAAGCTGACTGATACTTTTTTACTTGTTGTAATTTGTTTGTAGTCTTGAAAATTTTGAACATAATTCAGTATAAAGTGTCGACTTTGTAAATTGTTTCTACCGATTTCTTCATATGAATATTTTTTAGAGTTCTAAGCATCGATTTTCTTCAAATTCCAAGACACTAATACAAATTGTTTGCACACTATTTGTTGACACTCACGGCCTTTATTTATAAATATAAATAGTTTTTTGTTAAAGTTTACCACATCTGACAAAGGATTTGTGTAAATTCTTAGGGTGGCTCTACCCTGGTGAACCATTAAAACATGCTAATATTTTGACATTTTTTAATAAAGCGAGTCAAAAGTACCGTTATAATGCATATGTGAAACATGTTAGGTATTGAAAATAACGGCTACTATATATATACTCTACATGTCCACAAAAATATAATTTACAATTCCTCTCATATATAACGGTATTTGTAGGCAAATATTGATTGGTTCTATTCAGATTAACCGGAGTGTATGTTAATGTTTTCGTCCCACTCCTCAAGGTATTTCACAACAATTCAAAAATATTTTTTAAAAAAGTACGTGTAATATTTGTTTGTCCAAACTTAGGTTAAGTTTGAAAATAGGCTATATCTGTGCCCATAGGGTACCTTCAAAGGTATGTAGACCTTTTTACCGTAATATTAGGTTTTTCGTGGCAAGTCCATGCTTGCTGGTGTAATGATCCAAAAGCTCTATATTATGCGATGACCAACTGAAAAATCTGGTGCACCCGATATCTATCGAAAAGAATAACTACCAAAATAAAATACACTTCCAAAATGGACAATACGGTTCATTCTTTCAGCTACCTTCTCCAAACTTATTTTGAGCTTTAATCCAAATCTATATTTCTTACGAACAAGTTTGACAAAATTCTGAAAATCTCATAAATATATATTTTTGGGAAATGGATATAGGTTGTGTAGCCGGTTTCAAATCACATATCGACGCCTCCAAACAATAGTATGCTAAGTCGACTTAGCATGTTTTCAAGTTCTTTACATTTTTATATTTAACGTCCTTTTATTTAAATTCTGTCAAATTTTGGTAATGATCGGACAATCCGAACAGAAGTTATAAACAAATATTTCCTTAGCATAGTACTGAAGGTCAAAGAAATTTCCAAACTTTAAGAGCTTGTCCTGCAAAACTCGCTTTTCAGAATTAGCAAACTATTATTTGGAGGTGTCGAACGTCCTTTAACTTAAATTCTGCCTAATTTTGGTAATGATCGGTCAATCCGAACAGAAGTTATAAACAAATATTGACTTCCCAGCAAAAAGTTTGCCTCCAAAGAGGCAGTTAAATGATATGTACAAGTGATCTGGATGTGCATCAAATTATGCATTTTCACTCATGATTTTTACAAGAGCGTGACTTCGGAAAGAGACACTCCATTGCACTGCATTTTAACTGACCCTTTGGCACTGCATTTTAACTGACCCTCTGTCATTGCATTTTAACTGACCCTTTGGGGTAGAATAGGAGGCAGTCCAAAGCACGTGTTTTGATACAGGCATTCTGCGGAAATTGTGCAAGCCATTACAAAATATGCCAGAACAAATAAAATACATTTATTATTTGTGTAAAACAAAAATATTAACAACTTTATTACATTAACACAAATTATGAAAATTCTCCATTGAATTCAATCGCAAACATGCGTGTTTCCTCCGCTTGCATTTGTTCCAAGCTGAACGGTTTTTGCTTCATTTGCTAAATGGGTTGTCTTCCCATCACCAGTTAAGATTTCTCAACAGCACTCCATTCGGAAATTTTCTTCTAGTGAGTTGCCGGAAAAATGTTCACAAATTAAATATTATTTAAATATTATTTAGTTTGTATTAACAAATGTTTGGACATGTTAACACCCTTATCTCTTTTTGGAAAATGTAAGCCGCTGCCTGTAGAGATGTACAATCTGATTTATGTACATGTAGGGATCTCTAACAACTGCTAATAAAATGTAGCGAACGGAGTGCCTTTTTCACGACTCCGTTTGGACTGCATCCGGATGCTGTTAAATTGTGAGGAATTGGAGTGCCTTTTTCACGACTCCGTTGAACTGCATCCGGATGTTGTTAAAATGTGACAAGTGGATGTGATTCTTAGGATTGCATCCAAATGCGGTTAAAATGTGAGGACTGGATTGCCTTTTTCACGACTCCAGTTGAACTGCATCAAAACATGCCGTGACAGAACTAGTCCACATTGCACTACTTCCAATTTATTTTGCTGGGTTAGCATAGTACTGAAGTTCAAAAAAATTTCCAAACTTTGATAGCTTCTCCTGCAAAACTCACTTTTTAGACTTAGCATACTATTATTTGGAGGTGTCGATATGATGAGGGTGAATTTCTGTCGTCAATATTTAGTATCTCTTAACATTATAACCCCAGTGCGTATGTTTCTTCCTAATTAGAAAGCAAGTAATAACAATCATACGTACGCGGGTTCCAATGTTAAGAAATAGTATGAAACAAAAACAAAAAAAATTAAAACACAAATAATTGCATAACTCATCAATGTTAACTGACTTTCTTGTCTTTTTACTATTTTTGAGTGTTTACTTATAAATTTGGTGTATAACAGATTTATAATCGGTTCAGTGAAATTTCAAGAGCGATTAAGGCTTTTAACTTAGAAAAAGTCAACAATTTGTATGATAATCAAATAATATTTAGCTTGTGAAATGGTCCTTATTTCTTTTCTATTGGTGCCAGTTATATTGTTCGTTTATGTCTGAAAACACATTACTGCGAAGAAATTTTATTTGGAACAGAAACGCTTGATCTTTATATTGTTGGTACTTAGTTTGATGCATGCAACAAAATAACTGGGCCATATGCTACTGTTACGAATTGCACTGATTTATTTAAGTTTATTTAAATGAATATATGTTAATTTAAGAAATTGAATTGTAACGTAAGTTTTTATCAAGCATTTTGTTTAATCGTATCAGTTTGGCAACAACATCTATTACTGCAATCATGAAATTATTGCTTAGTCTTAATTTACACTCTTTACTTAGCTAAATTGTTTTTGTACTCTCTCTCTCTCTCTCACTCATTCATGTTGACTATTCAATTATGCTTCTACATTTTGACGTCACTGTAACCCCTAGTACTCCCTCGTACATATTTATTACCGCTGGCGCACTGATGCGATGTTTACATTCATTTGAATACGAGTATGTGTGTATGTGCAAGTAGATCTCTTTTGAACATCCTAGCGAAGGGCGTTGGAACAGTCAATGCATACGCAAGTGTGTATAAACACGGGTGTGAAGCGGGTGGGTGTTTAGTTGTAAATCATATCGCGAGTTAAAAACGTCAGTGTAATCTAAACTGAATAGAGTAAAGCTGTATGCTTAACAGTTACTCAGAGTTAGCTGTGTGCTAGTAGAGAAATAAAGTCTTCCGTGAATAATTGAATAACGTCAATTTTCATTGTAAAATGGCAATTAACCCTTAGTGGCCCGATGTTTCCTGCGGGCAATTTTGCATGTTTGTGTATGCGTATTTCCCACATCGTTTGAAATATTTATGTATACTAAGTGGGTGACGATAGCTTGATTTCAGAAGAATAACAAAATGGAAATTACTTTTAAATAAATATTCTTGGAGTTTTGGTTTGGCTTGAGGTCATGCAAAACATAAAAACAACAATTTGTAGTTGGTTTTAATGTGTCACTTTATTTTACCGATATTTCGATCGTCCTCGACGATCATCATCAGGGTTTTTTGACTTTAAATAGAAAAAACAATAACATATTGTTACATAAAAATTTTTAAATACCAAAAATATAAATTTAGCAATAATTACATTTTGTTGTTTTACGTTAATAAATTGGCGAAAATTCTACTTCCACTCATGTTCTAAGGTATTTTCCAACTGAAGAATTTCTGTGTTTCTCAATAGTGCTTCGGTAGATTTGAGCACAATTCTCAGTATCTGTCTTGTAATTAATGCGATATTTTGATGGTACATTAATGATGTGGAGCATTTCCAACATATATCGCCGTCTGTAGTTATTTTCTTGTGACAGTATTTGTACGTCATTTAAGTCAGGTGTGTGTCCTGTTACGGCACAGTGTGCTGCTAGTGCAGTTTTTTGTTCTATAGGTTTGCTCTTTATTCTTTGGTCAGATTTATGCCCACTTAACCTTGTTTTTAATTTTGTTTTGGTTGTCCCGACGTAAACCTTTTCGCATGTATTAGAAATATCGCCATTACGTTTGATCTTGTAAACGACGTTCGATTTTTCTTCGTTTGGAATTTTCGCCTTTGTGCGGCTGAAAAAGTTGTTGTTGGTATTGTTGCTTTTCAATGCAATTTGGTATTTTTTGCGTCGTGGGTGTTTTGAATTAAAGTTTATAATTCTTCCCGACGCAGTTGGTTTTTGATACCAATCTAGCAACAGAATATTTCCTTGTCTAATTACAAGTGAGTCAAGATATGGTAACTTATTATTTTTCTCAGCCTCCATTGTGAAACGTAGCTGCTGATTATATGCATTTAAAAGACTGAGGGTAGCGTCAACTTCATCCCTTTTCACAATGCAAAATATGTCATCGACATACTTCGTCAGAATCCTTGGTTTTGTAGTCAATTTTTGCATGGTTTCATCAAGTAATTTTTCCATGATAATATCCGCGATTATTGGGGATATTGGTGAACCCATTGGCATGCCTTTTAATTATTCGTAAATTTTGCCATTATATAGGAAGTAACGCGAGTCCTTAATACATACGGTTAGTATATCAATAAATAAATGCATTGGAATTTGTGTGTGTTCCTTAATTATATTCCACTTTTCTTTTATTGCATTGATCGCAAGGTTTATTGGCACACTGGGGAATAGAGAAACAACATCGAAGGAAATCAACATTTCGTCGTCATCTATAAATTGTTGGTTGACCAAAGACTTAAATTCACATGCATCTTTTATATTGTATTTTGAGTCTTTTGTCAAAGACTTCAAAATATTAGCCATGTATTTTGATAGCTCATATGATGGTGAATTTATAAAGGAGCAAATAGGACGTAATGGAGTCCCGTCCTTGTGAATTTTCGGTAGTCCATAGATTTTTGGGACTACCGAAGTCCTGTTTATGAGTTTTTTTTTGTCATTTTATAACGAGGGTTTTGTCTAAGGTTGAGGTGAGCTTAGTCGCAGCCAGGGTCAACACAAGGACCCACGAAACCTTAAGTAAAAATACGAGTGATGACAATTCAATTCTTTATTATCACCCTTTGGTGCTTAATCAATGATTAACATGTGGATACTTATGTGAAATATGCAATTATGTATGGTGGTTATTCGTCTCAGCTGGGTGGAACCTTATTGTGGGCTCGTCAATCGTCTTCGGGCGACACGAGAAAGAGTGTTGTTGGTAAAGTTGTAGTTGTAGCGCTGGTGACCGGTGTTTACTTGATCGTACCCGGCGGTAGCGGTCGTTTCGTAGATGCTGGGCTGTAGTACTCGCACCCAATGACTCGGCTTGTTTGGCTTCTGGGTTGATGTGGTCGTGTTGAATCGACTCGGGTTGATGGTATTCGGCTTGGTGTAGTCGTGTTGAAGCGACTCGGGCTGATGTTACTCGGCTTGGTGTAGTCGTGTTGGAGCGACTCGGGTTGATGTTACTCGGCTTGGTGTAGTCGTGTTGAAGCGACTCGGGTTGATGTTACTCGGCTTGGTGTAGTCGTGTTGGAGCGACTCGGGTTGATGTTACTCGGCTTGGTGTAGTCGTGTTGAAGCGACTCGGGTTGATAATACTCGGCTTAGTGTAGTCGTGTGGAAGCGACTCGGGCTGATGTCTTCGGGTTGATGATACTCGGCTTAGGGTACGTCTTCGAGTTGATGATACTCGGCTTTGGATTCGGCTGTGGTAGTCGGGTTGAAGGGACTCGGGCTGATGTCATCGGGTTGATGCCTGGAACGAGAAGACGATCGTATTTAGAGGGAAGCGAACGAGTCGCGGAAGCGAACGAAACGCGGAAGCGAACGAATCGCGGAAGCGAACGAGTCGCGGAAGCGAACGAGTCGCGGAAGCGAACGAGTCGCGGAAGCGAACGAATTGCAATGAATACAAAAGAAGCGAACGAGTCGCGGAAGCGAACGAATCGCAGTGAATACAAAAGAAGCGAACGAGTCGCGGAAGCGAACAAATCGCGGAAGCGAACGAATCGCAGTGTATACAAGAGAAGCGAACGAGTCGCGGAAGCGAACGAATCGCAGAAAGCTTCGTTTATGTTGGGTACCAGGCGACTGCGGACACTGCCACACGTCAACTTCGTGTGTCTTCGGTTAACTCCGACACTTCAGGACTTCTGGTGTCAAAACCTGGAGTTCTTATTCGGGGGGCAAAGCGAAGTGAATGAGAATTACTTCCCCACACTTAAGAAATAAGTATAATTTATAGGCATTGAAGTAAAATAATTGCATTAAGGTAAGTGTTATGAACTGATAGTATTTTATTAAGATGTCCGGGTATGTATTGACTGAAGGTAAATTCATAGGTAGCGGTATTTATAGAAAGATGTACATTAAGGTGGGGCATATATTGGGGTGGGTAGACCGCAAACTAAAATATTATTAAGGAAAATAAATAAATGTAATGGTCACGTTACAATTTTCATTAATGACTTTTAATTCGAAAAGTTGCATGATTAATTTGTTGCACTTTTCTTGTAAGGTTGTTGTGGGATCTTTTCTAATGCGTTTGTATGTGCACATATCCATTAGTAATTGTTGCATTTTTAACTCGCATTCGCTTTTAAGCATTGCAACCGTTTTTCCACCCTTATCTGAGTTTAAGATTAATATCTCCTTATTTTCCTTGAGAAACTTGTTAGTTTGCACCACTGTACTTACAACAAAGCGATCTCTTTTGCTCAATTTGATGTTACGCATGTGGTCATTAATTAGAGTTACAAAGTTCATTCTCGCGTTCTCCTGTTGTTCTCTACTCTCTAGAGTCTGGATACAATCTTCTCCCTCAGCAATAACATTAAACAGTGGGAAAGTTGTCTTTGTTGTTGGGAGTGCGAATTTTGGTCCCAACGAAAGCAACCACTCCACATTGGTGGGTATGTTGGTGTTGGTTATGTTGACGAACCATTGTCTTTTGTGTTGTGTGACGAGTTCCCGATGTTGTTCTTGTTTTAATTTTTCTAACTTGTTGATATGAGTGGTTTTGTGTTTTTGGCTTTCAGTTTGAGTGATGATGTTTTCACTCTCTGTGAAAAGTGTGAAATCTTCTCTATGCAAAAGGTTGGCGAGTTTATCTTTGGCGATCTTTAAGCTCTCCATTGCCATATATGATTGTCTGTGCTTCTCTTGTATGAGAAGTTTGAGAACTTTTGTGTGGAAATTGTATGTGAGGGCATCTAATGTTGTCCTTATATTTGTTGGTATTGTGTTGTTAATTTTGAACATGGTGTGGGTGTTTTTTGTTGAGTTAGTAATGAAATTGGGTACTATACCTTTTTCTCTGCATTTGATGAGAAAAGTTGTCGTTGATTTTAGGCGTGCTGATTGCCTGTTACATTTTGTATATTGCTTGATGATCTTCCTAGTATCATCGTCATATTTTTGTTTTAAATTTTTGTATAATTTCATGTTGATTGTTTTAGTTTTGCGGCGTGCCGTCCGTGCTTTAATTTATGTTGTATTATAGTTGACCTTTGGACTTATTATTCTTGGAGTTTTGGTTTGGCTTGAGGTCATGCAAAACATAAAAACAACAATTTGTAGTTGGTTTTAATGTGTCACTTTATTTTACCGATAAAATTTGTCACACAGAGCCAAAATCAGAGAAGATTTACAAGAGAGCAACGTATGTACCAGGTTTCTCTGAACGTTTCTCGAACTCAAATCTATACAGCAGAGAAAAATACCAAATTGCATTGAAAAGCAACAATACCAACAACAACTTTTTCAGCCGCACAAAGGCGAAAATTCCAAACGAAGAAAAATCGAACGTCGTTTACAAGATCAAACGTAATGGCGATATTTCTAATACATGCGAAAAGGTTTACGTCGGGACAACCAAAACAAAATTAAAAACAAGGTTAAGTGGGCATAAATCTGACCAAAGAATAAAGAGCAAACCTATAGAACAAAAAACTGCACTAGCAGCACACTGTGCCGTAACAGGACACACACCTGACTTAAATGACGTACAAATACTGTCACAAGAAAATAACTACAGACGGCGATATATGTTGGAAATGCTCCACATCATTAATGTACCATCAAAATATCGCATTAGTTACAAGACAGATACTGAGAATTGTGCTCAAATCTACCGAAGCACTATTGAGAAACACAGAAATTCTTCAGTTGGAAAATACCTTAGAACATGAGTGGAAGTAGAATTTTCGCCAATTTATTAACGTAAAACAACAAAATGTAATTATTGCTAAATTTATATTTTTGGTATTTAAAAATTTTTATGTAACAATATGTTATTGTTTTTTCTATTTAAAGTCAAAAAACCCTGATGATGATCGTCGAGGACGATCGAAATATCGGTAAAATAAAGTGACACATTAAAACCAACTACAAATTGTTGTTTTTATGTTTTGCATGACCTCAAGCCAAACCAAAACTCCAAGAATAATAAGTCCAAAGGTCAACTATAATACAACATAAATTTTAAATAAATAGCTAATTGGCGAAGTTATTATTTTGGACATGAAATATTTATTTATTTATTTATTTATTTCAATTTTCATATGCCCAGTCTTTCAACCTTAAGGCTGTATACTACAGTATAATGTTCAATTTAATATTATATAAAATAGCTTAAATATAACAAGGGAGGGATGTTAGAACTACTCAAAAAAATAATTACTATGTATAAAAAAGGGGACAGTAATTATAAAATAAAAAAAATGTAAATAAAAAACATTTTGATTAATTGAATTTTGATACTCCAAGAATGGAAAGAATAATAAACTACTCCAAAAGAAATACAGCATTTACAATAAGAGCAATATAAATATTCATAAATAATATTAAATTTTTTATTTTTTGATTAATGAGAATTTCAAAAACAAATATTTTATGAAAATTCATTATTTTTTATGAAACTTCAGATCATTAAATGCAAAGTAAGAATTTGAACTACTCCAATAAAAACTACATTTACATCTGAATATGAAATGAACCACTCAGTGATGTGCCTAAATATTTCAAGCAAAATACGACACAGTGACTACATTCAAATTCACATGTATGCAGCATAGGAAAAAAAATATTTAAAGCATTTGAGCTATAAGCGGATAATATGAAAATTAATATAAATAGATCACAATTGGGAGTAACGTGAAACAATATACTCCAACATTTTTCTGCGGAATACATCTAGTGAAAGACCAAACACTCCTCTTAAGGGCAGTGGCAATACATTATATACTCTAGCTACTCGAACAAGAAACGATCTCTCTAATGGAGGTGTGAGCAAAGGAATGCGAATTTGGGGGTTCCGATATGATCTTGTAAAACTGAATGAATGTACAAAGTAAAGTGGCGTCTGCATCTTAAAGCATTTGTAGAAGATAAGGCATATTCGTAAATTAATAAAATCACGAAATTTGCAACCTAAAAAATCAATAACAAAAGGAGTGACATGCTGCAATCTTTTAAGCGAATAGACAAATCTTACTACTCTAGTGATTTTATAAAATGCCCTTAAATGTCAAATGAATTGACAAATTGCAGCCAACATTTTCTGAAAAACCTTTTTTTTTTAAACTTACGTATTTAGGCGGGTTTTCAAAACAATATGGATAGGATTAAAGCGCAAAAATTTGCGGGGATATCGATAGATAGGGCTTTTTTAAACTGAGTTTCGACAATATATAGAGTACCATTTTAGCGAATATTTTGGAACTTTTGTGAGGGAGGTATCGGAAGGTCCACTCCTTTCATCTTCCACCTTCGAATTTCATATAATATTCGAAGAAATATTACGATATCCAAAGTGTGGGAACGCAGTATTCGGTTCGAGCTCTCCAGTCTCTACATATGGTGCCATAGGGGTTTTTTACAACTTTCGGACTTTTTTCTCAAGAAGTATGGACTTGCCCTTGAAAAAACTTTTACCGTCGTAATTGAGGCAGCGAATGCAAGTTGCTTCAACACAAATCAAAGTGATTCGAGAGCAGGTCTTAAAATTAAATTATCCAAAAATGTGTGAGGGAGGTACCCGACGGGTACCTCTCCCACAACAATTCGCAAATGTTCGAAAAAATTGTTCGCTCGATAACTCTTGAAGGCAGTTACAGATTTGGTTCATATTTGCACATCGGCAACATTTGGTAACTTGATAAATTGATAGAATTTTTTTTCGCAGAGGACTTATTTTTGCGGCTACTAATCATAATAAATATGAAAAATATTTTTATCTCTACGGAAAAAAATTCGGGGTTCAAAGGGTTAATAAAGAGGAATTTAAATGGTTTTCAAATATAGCAAAATATACATTTGGGTCTTAAAAAAATTATTTATTATTTTTTGTATTTTTGTTTCATAATTGTTTTAAAGATACGGGACACACTCCTAATTTTAATGATGTGGAAATGTTAACCCAAGAAAGAACTACAAACGCAGAAACATGCTTCATATGCTACATATAATTAATGTACCAATAGAAAAAAGAATAAACTATAAGATGGACACAGACCACTGTGCACAAGTTTGCTGAAACACTATAGAAAAATACAACAAAAAGTATTAATTAGTTGGAAAATACTCGGGTTAGAAAGAGGATGTGTCGGATGGTTGTTTAGTAGAGAAAAACTAAATGTAATTATATTTTAACATTTATATTTTGTTTTTATATTTTAATCAAAAAATTTGTTATTTGTTTCTTTTATAAAGGAAAAATGGTGATGATGATTTTCGAAGAACGTCGAAATATTGGAAAATAAAAATTATGTAAAAACTAAACCCATTGTTTTTTAATTATTCTGTAAAAGCCAAACAAAGAAATAAAACTTTAAAAAAGTCCAAAGGGGAACTATAAAAATAATAATAGTTTTAAAGATATAAATATTGACCCCGTGAAAAAAAGTGATAAGAGAATCAGCATTCGGATTATCTTTTTAGTCAGGTGAAAATACTTGTTAGGTGAAAAGAACTCCTTATGACAAATCATTGGCAGGAATACTCATTCCAGTCAATTATTGATTGTCTGATTACTTCAGGCAATGATGATTGTAGACTAATATTTTTTCAGTGGTTCTTCAAGCATTTCAGATCTTTAACGCGAACGACTGCCTAGTGAACCAATGATCAGCCCATGTGTATAAAATGAATGAACAGATTTTAGGCAACCTGTTCCGGGTTTAGAAAACAGAGTTATACCTTAATATATCCACAGACAAAATTCTAGGGTAGCTTTAGTCTGCAATCGGCACACAACAACAACAATTTGAGCAAACACTGTTGTTAGTGCATGGTTTTTCAATTAGTGAGTTAGTGAGAGAAGCTTGCTCGCGAGTAAAGGGCTGCAGAATGTTGATTTAAAGTCTGGCACTAGATGGCAGCTCATATTAATCTATTATATAATACTAGATAAATTTAAACCCATGACTTACATTGGGAAATTATTCCCGAGGTGGGCATCATGACAAAAAAGTGTTCCGATTTTGGAGCTATTCTTAAGAAGTATGCGATCGAATGATTCAAAACCTAACATATTTTTAAAAAGTTCCATGTCATTCAATTGTTGTTTATTTTTGGCCAATGGATGGATTCACTGTGCGTTTGTACTATTCCACAAGTTTTTGTTAGATTTGCACACATGGCTTAATCAGATATATGCTGGAAATTTTATGTTTTGCACAATAAGGCTTCAATAGTCGAATACGGCTTGAATGATGACCGCTAATAAATGTGGTTTCTGTAAAAAAGCTTCCCTTACAGTTAGCTTCCTAAAATTGAATGAATTGAAGGAGAAGCTACCATAAAAGAACCCGAAAAGCAATTCAGCATAAATTTACAATTATACAAATGACAAAACCCTTTATTTCTATAATTTTCTTCAATTGTGATAATCATAAAAAATCGTCAACGTTTTTCCCAAAGAGATACACTCGATTCAGGATGAGATACCTTAATTTAATTCTAAATAAATACTGACGACATTTATCGATTTCTATAATAAATGTCTCACTTTGTTCATGGGTGGTACGGCTTATCGTGAATTTTTGATTTTACAGGTTTTACAATTTTTCCGATTTAGATTTAATTTATAAAAAACGATTGTCTAAGTCTGGAGTTTCCCCCATTGGCTTAACTTCATCACTTTCCTCTTTGCAGAGAAAAATGTTTACAAAACGCACTGACAGCTTGCAAAATTAACTGATCGCTACCAATATCATGATTTCATCCCGGCGAAGGGAATTATCAATTGGCTTTTCAGTTTTTGAAATGATGAATTTTTTAGTGAAAACCTGAACTCTTTAAGCATCGAGTATTCTCATGTTAATGAGAATGATGCTCACTTTTCGGCTTTCCCAAAAAACACCAGAACAAAATATTTGCAAGCTGACAGCACGATTCAACTAAGAAATCATCGATTTCTGTTAAGTTGAAATAACATCAACACAGTTTCCTGTGAGTATGTCGTTGGAATTTTATTTACAAAATTCCTGTGTTGATGTTATTTCAACTTAACAGAAATCGATGATTTCTTAGTTGAATCGTGCTGTCAGCTTGCAAATATTTTGTTCTGGTGTTTTTTGGGAAAGCCGAAAAGTGAGCATCATTCTCATTAACATGAGAATACTCGATGCTTAAAGAGTTCAGGTTTTCACTAAAAAATTCATCATTTCAAAAACTGAAAAGCCAATTGATAATTCCCTTCGCCGGGATGAAATCATGATATTGGTAGCGATCAGTTAATTTTGCAAGCTGTCAGTGCGTTTTGTAAACATTTTTCTCTGCAAAGAGGAAAGTGTTGAAGTTAAGCCAATGGGGGAAACTCCAGACTTAGACAATCATATGATTGAATCTTCAACTAAAACAAAACAAACATTTATAAAAAACAATAAAAAAAATAATTTTTCTTTCACAAAAATATAATTAAATAGTTTGTGCGTAACCTTTAGCCCTATTTAAATATAATCTATAATAATCAAACTTTTATTTATTTTTGCTACTGGAAAAATATTTTGAGAAAAAATAATAACGAATACATAAAAACTACTCTTTTATACTCGTAATAATCATAATGCCTCGTAACACAATGTTTTCTTATCGTTACTAGAATAACATCCACTAATCAATCATATTTGCTTTTTCTTCATAACAAATTGTATATTATCGCATTTCATAACGATTTATTTCAAAAATATTACCTAATCAACAATAATTGAAGATAAAATTGACATTTATCCAATCGAAAATGTTTCGGTTTGAATTTCTACAGATTACTTTGAATTCTATATCTTAATATGATTTTAAAATAATATCGTATTGACAACATTTCTAGACATTGATAAATGAAGTTCAATATGTAATTCAATCACTTAAATCGTTCCCAATTTATTTTGAATTGTGTCAATTTTTTTATTTTCAATTCGATTGGTTTATTGGCACAGATAAAACAGATATACATATTTGCTGCAGGACATTTGTGTTGTTATACATTGTTATGTAAGTTGTATTTGCATACGTACATTGATATATGCAATGCATGTATTAGGATAATATTTGAAAATCGCATAAAATATATATGTAAATGTAAATGCATTTGCATGCACACATAAGGACATTACCATGGACACTAAGCAATTATGTGTTTGTTATAACAGAGTTAAGTGCTGCTAGAATAAAATATGAAATTTAATATAAAACTATTTAGTCATAACAATGACTTTAAAAATGTAGACACGGATTATTCATTCTAATGAATTAATTGAAAATAATTGCATCTCAATGTTTGGCTATTAATATGTATAAATGATTGATCACAATTTATTTATTCGAATTTTTAAATGTTTACGTAAAGGTGTTGGATTATGATATTCGCAAAAGTTAAAAAAAAACGGGTATAACATTTGCTTGTATGAAAAATTCTACCACACAGCCTTGTATGAAACTAAAAATTGTAAGAAATGTCTTTCACTTTTACTCTATGGCGGAAAAATTCAGCAATTGTGTAAAAAAGCAAATTGTATTAATTGACATTTACAACGGGGTAATGGCTGAGGTGGCCCGATACAGAACATTTGTCCCATAAGCCGAACTAATAGTAGATATCCAACCCAACGATCTTCTACTGTGCCCTTACAGTTTTGCATACCACGATTTCTTATATTCTGATATATTATTACTTGTTAACTTGTTAAGCCTTCACCTTACCACTTTGTGCACACCCAATTTTGATAACCGCACAATTCTCTTGGAGTAAAGAAAACACCACTGATTTTATTTTGTTTTTCAACTGCACATATTGACTACATTCGGTCTGGGTGACATTCAATACCTTCTTCCATACCATCGGTACTACTGGATACAATATCACTGTGCTACATTTTTAAGGTGATCTCGTGCAAACAATTCGAACTGAGGATTTTTTGAAAGTACAGACCCAAACGACAAGAAACCCTAGTTGGGTTTTGTTGTGTCATATCCAGCTCGGATTTTATGGCCCTATCTAAACCTGGTTAAATATTGAGTTTTTAAAGAAATTCAGGGCTATATCTCTGAAACCAGTGCGAATCTTCTTCTGGCCTCTGAAGCAAATTTGTAGATAAGAACAAGAATAAAATATTTGGAGAAATAATGAACTCGAAAAACTACATTTATTGCCTCAAATTTCAAAATATTTGTAAAAATTCCACAATTTTTATACATTTCACACCGTATCTCCAAAACCGTTAAGTTTTTCTGAATATTTTCTTTTGCAAAAATATTCCCTGGAATGTAATACACAACTCTTCAGAACATGTCATTGTTGTAAAATGCCTCCATGCCTCTATTTTCAGAACATTTTTCAACGACCATTTAATAAAAATGTCAATAATGTAGTGAAATCCGAAATGCGAGAATAAACTGTTGGTGTGAACTGTGTTTGAAATACGTGTTGTAAAAGATGTGATACAAAATACCGCTGAAACAACATGAAGTAAGCATTTTAGAGTTTCAGAATGTTCTAAAGAATTGTTGAGAACATTATTTGGAAGATTTTTGCAAAAGGTTACTTGGTTCAACTCCCAATAGCTTAGCCGATACTGACCAGAATATTAGCAATTATGTAAAATTTTCAATATTTTATAGATTTTGATGCCCTAGATGGAGTTCTTTCTATATGGTCTGTTCAAAGGATAAGTTCTACTAGTTCAGGGCTACAATATTGCCAACGACAGCAAGGCCAAATTCCTAATCGTTTCTGAGATAAAGGCCCGATAAATGCAAAAAAGTGTAATTTTAGCCCGGTTTAGATGCGGCCATAAAATACGAACTGGATCTGACAGGACAAAACCCTA
This sequence comes from Musca autumnalis, assembly GCF_047663935.1. Lineage (NCBI taxonomy): Eukaryota > Metazoa > Arthropoda > Insecta > Diptera > Muscidae > Musca > Musca autumnalis. Next base: position 265,744,004 of record NW_027411755.1, on the reverse strand, counting down.
CTAGGGTTTTTGTAGTCTAAATATGTACTATCAAAAAATGCACACTAGAAGTTGTTTGCATTTTCAGTGTTGCATAGTGTATTTTTCCATTCCTCTAATATGTTATTGTCATTATACAATTGGGTAAGTTATGAAATACTACCTACATTAGGGTTATGATTTTTTTACTTTTTCTTCTCAAAAACAATTTCCTGTAGCAGGAATGAATGAACTTTTGCCTATTAATCACTAAGCTACCGTTCCACTGAAATATAAAAATTTAAGCACCAATCGATTTAATTTTTTTTTTTTTTTTTTTTGAAGAAATGTATGATATGAAAGAAAAATTCTCAAAAATTATTTCCTGTTGCACGAATGGGTAAACTTAAGCATACTTACAACTAAAATAACGTTTAATCCATTCAAATATTGGAAAAGGTAATGCACCAACCACTTTGAACAATTTTTGAATTTTTTGTTTTTTTTTTTTTATTAACAAAATTAATTAAAAAAGCCTTTACGACATTTTTATGATTCTCAGAACTAAATAAAATTAGTGAGAAACAAATGAAAAAACGAAAGAAAAGAAAAACAAACCCCTCTAAAGTTGACGAACCCCGCAAACGTTTAAGGACCATGATCTGCGAATCTGCACCTGGAATGTTCGCACTCTTTATAGAGAAGGTGCAGTTTTCGCATTTTCAGACGAACTTGAAAAATACAAGGCCGATATTACTACCATGCAGGAAATACGATGGAGTGGGACAGGCGTCACAACAACACCTAAAGGTGACGCACTGTTTATAGCTGCCTCGTCACAAAGCATGAGTTTGGTTGCGGATTTGTAGTTGGTTGGAGATTAAAACATCTGGTCTCCAGCTTCACCCCAGTGAATGAAAGACTTGCTGAAATTCGAATAAAAGCTAAATTCTTCTACATCAGCTTTATTTGCGCTCATGCTCCCACTGAAGAAAAGGATGAACAGACCAAAGATATATTTTACGAGCGCTTAGAAGAAACATATGACTGTTGCTCTGTCCATGACATTAAAATCATTCTAGGCGATTTTAATTCCAAAATTGGAAAGGAGAATATCTTTGGCCCAAAAGTCGAGAAATTCAGTCTCCATAGTGAAACATCTGACAATGGTATGAGGCTGATAGACTTTGCAGCTGCAAGAAACATGGTAGTTAGCAGTACCAGATTTAAGCATCTCGATATTCATAAGGGCACCTGGCTGTCGCCAGATCAGAAAACAAGAAATCAAATTGATAATGTTGTGATAGATGGAAGACATTCACCGAGCGTGTTGGATGTACGATCGTTCTGAGGCGCAAACATTGATTCGGACCACTACCTTGTTGCAGCAAAGATACGCACCCGCTTTAACGTTGCAAACAAAGTACGAACAGGCAAAACACGAAAGTTAGACATCGGTAGGCTGCAATCACAACAGATAGCCACATCATTTTCCACTAAAGTAGCCCAATTGCTTGATCAAAGCAGTCCTCATCCCGATAACATATCAGCGCAATGGCAAAACATTGCCCACTCCATGCAAAGAGCCGCAAAATCCATACTTGGATACCAGAGACCTCCACCAAGGAATCCATGGTATGATCAGGAGTGTCGTGCTGCCACCGAAGAGAAAAATGCGGCATATAGGGCTACATTACAATCCGTAGCAACGCGTAGCGCACGAGAGATACAGGGAGAAAAGGAGAGAGGTGAAACGTCTTTTCCGTAGGAAAAAGAGAGAGGTGGAAAAGCGGGAGTGTGAAAAAATCGAGATGTACAGGAGCCAGAATGAAGTCTGAAAATTCTACAAAAGAGTCAAGCATCAAACTGATGGCTGGTACAGGCACATCCTCCTGTAGAGACCAGCAAGGTAATTGAGTACACTATCTGTACTCAGGATATGGAAAGAACATTTTTCAAAACTGTTAGTATCCAATAGCAGCGAAGACGACGAAGATACCACAGTCCCAATCCCAGAAGATGGTATTGAATGTACACCGCCCAGCCAAGATGAGGTAAAGACAGCAATAAATCAGCTGAAGAATAATAAGACAGCAAGAGCCGATGGCTTACCTGATAAGATATTCATCAACTAGTTAGCACCATCTGGCAGGAAGAACGAGTACCGGACGATTGGAACTTGAGTATCCTGTGCCCCGTCCACAAGAAGGGAGATAAGACTGTATGCTCTAACTATAGGGATATTGTGCGAACGACTAAAGCCTATGGTCAACGAGATAATTGGACCATACCAATGCGGCTTTAGACCTGGAAAGTCCACCATTGACCAGATATTAACCCTGCGGCAAATCCTGGAGAAGACCCAAGAGATGCAGATCGACACCTACCACCTTTTTGTCAATTATAAATCAGCCTTCGACAGCCCGCTGCGTCCAAAGGTATTCCAAGCCATGAATGAATTTGGTATCCCCGCAAAGCTCATCCGTCTTTTTAAAATGACTCTAACTGACACGAGGTCCTCAGGTAAAATAGGAAAGAACGAACCTCTCCGAAGAATTTGGTACCAAAACAGGCTTCAGACAAGGAGAGAGCCTTTCGTGTGATCTTTTCAACATCCTGCTGGAAGAGGTTATACGAGAGGCAAACGTCAAAAGAAGTGGCACAATCTACACCAATAGCCACATGTTACTTGCTTACGCTGATGATATAGACATCATGGGCCGATCAGTAAAAGAAGTAACTGATACCTTTATGAAGGTCGAAGGAGAATCTGTTAAAGTGGATCTGGCGGTAAACGGTGAGAAGATTAAGTGTCGACGCTCAATGCCTCCAGTGAGCTCGGACCGACTGTGGAAGTTGGTTCCTATAATATTGAGGTAGTAAGAGACTTCGTCTACCTCGGCACCTCCGTAAACACAACAAACGACATCAGCTGTGAAATAAAAAGAAGAATTGTATTGGCCAACAGATGCTACTTTGGTTTAAGTAAGCAAATTAAAAACAAAGCCACATCTCGTCAAACAAAAATAACGGTCTACAAAACACTGATACTACCCGTGCTGATGTATGGCTCCGAAGCCTGGGTACTTGCGCAAGCAGACATGGCAGTGCTTGGTGTGTTTGAGAGAAAAATTCTTCGAAAGATCTACGGACGAATCTGCGTTGACGGTTGACGTCGCATAAACCACGAGCTGTATCTGCTATACAACGACATCAGTATTGTTAAACGTATTTAGATGCAGCGATTGCATGGCTAGGCTATATTTTAAGAATGAGCAATGATAGACCCGCTAAAAAGGCGTATATATACGGACCGCTTGGCGTGCACGCATAATTGGCAGGCCTAGGAATAGATGGCGCAACCAAGTGGATGATGAGATGAAAAGGCGCGGTATTCCAGAGTGCGAAGCAACAAATAGAGAGAAATAGAGATCTTTTCTTAGTTCGGCCTATGAAACAAATGTTCTGTAATGGGCCAGCTATGTAAATAAGTAAGTGAGAAACAAATTGTTTAAGTTAGAATTGATTATTTGATTTAAATTGGCTCTATGAATTACATAGACATATTCGTTGAAATCTCCTCATTCCCATTTATTACATCCCTGTAATAGTATGAGAGATTTCAACGAATATTCACTTGACAACCGCCCTTTTGAAGCATCTATGCAGATGTCAACACAATAATAAAGAAGATCGATCGACAGCTTGACTTGCAAGCAACACCCGCGCTTTATCGTAAGCCTTTGTACATATCGTTGTACTTATTTCTTTAAGGTAATATTGTTTACCATAAATAAACACCGGCAGTTGAGCCAACCTTTTATTAAAACTATCGTGTTTTTATTTTATTTCTATTTCTTTCATATTGACGGCCAAACGTACGCATTGGGCGTACTGGCTCCATTGGGGAGCCTCGATACACTTGTTCCCTCCAAGTCCCTATAGTGCGGACTAAACACAAATGTTAAGTCATTTTGGTTATCTCATGTGGCTCTACAGTTTATTTACAATTATATATCTGACTACAGGTACTTCACAAAATTGCCCATAATTCGGATAAATTTTAATTTTCAAATCATTTTGTGCCTAAGGTTTTTTCACCGAATCACTTTATAATTTAGATTTTATGTAATCTTATATTAGAAACTCATTACGTTATGATGCAGGGTTATGAGGTTGTAAAAAAGTCATAACCCTAACCAACATACATTTAAACTCTCTGACAATTCCCACATGGTTCGCATGATATTGTTTTCGAAATTGTATCATAATGTTCTAATAGTTAAGCCTCAGAACAAAATTCAACGAATATTGCCATCATTTTGATTCGCCAATATACAACATGTTGAAGCAAGATTTTTTTTCACATTCGGTTTCCACATTTCATATTGGACTCACGTTCGTGAACTGTAAAATTTGGCAGTTGTTTTAATGAAACTGGTGGCAAGATTGTTTCTTTTGTTTCCACGAGTCTCATCTTTAACAACTGTAACTATACAAGCTGTCAATTGTATTTCATTTTGAGTGTCAGTGAATGCGTGACTGTTACAAAGAGTGAGTGAGTTTGACATTGTCAATGGTGGCTTTCAATTTGCAGTGGCGATTTCGGACAGGGACATTTCATCGGATAGGATATTCCGCATTGCAATTGATTTTATTTTTTAAAAACAGAAAATAAAAATGGTCCTTGACACAACTTTAATAAAGAAAGAAACTTTTGTTTTGCTATTAATATGGCTTTACAAAATAAATCAAGCAGCTCTGTGTCACCATCCCATCACAATAATAAACCAAGCCGCACATATGATATACTTTACCCATATTCTACGTTCCTGGCGTAACTAAAAAAAATCTTTCAACAATTCTTAACACCAGACACGTACTGACAACCAACGTTTAGCCACCACAAAGGAAATGGAGGACAGCTAGGCTCTGTTATCGTAATAGTCGCAGTAACATCAACAACAGTCACCAAAAAAAAGCTGCAAAGTATGTAAGTTGACTCTCAATTAGGAAATTGCCACATTTCAAATATCTGATATCTCAGAATATGAGCAGCATGAGTGTGATGATATTCGCCGTTAAACAAGTTTTTGTGCCTTTCGTTAAATGACTTCGGGGGGATTATCGTGTGTGAAGTGTGTGTCCTGTTGCGAACAGTCATAATGGTAAAAGAAAAATACATTTAATCGGCTTAGCACAGCATGACTTTATGCTTTAGTGGTCAAATGGTAATAGTTGAAGACATTTTATTTGCCACATGTTGAAATGATTGATGCTTAAGAAATTTAATTTTTCCCCTGTGAATTTTGGAAATGTGAGGAAAGTAACTTTAAGTCTATTTTTCCACAGAAGAGGTAATAAGTTGTTAAATATCTCTATTTATCAGTTCATAAGCTTTAGAAAGACATTAAGCAGGTATCAGTCAGGTTTTTGTCTATGACTGTAAAACAAACAATTAAGTAAAGAATACAGGCGATCTGGGCCGACAACGACTACTGGTCAGAACATTTTCATGAGAAAAACCTCTTTTAGTTTACAGTTTCCACTTCACGTGGAATGTATCTGGTCAATCTAAAATAACAGCTTTAAGTTACTATGATTTGATGCCGGCAAATACAGAGAAAATTAAATCTGTTCTGCAGAAAATAAATGTTTTACCCAGACATACACTGCCGCATACCTGAATAGAACCCTCCTTTCAATTTTCAACCTCCATTTTTTCCGCCTAATTTTTTTTATATTTTGTTTCATGTTTTTATAAGTAAACCTAGTCATTCATTAGTATTCAAAACCGATTTTTTTAAGAATTATACATCAATAACAAAATAAAGTCAAAAATTCAAGTAAAAAATGTGGATCATTTGAATAGAACCCCCCCTTTAAAACTTGGGTATACAGAAAGATTGTATTAGAATATCGATGCATATATTGGAAATATTGCCAATTATTTCAAAATCAAAATTTCCAAAAAAATTTATTTTTTTCTTTTCGCACTACATTAACGATTTTTGGTACATAGGTTAAGAAAAAATTCCACAGTACAAATCCGCTCGCGAGCAATTTTTGGTTGTTGCGGACAAATGTTATCGCGGTTTTACTTCTGCTTTTAAGAAAAAATTATTATAAAAACGCTAATTATTTTATTGAGCACAATTGTCACTAAAAAGTTATAACGAAGTGGCGGCATTAAGTAGATTGCATAATATTTGTAAAATGTTACTCAGCATTTGCATTTGCATTTACACAAATTTGACAAAATCTTTAATGTAATCCGATTTTTTTGAAAATATACGTCCATTTACCTTAAAAATTACAAAAAAGTAACAGTTTTAAATAAAGACTCCAACGGGAAATCAAATGAGACCAAACTTATAATCATGGGGATAGTAGTTAGGATATTATAGCCAAAATAAACATTTTGGTTTGGAATAATAGTTTTCACATGCATTCTAGAGTTGAAAATATTGGAAAAATTCTATAGGAGTACTTCTTTTATTTTTCTTGAAACTCCCAAGAAAATGGGAGGATTTTGCTTTATCTACATTCACATAGAAGGTTTCCTATTGAGGAAAGTTATCGGGTTGTTGAAATAAATCATTAGACTTCTTAAACGGAAATAGAGTTCAAATAAACCGATTTAACTTATATGCATTATTAAAATATGTGCAAATCGCGTAATTATCAAAATCGTTTTGTCCGCATGTGATTTTCATGTACAGCAAGACCATATCTTTTAATTTGTATATATTTTTCGAGATATAAATTGGACGCTTAGATGTAGCATCGGCTGCATCTAAGCATTAAAAAACCTATAAAACATTTCTAATTTGCGCAAGGTACAATAAATTTTGTTCCGCATCCGGTTTCAGTGTCACCACGAAAGTCTGGAATTTCTCGTATCTCGCGTTTTAGTAGATGGAATTTCACGAGTAAAGATTTATTAGATCCGCAACGTAAAAATCTAAAATTTGCAATCAAGTACGAGTAAATCGAATGACGATGGTATAGGACCGAAAAACATGATTTTTAGAAAAACCTTCGCACAAAATTTTCGTATTTGGATACAGATTTCTGTGAAGCTGTGTAGGCTACATTCACGACACATATCTCAAATAACTCAGAATCGCGAGTTCTACAATACTATATACGATTTTTTCAAAAACCTGTTTGCGAAACGAAATTAGAAGAAAATTTCAAAAAACACTTAAAATCTGGCTTCAAAATGTCAACATCATTTAATGGTAGACGCAGATGAAATTTTGAGAAGTTATACACAAGTGAGATGATCCATACTTAGTTGCCTTCCACTTTTACTTTGACGGGAAAATCGTGAAATATGTGGTTTAATCACAAATAGAGAGAAAACAAAAAAAGACACGTTGGCTTCAACCCATTTTTACCCATTATTTAACATAAATGTAGCCACAGCTTCCACGCAAATTAACTTTTAAGGCCAATATTTTTTGCCAAGTCTAAAAACATTTTATTTTATCCGAAAGCATTTAATTTGTATAATATTCAACCAAATTTCGCGAGTTATTAAAGGCTAAACGAAGTACTTTCAGTAATATTCAAGATAAGGATATCCCTCCCCCGTATATCCTGTCTTTCTATAATCATGTGTAATGCCTAGCAGGAGCGCAAATAATGTCCGAAAACATCACATTGATAGCTTTTGTATAGGCAGATCCTCCAGTAGAGGCGAACAAGATAATCTGGGAACAGATGCCGATTATGTGCTCAGGTTCCGAAAAAAACATTTCTTCTAACATTTGGTATCGAATACTAACGAAAACGACGAAGTTGCCACCTCCGGGCTAAGATAACTTAAAAACAGCAATAAACCAGCAGAAAAATAACATAGCCGCGCGAGGCGATGTCATACGGGTCGAGCTGTTCAACACTGGAGGCAACAAGTTTGATGCATTAGTTAGTAACATCTGGTAGGAGGAACGCGTACTCAATGAACTCATATTGTTTTAAAATCGCTAAATTTGCTAAACTTATAAACGCATCGGTTTGTAAACTAATTTGAGAGACAATGGTTGTGGTGCCCCCGAAAAAATGTTCTTAGTTGGGCCCCAAAATCCCCACCACAGCCACTTTTAACATATGTTAAAGCTCGAAAACTAACGAACCGATTTTCATGACATTTTCTGTAATGTGCCGGGGTACACGTAGGCATGAATATCGAAAGTGCAAAAAAAACTGTTGATAACTTTAATATTCGCAAAGAATAGAGGTAGAAAATATATATTTTTAAATTATAATGTATAAAGTTCATACTAAGTTGTCATTAAAAAAAGGACCAACGGAGCAACAACGCGGACCCGGGTCTGCTAGTAACCAATAAAATCAAAATTAAAAAATATTTTAACCAGTTTAATGTAAAATACTGATCATATTCATTATTAAATAAACTTCCATAATTACTTCGAATTCAGACGTTGGAATATTTTGCACAGCATGGTTTTTCAACAAATTTTATGGGCATGTTACTCACACTCAAATTATATAATTATATTACACAATTATTACAAGGTAGGGAGAGGCTTACTTACTTACTTAGCTGGACCATTACAGAACATTTGTTCCATAAACCGAACTAAGAAATGATCTCCAATTCCCTCTGTTTATTGCTTCGCTTTCTGTAATACCGCGCCTTTTCATCTCTTCATCCACTTGTTTGCGCCATCTATTCTTTGGCCTGCCAATTCTGCGTGCACCGCCATGTAGCTCGAATTTATACGCCTTTTTAGCGGGTTCATCATCGCTCATTCTTATGATATGGAATGCCAACGCAATCGTTGTATCTCGATACTTATCTGTACGGATGTCGTTGTATAGCAGATTATGTTCGTGGTTCATACGACGTCGATATTCACCGACAACGTAGATTGGTCCGTAGATCTTTCGAAGAATTTTTCTCTCAAACACGCCAAACTCTGCCTTATCTGCTTGCGCAAGTACCCAGGCTTCGGAACCATACATCAGCACCGGTAGTATCAGTGTTTTATAAAGTGTTATTTTTGTTTGACGAGTTGTGGCTTTGTTTTTGAAGTGCTTACTTAAGCTAAAGTAACATTTGTTGGCCAATACAATTCTTCTTTTTATTTCAAAACTGATGTCGTTTGTTGTGTTTACGGCGGTGCCGAGGTATACGAAGTCTTTTAGTACCTCAAAATTATAGGAACCAACTTCCACAGTTGGTCCGATCTCAATGGACGCATTGCGCGTCGAAACCATCAACTTGGTCTTCTCGCCGTTTACCGCCAGACCCACTTTAGCAGATTCTCGTTCGACATTCATAAATCATCAGCATAAGCAAGTAACATGTGGATATTGGTGCAGATTGTGCCACTTTTATTGACGTTTGCCACTCGTATAACCTCTTCTAGCAGGATGTTGAAAAGATTAAGGATCGAAGTCTGCTTTATAATCGACAAAAAGGTGGTATGTGTCGATCTGCATCTCTTGGGTCTTCTCCAGGGTAAATGTCTGGTCAATGGTGGACTTGGCAGGTCTAAAGCCGCATTGGTATAGTCCAATTATTTCCTTGACCATGGCCTTTAGTCGTTCGCACAATATCCCTGACACCATCTTGTAGGCGATAGGGAGAAGACTTATGCCCCTATAGTTGGAGCATATAGTCTTATCTCCTTTCTTAGGGACGGGACACAGGATGCTCAGGTTCCAATCGTCAGGTACGCGTTCTTCCCCCCAGATGGAGCTAACTAGCCTCTAGCCTCTGGTTTTAAACAGATCGGCTGGTAAGCCATCAGCTCCTGCTACCTTATTATTCTTCAGCCGGTTTATTGCTGTCTTTGCCTCATCTTGGCCGGGTGGTATACATTCAATACCATCTTCTGGGAGTGGATCTGTGGTATCTTCGTCGACTTCGCTACTCATGGATACCAACAGTTTGGAAAAATACTCTTTCCATATCCTTAGCACACTGTCTGTATCAGTTACCAGATTACCTTGCTGGTCTCTACATGAGGATGTGCCAGTTCCAAAGCCATCAGTTTGATGTTTCACTCTTTGGTAGAATTTTTGAACTTTGTTCTGTCTCTGGTACATCTCCATTTGTTCACACTCCCGCTTTTTCATCTCTCTCTTTTTCCTGTGGAAAAGACGTTTCTTCTCTCTCCTTTTCTCCCGATACCTCTTTCGTGCGCTACGCGTTGCTTCTGATTGTAGAGAAGCCCTATATGCCGCATTTTTCTCTTCGTTAGCAGCACGACACTCCTGGTTATACCATGGATTCCTTGGTGGAGGTCTCTGGTATCCAAGTACTGATTTCGCGGCTGTTCAGATGGAGTGGGCAATGTTTTGCCATTGTCCTGATATATTATCGGGATGAGGTCTGCTTTGATTAAGCAGTTGGGCCAGTTGAGTGGAATATGCTGTGGCTACCTGTTGTGATTGCAGCGTACCGATGTCCAACTTCCGTGTTGTGTCTGTTCGCACTTTGTTGGCTACGTTGGCTGGTACGTACCTTTGCTGCAACAAGGTAGTGGTCCGAGTCTATGTTTGCCCCTCGGAACGATTGTTCATCCAACACGCTTAATGCATGTCTTCCATCTATCACAACGTGATCAATTTGATTTCTTGTTCTTTGATCTGTCGACAGCCAGGTGCCCTTATGCATATCGAGATGCTTAAATCTGGTACTGCTAACTACCATGTTTCTTGCAGCTGCAAAGTCTATCAGCCTCATACCATTGTCAAATGTTTCACTGTGGAGACTGATTCCTTTCCAATTTTGGCATTAAAATCGCCTAGTATAATTTTAATGTCATGGGCAGGGCAACGGTCGTAAGTTTCTTCTAAGCGCTCGTAAAATATATCTTTGGTCTGTTCGTCCTTGTCTTCAGTGGGAGAATGAGCGCAAACAAAGCTGATGTTGAAGAAATTTGGTTTTGATCGAATTGCAGCGAGTCTTTCATTCACTGGGGTGAAGCTGGAGACCAACTACAAATCCGCAACCAAAATCATGCTTTGTGTCATGGCAGCTATAATACAGTGCCTCACCTTTAGGTGCTGTTGTGACGCCTTTCCCGATACATCGTATTTCCTGTATGGCAGTAATGTCGGCCTTGTACTTTTCAAGTACATCTGCCAATGCCTAAACTGCACCTTCTCTATAAAGAATGCGAATATTCCAGGTGCAGATTCGCAGATCATGGTCCTTAAAACGTTTGCGGGGTTCGTCAACTTTAGAGGGGTTTGTTTTTCTTTTCATTCGTTTTTCATAGTAGGATGTTTTTTTCTAGGGGAGGGTTACTAACCCGACGCCCAAACCCAAGTTTTAACGTTCTTATGGGTGAACGCGCGGCAGTTGTTAGGTCACTACTTTAACGGGTGTTATAGGCAGTTCCCCAGGTGACACCATGGAGAGGTCAGTATCCACTTGAGATGAAAGAGGGACCAAGATAAATCCTGGGCTTTGCCATGTTAAAGCCGGTCACGTAGGGAGAGTCAATAAACGCAATATCTACATTACAGAAGAAAACAAGTAAGCAAAGGCTATAGTCGGACGGGGCCGACCATGTGATACCCTACACCACAACCTGTAGGAATTAGCTATGTGCAACCGCCTTGCACGCTGAATGTCCGGGTTCGATTCCCATAAAATTGTCAACGGTGGCAAAATACCCCGAAGTGAAAAATTTGGTTCTAATCGGTAGATCCGTTCGAGAGTTATCGTGCGCACCAGCCAGCTAGACATTAAGAGAGACAGATGAACAGACAGGGCTAAATAGACTCCAAACATACTTGGGGTCTAAAACCAATATTTCGATGAGACACATCGTTTGTTTTTTTTTGTTTGTTTTTTGTTAGGGTAAATCCTGAGGTATAAAATAGGTGGCGAGGCGACCCCATGTTGCAATATTTGTATAAAAATCCAATTTGACAAACTGAACTGAAAATTTCTCTGTCATGATAGAGACAATTTGTAGCATGGGAGGAAATTGTGGTTCTCTACACAAAACCCATTATATATTGGGCAGTAGGCCGGTTATTTAGCAGACACATTATTGCAATTTGCATCAGGGGAAAGGTCAGTAGTTATTATTCCATATGTAGGCTACTTTGCCGGTATATGCCCTCCAGGAATAAAAATATGGACCAAAAATAAAATTTGTATATTTTTCATACAAAAGTAATGGTCCATTTCACCCGCTAAATAATATCAGATTATCATTCAAAATTGCAGGCATCTTCTTTGACCTAAACTCTTACCCGGTGAAAAATTTCGTGACTATTGGGGTAAAATTGCGACCTCTAACGAGTTTATAATTACACTATATACGAATAACTGAAAATATTGGGATGTAACTCTGTTATCTGATCATGCACACCAACACAACTGGCATCAATTGAAAGGTCAAGCGTTCCATTTCCACGGGTAGCTTACTTGTCCGGAATGTATCTTCCAGAAATAAAGATATATGTAAGTTGTATATTAAAAATTTTCACAACTTTCACACAAAAGTTGTGGTCGATTTAACCCTCTAAATATTATCTGATCGCCATCTCAAACTGCAAGCTTCTTCTCTGTCATATACTCTTACCTTATATAAAATTTCGCGTTGATCGGACTATTATTGCAACCTACAGAGCCGCTAGAAAATTGAATAAATATTATGTTTTTGGTCCATTTCACCCGCTAAATATTTCTCGATCACCACCAATAAGAATAGGGATCTATTCTGGCCTGAACCCGACCTCCATACAAAATTTCGTGACGATCGGTCCATAATTGCGGCCTGGAGCGTGTTTACAATTTATAATGGTCAGACGGACGGACGGACGGACGGACACACATCTCAAAATCGCTTTATCTCGTCGAGATATGGTATACCAACATTGGGGGTCTCCGACGAATATTTCGTGGTGTTACATGAATTTTTACCAAAACAAACTTATAATACCCTTTTCACATTGTGGTGTAGGGTATAAATATGTATGTACGTATATTCAAAGAGTTTGGAACTTGTACATCTGTTAAGAAAATGTGATAAAAATAAAACAATGGAATCACCACAAAATATATTAATTAAATACATGCATTTTTACGATCGTACTTATCATCCCTCATTGCAATACAAATCGTTCACAATAGACAAGTTTTTGGATCCACTAAATATATTCTATATTCTGTATAAGATATGTATGTAAATATACATGGTTAAATGGTACTTGAAAGTAGTGATGTGTGCCTGTGTGGGTTTGTATTCAGGGTTAATATGCAATGCAATTGCAAATTGAAGATGCTGCTCTTGCGTTTACTGTCAAGTGGTTTCAAAAAGAACTGCTTAAATTCAATACGTACGCTACATGTCACAGATAACTAATCACGCTCTTTATAATCTCCGTAACAAATTGTAATTTATTATGTAATGTAAGAAAGAAAATGTTTCTAGCGGTAGCTATGCAACAATCCGGTCGTATGAAATTTAAAATCTAAGAAATCTTTTTACCAACTATTTAGGTATGATCTAAAGTAAAGCACTACTACTTTCTACTTAACTAAATGTCAGTGCTTGCATCGTACACAAAAACCGAATATAACTTCCCACTTTCTGTAGCAACGTGTTTTTTTCATACATATCACCACGCACACTTCTCGCATCTTTAAAAAAATAAATAAATTGCAAAGCAAACACATATTTCATATGTCGAAAGTGCACTTCACGGTAAGCTGTTATGGATTTTCTTTCGGATGCGCACACATTTAAAGTGGTTTAAGTGCATTACCCTGGTGCATGTTCGCACGTAGTCGTGGCATCGCTATCTCTCACATACTCTGGATTCATTACCTTCATAAGAAGACAAGTAAATTGAAACTCTTAGCCATACACGCGCACACGAACGCCCACTTCAGCACACATATCACATTCATCAGCATCATTTAATTACGGATTAAATTGGAAAATTTAATTATCGGCGTTTTTATGATACATGCACATTTATGGAAGTAGGTGTTCGTGAAATGTTTTTTATAAGTTTTTACGTAATAGCCAATAATCAATGGCAACACAAAAACTGAAAGAGTTGCGAAAAATGAACAGCGAATTGTTAGGTATGTATGTGTGAAAAGCATTTGCGTCAGAGTAAAATATGCAACTAAATGCTACATAAAAATGATACAGGATTTCTCATGTACCAATTCGTTGTTGTTGGAGTCCATGGAAGACGAACATGTTTTTTTTGTTAAAAATACCTAAAATTTATATTTTGAAAATGAAAAAATTACTTGACTTTTACTTTTTTTTAAATTTGCATTCCCTCTTTTAGTTCAAATTTTTTGTTTAGAGGTATACAACGAATGGACCGGTTGAACTTTTTTTCGTTTGTTTTCACACATTATTATCTGCATAACATACGAGGGCTGAACAACTATCTGGCGAATATTTACCATCAAAAATAGTTTTATTATTTTCTTAAGTAGTCAACAGCATGATTAATACGATTTTTCATTCGATCAAACCAATAATTGAATCCCTTTTCCACTCCGATTTAGATACCTCCACAACATTGTTTTTGAACGCTTTTACAGCAACTTGTGGATACGAAACTCGTTGACATCGCCTTTTGTCTTGATATGAGGGAATCAAATGATGCCATTGGGGGCAAAGTCAGGGCTTTACTGCGGATGACCCATCAAATCTACTTTTTGGCGCTGGTTTGAATCGACGTGTGAGAGCTCGCATTGTCATGATGCAGAATGATTCGTCTTCTCTAGTTCGTTTTTCGAATTTCTCAGAAGATTTCTGGCAAACAAATTGTAGTGTAACACTCAGAATTAACCGTCTTACCGTATAGTGGCTACACGGTCAGTTTTGCCGAAGAAACAGGCTACCATATGCTTTGATGTGCTTCTTACAGGAGCAACTTTCATTGGATTTGGCTCGTTTTTGAAGACCTAAACGGTCCGTTGGTGTTTTGTTTCGGGTTTATAAGCACAGATCCAAGATTCGTTTGTGATGATCTTATAAACGTCGTTTGAAGCACAACGATCGATTTTTTTTCTTCAACATTTCTTTGCACCAATCCACAAGGGGCTCGTTTTGAGCGATTGTCCAGTTTTGCTGGATCTTACGGGATCTTACGAGAAAAATTCATTTTTGCGGCCAGATGTGAATGCAATATCAAATGATATTTTCGTAGGTTTTACCGATTTTGAGATATAGAAGCTCAAATTGAGACAATGCACTGACTGTATCGGCTCCTTATAAAACAATGCACTTACTGCATTTTCCCAAATTAAACTTATATATCTTGAAAATGGTACAACCTAAGAAAAAATAAGTCATCCAAGCTTGTAGAGAATTTTTTCAGCTTCAACATTTTCTTTAGACCCATTTTGATATGACTTGCGGTTTCCAAGCAAAATCTTGAAGACTTAAGATAAAAAACTAAAAATTTGAACTGAATCTCTATGTCTCAAAAACGGTAAAACCTACGCAAAAACCTGAAGGTCAGCCTTGTAGAAAAATTTCACAGCTAAAACATTTTCTATAGACTCATTTCGATACGGCTTGCGGTTTCCAAGCAAAATAGTGAAACCCTAAAAAACCCTAAAATTGTCAATTTTGATCGCGTTTTATTTAAAAATCCCTCCGGCGATTTTTTCTGTTTATTTTATTTTTCTTATCTATGAACATTGCTGTTTCAGAATCCGAGAAATCTTGCCATGTGTAAGCGGTTTTCATCAAAAGTTAGTTAAGACGCACTGAGCATGATATTGTTTTATAAGGAGGCGATACACTCAGTGCATTATTTCAATTAGAACTTCTATATTTCAAAAACGGTAAAACCTATGTGGAGAATTTTCACAGCTACAACATTTTATTTACACCCATTTACATAGGGCTCGCGGTTTCCAAGCAAAATCGTGAAAACCTAAAGAACCCCTAAAAATGTGAACTTTAATCGCGTTTTATTTGAAAATCCCTCCGGCGATTATGTTGTTTCTTGATATTTCTTATCCATGAGCATTGTAGTTTCAGAATCTGCAAAAACTTCCTAGGTGTAAGCACCTTTTATTTAAATTTAGTTAAGACACACCGTGACATGTAAGCATTCTTCGGAACCGTTTTCTTAACGGTTTTTTAATTTAACTGTATAAGATATTGTTTTTTATCTAGTGGCGAGATACAAGGACGCATGCTGTGGCCGAACTTCCCGAAATAAAAATGTTTCAAACAACTTTTGAACATTTGACTTTAAAAAATAAAATGATCTCCCTAACTGAATTTCAGTGTACGTTGATGGCCCTGTGGATCACCCACTTTTAATTAACGGCTCTTGCTCTTCTTTTATCTGAATTTTACATCTTCCTGTCTGAAGTTTTTATAGGTTCATAACCGTCTCTTGTTTTTTCGACAATGTAGAATCCAGAATATCGCCAATAAGTATCGCATGATCAACAGTATCGATTGCTTCGGATATTAGGTTTATGATTTGTTAATCTTTTTCCTGAAAACTGATGTTCTTGTAGCCTATTATTGACTATAAAAACTTTTATTCAATTTAAATATTGAAAAAGGTCCCGCACAAACCGCTCTTAATTGATATGATATATGAAATAAAAAAAAAAAAAAAAAATATATATATATATATATATATATATATGTATGTCCAACGGCAATTTTAAAGACGGTAAAATAATTCCACTTTGACCCCATTCTTAAAATTATTTGGACCTGATTTAAGGATATTTCTCGAAAATCGGTATTTTCCTCAAGAAATATTAAGCCTGCAATGCACTTTGTACATACCGGTTAAAACGAGGACTTCATACAGGCTGCGGCAATTTCGAGGCGCTGTTCTCAAAATTTTCACTACGTCAAACGCAAAATGGGTTGCCACCACTTTGCTTAAATTTTCATAGCATCTCTCAATCAAGTTGAGCGCCTACGCCAAATAATTTATCGGCGTCAATTTTAAGTCAATCCGCCATTGGTTTCATTTGAAAAACATATGACCGCAAATGTAAACAAAGCAGTAACATTAAAAAATTAATTTTCAATTTCAGCATGTCTTTTATTGTACCGTGATAACTTAAAATTTATGTGCGTCCGTTCTAAAACTTGTAATCACGCTACAGGTCTAAATTTCGATTGGATCGTGCTCATGGGGGTCCCTGCGAGGAAAAAGCCTATTGTGTTTGATGATGGTCGGATAATACACAGGGGTCGGAATAGACAAACAACTTATGTGGAGAAAAATTTTTTTATTCATATGCGATTATTTCCATTTCTACTAGGGGTGTTTCAAAGTGTGTCAATGAAAGAAGAGAACATAGCCTTTATAATAATGCGAAGTAGGTTGGAGTAGGTTGTTAACCAATTTTTCATTTTTGGGCTTTAAATTGTAATGACGAACATCACAGGTTTGGATGGGGTACTTCCAAAAGCAAAGCCTTTTACACTGATGTAATGTGTGTTGGCGAAAGTGCTTATAGAAGCAACCTTTCCTTCAGAAAGTGTCTATAGAAGCAACCTTTCTTTCAGAAAGTGTTTATAGAAGCAACCTTTCTTTCAGAAAGTGTCTATAGAAGCAACCTTTCTTTCAGAAAGTGCCTATAGAAGCAACCTTTCTTTCAGAAAGTGTCTATAGAAGCAACCTTTCTTTCAGAAAGTGTCTATAGAAGCAACCTTTCTTTCAGAAAGTGTCTATAGAAGCCACCTTTCTTTCATAAAGTGTCTATAGAAGCAACCTTTCTTTCAGAAAGTGTCTATAGAAGCACCCTTTCCTTAAGAAAAGGACTTTAGAAGCACCCCTTCCTTTAGAAAAGGACTATAGAAGCACCCCTTCCTTTAGAAAAGGACTATAGAAGCACCCCTTCCTTTAGAAAAGGACTATAGAAGCACCCTTTCATTTAGAAAAGGACTATAGAAGCACCCTTTCCTTAAGAAAAGGACTATAGAAGCACCCTTTCCTTTAGGAAAGGACTATAAAAGCACCCTTTCCTTTAGGAAAGGACTATAAAAGCACCCTTTCCTTTAGGAAAGGACTATAAAAGCACCCTTTCCTTTAGGAAAGGACTATAAAAGCACCCTTTCTTTCAGAAAAGGACTATAGAAGCACTCTTTCTTTCATTTCAAAAACCGACTAAGAAGCATCCATTATTTCAAAAACCGACTAAGAAGCATCCATTATTTCAAAAAGGGACTATAGAAGCACACTTTCTTTCAGATAGGGAAACGGACTATAGAAGCATCATTTATTTCAGAAAGGGGCTGCAGAAGCACCCTTTGTTTCAAAAACCGACTAAGAAGCATCCATTATTTCAGAAAGGGACTATAGAAGCACCCTTTCTTTCTGGTAGGGACTAATAAAGTAGCACCCTCTCTTTCTGATAGGGACTAATAAAGTAGCACCCTTTCTTTCTGATAGGGACTAAAGCAGCACCCTTTCTTTCAGAAAGGGACTATAGCAGCACCCTTTCTGTCAGAAAGGGACTATGGCAGCACCCTTTCTGTCAGAAAGAGACTATAGCAGCACCCTTTCTGTCAGAAAGGGACTTTAGAAGCACCCTTTCTTTCTGAAGCCATCTTTCTTTCTTTCTGAAAGGACTATAGTAGCCCCCTTTCTTTCTGAAAGGGACTATAGATGCCCCCTTTCTTTCTGAAAGGGACTATAGAAGCCCCCTTTCTTTCTGAAAGGGAATATAGAAACCCCCATTCTTTCTGAAAGGGTCTATAGCAGCACCCTTTCTTTCTGAAAGGGTCTATAGCACCACCCTTTCTTTCTGAAAGGGTCTATAGCAGCACCCTTTCTTTCTGAAAGGGTCTATAGCAGCACCCTTTCTTTCTGAAAGGGTCTATAGCAGCACCCTTTCTTTCTGAAAGGGTCTATAGCAGCACCCTTTCTTTCAGAAAGTGTCTATAGAAGCATCCTTTCCTTCAGAAAGAGACTATAGAAGCACCCTTTCTTTCAGAAATGGACTATAGCAGCACCCTTTCTTCCTGAAAGGGACTACAGAAGCATTCTTTCTTTCGGAAAGGGACTATAGAAGCACCCATTCTTTCAGAAAGGGACTATAGATGCACCCATTCTTTCAGAAAGGGACAATAGAAGCCCCCTTTTGTGTCAGAAAGGGACTATGGAAGCACCCTTTCTTTCAGATAGGGACTAAAGCAGCACACTTTCTTTCAGATAGGGACTATAGCAGCACCATTTCTTTCTGATAGAAATTATAGCAGCACCCTTTCTTTCAGAAAGACACTATAGAAGCACACTTTCTATCAGAAAGTGTCTATAGAAACATCCTTTCCTTCAGAAAGGGATTACAGAAGCATTCTTTCTTTCAGAAATGAACTAGAGAAGCACCTTTTCTTTCTGAAAGGGACTACAGAAGAATTCTTTCTTCCAGAAAGGGACTATAGAAGCACCCATTCTTTCAGAAGGGGACTATAGGAGAACCCTTTCGTTCAGAATGAGACTATAGAAGCACCCTTTCCTTCAGAAAGGGACTATAGAAGCACCCTTTTCTTTCAGAAAGGGACTACAAAAGCGCCCTTTCGTTCATAAAGAGACTATAGAAGCACCCTTAATTCCAGAAAGTATCTATAAAAGCACCCTTTTCTTTCAGAAAGGGACTACAAAAGCGCCCTTTCGTTCATAAAGAGACTATAGAAGCACCCTTAATTCCAGAAAGTATCTATAAAAGCAACCTTTCTTTCAGAAATTTTCTATAGAAGCAACCTTTCTTTCAGAAAGTATCTACAGAAGCACCCTTTCTTTCAGAAAGGATCTATAGAAGAACCCTTTCTTTCAGAAAGATACTATAGAAGCTCCCTTTCTTTCAGAAAGTGTCTATAGAAGAACCCTTTCTTTCAGAAAGATACTATAGAAGCTCCCTTTCTTTCAGAAAGTGTCTATAGAAGAATCCTTTTTTTCAGAAAGTGTCTATAGAAGCATCCTTTCATTCAGAAAGTCTCTATAGAAGCATCCTTTCTTTCAGAAGGTGTCTATAGAAGCATGCTTTCTTTCAGAAAGAGACTATAGAAGCACCCTTTCCTTCAAAAAGGGACCAAAAAAGCAACCCTTCTTTCAGAAAGGGACTATAGAAACAGCCTTTATTTCCCAAAGGGACTATAGAAGCACCTTTTCTTTCAACAAGTCACTTTAGAAGCATCATTTATTTCAGAAAGGGACAATAGAAGCACTATTTATTTCAGAAAGGGACTATAGAAGCCCCCTTTCTTTCTGAAAGGGACTGCAGAAGCACCCTTTGTTTCAAAAACCAACTATAGAAGCATCCTTTATTTCAGAAAGGGACTATAGAAGCCCCCTTTCTTTCTGAAAGGGACTATAGAAGACCCCTTTTTTTCTTTCAGAAAGCGACTATAGCAGCACACTTTCTTCCAGAAAGGGACTACCCTTTCGTTCAGAAACAGACTGTAAAGCACCCTTTCCTTCAGAAACGGACTATAGAAACACCTATTCTATATAATAGAATACAGCCTGATAATGAAAACGCAAATATCAACATCAAAAATAGTTTTATTTTTTCTTAAGTGATCTACAGAATGACTTACAGCCTGTTATCGTATACGAGTGAAACACACCCAAACTTTAAGGGCCTGTTTCACTATTTCGAAAGAAAATGAATGTGAATGAAAAATACCTAAACTCGTTTATGATTTTCAAATTTTGTATTTGTTTTGAAGCTAAAACAAGGTCAATATTATCATGAAAACAAAACTTTAGGTGTTTTTCGTTCGCATTCAGTCCTATAGTTTTCGAAATATTGTTTCGTTTGCTTTTGCTTCAAGACAAAAAAACAAATTTTAAAAACACTCGAGTTTGTTAATATTTCTTACGCATTCATTTCTTAACGACATACATAAACAGGCTGTTATACACTTTTACATGCCCTCAAAGTAATTGTTGAAGCACTTCATCCACATTTGAGACACATCGAAAAAGTTGTTCTGGCGAGGAAAATCGGTGACCACGCCTCTTTTTCTTGATGTGTGGGAATAAACAGAAGTCATTGGGTGCCAAGTCACAGCTGTAGGACGGATGATCCACCAATTCCACGTTTTGGCCAGTCAAAAAGAAGGCGCTGATTTGAATTGATGTGTGATGTCTTCTTTTATCTTCTTTCAGCGAACAAATTGTAGTGTACCACTCAGAATTAACCGTCCTACGTTCCTCAAGTCGTATAGTAGCCACATAGTTCAGCCGAAGAAACAGGCGACCATTTTCTTGAAAGTACATCCCTCACCAACTACTTTTTTGGGATTTGGCTCATCTTCGAAGACACACATGGTCGATTCCTGTTTTGTTTCGGACTCCTAAGTATAGATTCAAGATTCGTCGCCTGTGACGATCTTATAAACGTCGTTTGTAGCACCGCGATCTTCTTTATTCACAATTTCTTTGCACCAATCTGCAAGAGCCTTTTTTGAGCAATTGCCCAGTTTTGCCGCGTCTGACGAAAAAAAATCCATTTTTGTGGCCAGGTCTTCATGTAATATCAAATGTTAGTTGGTGGAAGATATGCCCGATGATGCCTCTATCTCAAGGTACATAACTTAGCCTTCTAACATTACCCGTTCTAGCACGGGTTAATTTTTTTCTGGCACAACGCCGATTTTGGACGAAGTTCGCGATCGGTTTTTGAGGAATTGTTTATTTTCATCCTCTTCTTCTGTGCCATTCACACAGATATGATAGCCTACATGGTACAATTACTTAGGTAGATGCCTCAGCCCAGTTGATCGAATCTAAAACGTCAAAAAACTAGGAATTCGCTATGCAAAATCAAAACAAAAAACCATATGATTCGGTAAGTAAGAGATAGCATGTGTTCACTTCACTGTACAAACACAAGCGATAAAAAGAGACAACATGAAACCATTTGGCGAAAATGTTGACAGTTTACATTACAAAAAAAGTTGCTTTGTTGTAGCAATTCGCCGATGTTTCTACTTAAGTAATTGTACCATGATAGCCTGCGATACACAATAGCTGTGTCTTTTTACGTGATAATAGGTAATGGGTGTGTTATGGTCTGTTCCAGATCTGCAAGAATCTACTGATTTTTACTATTTTCTTCGATAACACAAAAGGAAAAAATATTATCGTAGTAAAAAATAGTAGCTACTTGCATGGTAGAACAAATACAAGGTAAAGTTAATACTACAACAAATACAACTCGAACAACAACCACAAAGGAATTTGTTTTTGTTTGTAAACCTTAGTGTCAACGTAAATGTAAACAAAACAAGGAAATGTCTATAAATTATTGGAATTTAAAAAACTAATAATTTTTCACATTTGATTGAATATTTTGGAAAACATGAATGAAAACTCGTTAGATTTTCAATTTGAATATTTCCATATCATTCCACTAAATGCATAATTTCTCGCAGAAAGTAGAATACTTGCAAAAATGTTTCGGGTCGCTGGTAATTCATTGAAAAAAGAGAAGATGTTTCAATCATTTGCTTTTGAAAACAAAAAAGCACATGTTTATTAGGGCTTTATTCTTTTCAAGTTTAACAAAATACCACACATATTAACAAATATTGTACCGCCTCTATAAGCGGTGTTTTAGTGTGCGGCATGTCGTTCGGACCTGGGGGAGGTTACATGTCAATGATATGAAGCCGTCTTAATGGGAAATAGTTTTTTTTTTCTGATGAATAAATTTGTTCTTCAAAAATATATATCCCTAATATACATCGAACATAGAAATAAATACATAAAATGTCGAATGGAATTTGACACTAACACTACAACCCAGTTCAGTCAGCTGGGTATTGCTGCTGCCTTTTCTTGTTCTACCATGAGCTACTTGCAGGTTCTGGAACAGAGCATTATGCCAAGTTTACACTTGCGCTCCAAAATCCACTAGATTTCACGAAATCCTGAAACACACCCCGGTGTTTACACTTACTTTTTTCTTGATTTCAAGCATATCACAATAATCAAGGTAGATGAATATCGCACATGTATTTTCAAAAAAGTTGTTGTAAATTGAATTAGTCATCAAAAATAAACGACAATATACAATTTTACTGCTTTATTTCGAAAATTATCGTAAAATTATCTATGTATCGTATTAATTGTGTATAATACAAACAGATGAAAAACTAAAAAATTATTTTTATCGTTGAGACATCATAATAACAAATTTTGATAGATAAAAGTTGTGTTCAGAACCTGCAGAATATACTACATGCAGTAGTTTTCCCGTTTAGTGCTAGAAATACGTTCCAGTACTCCGAAATCTAGCAAGACTTGCACTTCTTTTTGAATAACACACTCTTCTCCTGTTTTCAGCTATAAAAATTGGGCATAGTAAAAAGTAGCTGCATGTTTATTGGCATCTGAATACGATGGCTGATACCCTGATTTTTGCATTTTTGATGGAGTTTTTGCAATATCCGTAATTTTTCCTTTCCCGAATTTTTTAAGAAATTTGTATGGGAAAGCAATTTTTGACAATTCGCTCTTTGTCTACCATTACCATTAAAAAGTACGGGAATACAATGAAAAAATTGCATTGTAACACAGTAATTTAATACTTTTTCACATTATGTACAAATGTTTATACTAAAATTTTTCGGTGCAGCAATTGACCATCTACCTTGTTTATTGTGATACGTGAAAAGTGTTGCAACTTTTGGTACTTTTTTTAGGCAAAAACAGGTTTGTATATCATGAGTACTGTGATTTCGATTTTGATTTCGCTGAAATCACGAAATGAAATGATTTCATTTTTGTATGCGAAATCATGATAAATTTTGCTTGATTCCGCCCGAAATCACGAAACGCATTCGAAATCACGAAACGACGCCGAATGTAAACCAAGCATTAGTTTATGAAACAATTTGTGCAAAGTCAATATCTTCTTATGGCTGGTTTATACTAGTTCACGAAATCCTGAAACACACCCTGGTGTTTACACTAATTTTTTGTTGATTTCAAGCATATCACAATAATTAAGTTATATACATGTGCGCAGCTGATCAAACATTAATTTTCAGAACAAGTTTTTGTAAATTGAATATGCCGTTAAAAATATACGACAATATAGAACTTTTCTGCTTTATTTCGAAAATTACAGTAAAAGTGTATTAAATGAGCAAATACAAAGTTATTTTATTGTTGAGACATCATAATTAGAATTTTTTGTGTTCAAGAAGCTGCCAAATGTTGCTACTTGCGTTCCCGTACTCCGAAATCTAGCAAGACTTGCACTTGTCTTTAAAAATTTCATTTTTGCGTTCCCGTATTTTTTTACAAATTTGTATGAAAAGCAATTTTTGACAATTCGATATCTTTTCTAACATTAAGGTTCAAAAACACAATAAAAAATTAACATTGTAACAAAGTAATATAATTTTTTCACCTTGTTTACAAATTTTGATACTAAAATTTTTGTTGCACAATTCACCATCTACCTTTTTTATTGCAATACATGAAAAGTGTTGCTACTTTTGGTACTTTTTTAGGCAAAAACAGAGTTGTGCATCATGTGTACTGTGATTTCGATGCTGATTTCGCTGAAATCACGAAATGAGATTATTTCATTTTTGTATGCAAAATCATGGTAAATTTTGCTTGATTTCGGGCGAAATCACGAAACGCCTTTGAAATCACGAAACCATGCCGAATGGAAACCAAACATTAGCTCTGTTCCTTTAGTCCCGGGCCACACTAGAGTAATTTCAATGAAATTTTGACATGAAACTTTGCCTTTTTTGAGAAAAACACATAATTTCAAGAAACTAGTGTACACGGTTTCATTTGTCCTCAATTTTGCTTTGTTGCAATATTCGTATGAAACAAACAGACCGTTTTATTTTACATTTTCTTTTACTTTCATGTCAAAATTTCAGTGAAATTATTCTTAGTGTGGCTAACGAAATTAAGGGGATTCCGGCTGTCAATTCCTTTGCGTATACGTCAAACGAAAACTTATCTGCAAACCATTGAATTTCATTTGACGTTTAAGCAATGGAAAATGACAGTTGAAATTGAGTGGATTTCGTAAATGTAAACCTATAATAAGATATTTTGCATTGTACTGTAGAGTAAACGAACCTCTACTATTTTGTATTTATATCAATGATCTACCGGACACTTTGAGACATTGTCAGTCACATAAGCTTTGTTCCAGAACTAAAAAGTTTTTACAATTTTTACGACTTTTACACATTTTACAGGAAAATCCGTTCCCGTACACAAAAAAGTTGTAAAATGTTAACTTCTATTTAAACAAAAATGGCGCTGAATGACGCTCTCTTTAAAAACTTTTTACTCGACAAATTTGAGCGTGTAAAAAATAGTAACGTGGATGCCGGCGTCTGATTGGCTGGTACGCCGACTTTGACATTTGTTCCAGCTTTTTTGACGTTTTTTCCATTTTTGCGTTCCCGAACTTTTTGAAAAAACTTTTGTGTGACAAAAATTTTTCTCTCTTTCCCTCTTTTACGAGTTTTACTATTAAAAAGTGCGGGAACAAAGCTATATTTATGCTGATGATGTATATGTATATGTGATCGAACTCAAAGAATTTGCAAGCAACATCCCAGCAAAAAGTTTGCATCCGCGGATGCAGTTAAATCACTAGAACAATTGCCGCTGGAGTACATCTTTTTCTATGAATTCACCTATGAATTTTACAAGAGAGCGCGCAGCTAGGATGCACTCCATTTTTCTTCCACGGCACACAGCTAGGATGCACTCCATTTTCGATCAAAATCACAGCCTTTGATGTAGTTTTTTGGATTTAATTTAAATGCAGTCTAAAGATGTTATAAAATGCAAGCCATTGCAAATATCCCAAAATAAATAAAACACATTGCTTATTCGTGTAAAACAAAAATATTAACTTTATTACATTAACACAAATTATAAAAACTCTCCATTAAATTTGATCGTAACTAATGCTTGGTTTACATTTACGAAATCCTCTCGATATCAACTGTCAATTCCATTGAATAAACGTCAAACGAAATCCAATAGATTTCAGATGAGTTTTCATTTGACGTATACGCAAAGGAATTGACAGTTGAAATCGAGTGGATTTCGTAGTGTAAACCAAGCATAAGTTTACTTCCTCTACTCTGCTTTTTATGACATCGAAATTGATATGCTTCATCATCCAAATGGCTTTTCATTTTTCCTCCTACTTCAGTTCAGATTTCCAAAAAACTCGAACTCCACTTCAAAAATAATTTGGGTCTCGTGAATTACAGCAATGTTCATAACTTTAGTTTGTATTTAATTATTTTTTATAAAACAAATTCTTAAAATTTTAACCCTAACTTTCTTGTGTTCAGAAAAAAAGACTGTGACTGTAAGGATAAAAAAATTGGCTTGCTTGGCTAGGGATCTCTAAGCGAGTGCTTCCAAAATGAATCGAGCGCAGTGCATTTTCGTAACTCCATGTGGACTGCATCGAAAGATGTATTGAAATCATAACTCTGCATTGCATTACTTCCAAACTTTTTTGCTGGGATGTAATAAAATAAATGATGATCTGAATCACATCTCAATCTGGGCTGAAAACAACAAATTAAAAATAAATCCCTCTAAATCAAAATGTATTCACATTACAAGAAACAAACATCAAAATGATATCGATCACTTAAAAATCAGTGGATCTGTAATTGAGTATAGTTTACGGGATGCTACGGAATCTCTGGACTGTACACACCACCACCCCCATGGAAATTCGCATGTTACTTGCAAAATCATACCTCATCCCAGCTCTACTGTACAGCTCTGAAGTCTTTTATAGTTGTGACTATACCGACCAATGCAAACTGAATGTCACGTTTAACAATATTGCAAGATATGTATTTAATAACAAGCGCAGAGATCGGATCTCTGAATTCGCGAATAAAATATTTAATATGTCGTTTGACAAGTATCTAAAATACAGGAGTCTCATATTTCTGCATAAAATTTTAAGCACGAAGGAACCATCATACTTAATGGAACGCATACAATTTGGACAATCGGAAAGAGACAAGAGAATTAAACAGTTAAAATATAAAAGCCCCAAATCTGAGAAGCATTTCTTCATACCAACTATCCGTAATTGGAATTGTCTACCACCTTAAGGCCTGCGTACATAAACTGCCTCGCCTGGTTGCATTGCTTTCCTACTTCATTTCTGACATAATAAAAATAAAAGACTAAAGAAGGCCGAGCAAATTTCGGACTGGGTGGCCCTTTTCTGTTTTATTCTTTTATCAGAAGCAAGCAAGGTAAGCACGCAAGGCAGCTTATGTACGCAGGCCTTTATATACAGACTACACACAACAACCTGCAATTTAAACATACTTTACACAAATACCTCATTACAAATAATTTCCAAATGTAGTAGGGTAAACGCTCCTATTGTCGGCAGATTCCAGTATTCGGCCACGTTTGTATATAAACACGAATAAATAAGAATACCGTTATTTGTATAGTCAAATAAGATTACATTTACATAAAATATACTCCCTTCTCCCTCTATACAATTTTTCATGGTCCTGGGAACGGTATTTTAGCATTTATAGTCGTTTCTAACGGTACTGATTTGTCAACACGTGTTGAAGTGCATTTTTTAAGAAATTTTTGTTAGTTTATAAATGAAAGTAAAATAAGTAAAAAATCCTATTAATTCATATCATGTTTTGAAATGAGTGACTGCCATATTATATATTATTAAAACTAATAAGGCAGAAGTGATAAATGTTTATAAAAAATGCGAATTCTTCGTATTTATGGTATGCCGACAATAGGAAAAATAAAATCACAGTTGTTCCAATAGTCGGCATAGGTATACGTGTGTAGTAGCGCACAGGTTTTAATGTTCCTGTGGACTGAATGTGGAAAGAGCATGTTGTGCGGAGGTTCAGAGGAGGCTATCCCGAAGTTCGAAGATGGGTGATAGGCGGTCCAGAGGAGGTACTTCCGAAGTTCGGAGGAGGTAGTTCCGAAGTTCGGAGGAGGACGGTAGGAGGTACAGAGGAGGTAGTTCCAAAGTTCGAAGGAGGGTGGTCGGAGGTCCGAAGTAGGTAGTTCCGATGTTCGGAGGAGGGTGGTCGCAGGTCCAGACGAGGTAGTTCCGAAAGTTCAGGCTTTTAAGTGTATGGTGCACTACAGCACTTCAAATCATGATATATCTCGCACAGAAATTATGCACTGATATCTGGCTAACTCTTTTAACTAACTTTTATTTTTCCTGTAATAACCTTTTTAAGTTGGGTAGTAAAATTTCCATTTCCAACTTAAAACATGTTTTTCTCGAATCTTGATTTTTTGAGATTTGTCACTCTTCTAGTAAATGAGCGATATTGGGAAATAAATTTCAATTCAATAAATATAAATGTTAAAATGATTAATTTTTTGTTATATTTGTAAGGCGTATTAATGTAAATGAATTTGTCAGATTTAAGTTTTATTAATTGATATAAATATATATATATGTAGGTTTTTAGTCGAAATAAATTCTTATTTTTTTTAAGTTTCTTCTTTTTTCTACAACGGTAAAAGGTGTGCCGACTATTGGAACATCAGTGGCCGAACTTAGGAACATGCATGCCGACTATTAGAACATAGGATGTTTTTTGGAAAAAATGCAAATTGGCAATACTTATTAAATAATTAATAAAACAAGTTTATAAATTCTGAAACATAACCCTTTAGTGATGTTTAAAATTAAATATTTACAGTGAAATTATATTCCCACAACCTGTGACACCAGTTTAAAAATGAAAAAAAGTTAAAGGGCCGACTATTGGTGCATCTACCCTACCTAATTATTAATTTTTATATAATTTAAATGTTTGCTACTATAAATAATTATATTTTTACAGATATTTTACTTCAAGAAATATTCTTTGTACCACTAGCACTAATTCATAAGAATTTTATTCTGATTGTGCTATATTTTCTTTAATAAACAAACAAACAAACATCCAGTAACAATTCGTAAAATTTGTGTTCATTTACTCAATACAAATTTGTACAAGTACCGTAACTTCTTGCGAACTACTAATGGGTACTTTACACGGTATGTTTTTTACATATGAGTTGTCACTTCTCCCATACATAATGTATATGCAAAGTGACAACTCATATGTAAAAAACATATCGTGTAAAGTACCCATAAGGTCTTTCACATTGCACTGTAGATTAAAAGAACAACATCCAGTAAAAATTCGTACAAATTTTGAGAAAACGAACACACATTATGTCTGTCCGTGTAATCTATAATTTGTAATAATTATTAGAAAATGTTGCTGAATGTTTTATTTTTAATCGAATTTTGACAGTTGTACCAACTTTGTTCCAGAACTAAAAAGTTTTTACAATTTTTACGACTTTTTCACATTTTACCCGAAAAACCGTTCCCGTACACAAAAAAGTTGTAAAATGTTCACTTCTCTTTAAACAAAAATGGCGCTTTCTTTAAACATTTTTTACACGACAAATTTTGGCGAGTAAAAAAATAGTAACTGGTTGCCGGCGTCTGATTGGCTGATACGCTGACTTTGACATTTGTTCCATTTTTTTGACAAATTTTCCATTTTTCTGTTCCCGAACTATTTCAAAAAACTTTTGTGTGAGAACAATTTTTTTACAGTTCTCTCTTTTACGAGTTTTACTATTAAAAAGTACGGGAACGAAGCTGAACGAACGAATTGACAAAACTTAGTTCCGGGTCACACTAAATAAAAATAAAATAAAACGGTCTGTTTGTTTCATACGAATATAGCAAAAAAGGAAAATTGCAGAACACATTATACCGTGTATATTAGTTTCTGAAATTGTGTGCTTTTCAAAAAAAAAAAAAAATGCAGAGTTACATTGACATTTCTCTAGTCTGGCGCAGGATTTACTAATGGGCTAAATACATGCGGTCCGTTGTGTGACGCGTTGCGCGTTAAAAACAACAACCACATGAAAAATGTGTAAGTGGTGCCAAGTTTGTTCTTGAAGTTTTCATGTGGTTGTTGTAACGCAACGCTCAACGCGCCGTGTGTGCAGCGGCCTTAAGGGAATTTTTTTTCAGTAATAGGTGATTTACATATAACCGAATTTAATAAACCACTCGGTTTCAAATGTCAAATATAATCCAGAGGATTTATAACCAAGATTTATTTGACGTATAATCTTTGGAATTGGCATTTTAATATATACTTATAAAATCTTATCTGTATCTAATAAATCCAGTATAAATCTTGTATAATTTCTGTGTACTATTTAGTCGATTAGGGTTAAAACGCGTTATAGTACGGTTATACTAGAGTTGTTTGCCTGTTAACCCACTTCATGACGATTTATTTGACGTGTGCATTATGGAATTGACATTTGACACCCAGTGGGTTTCTTAAATCTGCATCTGCTTAAATGCAAACGGGGTAATTAAACAATTATTACTGAGCAAATTTCTCTCAGTAAGTTTTAGCAATTTGTCAATTATACAACTGTCAAAACTCGAGTAATACTTTGTTTACATTTACGAAATCCACTCGATTTCAACTGTCAATTCCATTGCTGAAACGTCAAATGAAATCCAATCGATTGACGTATGCACAACGGAATTGACAGATGAAATCGAGTGGATTTCGTAAATGTAAACATAGTATTACTCGAGTTTTGACAGTTGTATAATTGACAAATTGCTAAAACTTACTGAGAGAAATTTGATCAGTAATAATTGATTAATTAGCAAATAAAACCTGATAATGTGCTTAATCCGGCTAATGAAGTCATATCTAAATGGGCTATAAGTTAATTTTTTCGATAAATAATAAAAAACATTATACGATATTTGAGAAAAAATTAGTACAGTGCAAAATACTTTTTTGAATTGTGTTATTGTTGGGCTTTTTTCTTTACCCAAAACATACGATCGCCGGCACCAAAATTATCACGCTTCGAGCTTGGTGAAACAATAATTTAGACATTTGGAAAGCAAGCAATAGGCTGATTATAGGTGTGTTCGTTTACTCAACAATTTGTACAAGTCCAGTAACTTCTTGTAATCGACTAAGCTCTTTTGCATTGTACTGTAGAGTAAACGAACAACATCCAGTAACAATTTGTACAAATTTTGAGTAAACGAACACACATTATATTTCTACCTCGAGGTAAAATTTCTTAACGTTGGAATTCTTGTTTCATTTTTAATTAAATTTTTTATATGTTTAAGGAAAAACTCATAAAGTGCAACACACACTTTTTTACTATTTGTATGTGATACGTTAAATAAATCCTCATAAAGAAGGTTAACCGTAAAAAAGTCTATAATATGAACAGCCTAAAAGTCAAGTTAATCTCATATTTAACAACAAGTTTAAAGTGGGATGTAATTAATATTGATTACTTTTGGGGATGGCAGAGAAGACTAGTTTCGTCCAACGCCACGTGGACTCATCAGTTCTCTTAAGTGTGTTCTACACGGTATGTTTTTTTACATATTTGTGCATACCAACTGTCACTTTTTACAAATCTGAATTTTGTACACATGGTGTGAACCATACAGAAATTTCAATGCATCAAAGTGTTATGTGCATACATATGTATATTTTTCGAATAGAACGCGCTCTATTCTTGTCTGTATAACCAAAGGTAAACAGCTGTTTTGTTTGTACGCGATATAAATAAAGAAAACAACAGAAAACGAATGGAAAATAAAATTTTGCCGTGCAGAAGGAATTACATATGGGTGAAAAAAGTAACAGTGAATATGTAAAAAACATACCGTGTAGAAACCCCATTAGTTCTTTGTATCAAAACAAAGAACCCTTCCCCAATTTTATGACGACTAGAGCTCAAGAATAAATGTGACTGATGAATTAGTTTAAATGCGAATTCAACCGAAACACCTACCTAAAAACTCTCGTTGCCGCATATGTAAACCAAATTAACTACTCTTTTTTTGTTTACCCAAAACAGATGATGAATTTACGCTTCGACGTGTGATACCGAAAAATAAGCGAAGTCGTGAAGAAATAATTTGACGTTTAGAAAGCGAACAAAGCAACGAGCTGATTGAGTTTCGACCTTTACTTATTACCAGGGTTTGCTGAGTCGAGCTGGTTCTGGTTCGACTCTGGAGTCTATATTTTCTTAACTCCGACTTCGAGGGTAATTTACTATGTCACTCAAGAGGAAACATACTGATTAGTTGTGTCTTTAGGTTTCATTAGAAAGAACATTGTCATGGAAATTCGAATTTACTGGCAAAAGGTTTAATTGGACCAAAAAATTTCTCAACATGAATTGGTTAATATATGCCATGATAGCGTGCAATACACAATAGATGTGCCTTTTTACATGTAGTCTGTTCCCGTACTTTATAATGTGGTAAAAGTCGTAAAAGTTTTAAAAGTCGTAAACGATTTTCATATAAATTTTGTGTACGGGAACGCAAAATGTGTTAAAGTGGTAAACATTTAAAAACTTTTTAGTTCTGGAACAGAGCTATGATAATAGTTGTTACCATGGTACAAATACACAGGTAGCCGCATCGGCAATTGTTGGCAACATAAGATGTCAACATTTGACATCAATTCAATGCAATTGACACATTATGTTACCATCAGCTGGCATGATAATGCTACCTGTATTATTGTACCATGGTTGTTACGAAATGTTACTAAATGCCATGGTACAATAATACAGGTAGCATTATCATGCCAGCTGATGGTAACATAATTGGCCTGTTGCCAATTATATGAATTGTATGGTGTCTGAAGTAAAGGAACGCTTTTCGAGTAAAAAGTGGTAAAAACTTGAAGATTCTTGCACGTAAAGGAACAGGGCTAATGTGTCAATTGCATTGAATTGATGTCAAATTTTGACATCTTATGTTGCCAACAATTGCCGATGCGGCTACCTGTGTATTTGTACCATGCTGAATGTTGCCTTTTTACTCGAGTTTTGACAGTTGTATAATTGACACATTGCTCAAACTGACTGAGAGAAATAATTGATTAATTACCCCGTTTGCATTTAAGCAGATGCAGATTTAAGAAGCCTACTGGGTTTCATATGTCAATTCCATAGCGCAGACGTCAAATAAATCCTCATAAAGAAGGTTAAAATGCATTTTACACTTGCTTGTTTTGGGAATATATTTGACAGATATTCTACGCAGTTGACAATTGAAATGACGCATGTTTTATGAAATGTGTTATACCCCGTTAGCACTTAACCGAATTGGGTTTCAAATGTCAATTCCATAGTGCAAACGTCAAATAAATCCTCATGAAGTGGGTTAACCCGGCAAAGAACTCTAGTGTATATGGTATACAGAAATTATAAAAGATTTATACTGAATTTATTAGATCCAGATAAGATTTTATAAATATATATTAAAAATGCCAACTCCAAAGAGTATACGTCAAATAAATCCTGGTTATAAGTCCTCTGGATTATATTTGACATGTACGCTATGGGATTGACATTTTAAATCGAGTGGATTTCGTAAGTCTAAACGTACTATAATTGCCTGTTCATATTATATATTTTGCCGAGTTAACCTCTTTATGAGGATTTATATGATGTATACGCAATGTAATTGACATTTGAAACCGACTGGTTTATTAAATTCGGTTATATGTAAACGTGCTATTAATCACCTATTACTAAAAAAACATCCCTTAGTAAGTCCCGCGCCACACTAGAGCAATTTCAATGAAACTTTGAATTTTTTTTTTTTTGAAAAACACATAATTTCAGAAACTAGTATACACGGTTTCATGTGTTCTGCAATTTTGCTTTTTTGCAATATTCGTATGAAACAAACAGACCGTTTTATTTAACATTTTCTTTTCTTTCATGTCAAAATTACAGTGAAATTACTCTTAAGGTGAGAACACAATGGATTTTTGTGGCTTATTTTTTCGGCCTCGCTTCAAAGCGTATAGGTGAAATTGTGCTGTTTTCAATAGGAAAGGCCACAACGAAGCGAGGCTTCAGGCCACAAAGTAGAAAATTGTTGAACTTTTGAATTCTTCGCCTGGCTTCATTTTTGACATTTCGTTTCTTTGACATTCAATTTGATATAAACACGTGTTCAATCTGCAAAATAGTGTGGCTGTCATTTTTATGTTCGGTACTAACTATTTACGAACAATTCATCTTAAAAAATTAAATTTTATTTGATATATTGAAATAATTATGTTTATAGCGCCCATGAATTTTACGCTTCGATGTGTGATACCAATAAATAAGCGGCCTAGTGAAGAAATAAGCTAAGAAGGAAAATTAAGCTAAGAGCTGACTGTGTTCTCACCTTTAGTGTGGCCCGGAACTAAGTTTTGTCTTTATACAACTGTAAAAATTCGAGTAAAATTAAAAAACTCAGTAACATTTTCTAATAATTATTATTAATTATAGAGCACACGGACAGACATAATATGTGTTCGTTTTCTCAAAATTTTTACGAATTTTTACTGGATGTTGCTCGTTTACTCTACAGTGCAATGTGAAAGACCTTAGTAGTTCGCAAGAAGTTACTGGACTTGTACAAATTTGTATTGGGTAAATGAACACAAATTTTACGAATTGTTACTGGATGTTCGTTTACTGTACTGTACAATGCAAAATATCTTATTATAGGTTTACATTTACGAAATCCACTCAATTTTAACTATCATTTTCCATTGCTTAAATGTCAAATGAAATTCAAAGGAATTGACAGTCGAAATCCCCTCAATTTCGTAAACGTACTATAAGTCGATTACAAGTGGTCTGTTCCTTTACATTTGAAAATGGTAAAACCGGCAAAAGTAGTAAAAGTTGTAAACTGCTCCCATATGAATTGTATGTCGTCAGAAGTAAGGGAACACTTTACGAGAAAAATAAAGGAGCAGAGCTAATGCTTGGCATACGAACACACCTAATGTTGATTTTTCATTGTGTTCTTGAACCGTAATGTTAGAAAAAAGAACGAATTGTCAATAAATTGCTTTTCAATACAAATTTGAAAAAAATACGGGAACGGAACAATGAAATTTTTAAAGAGGAGTGCAAGTCTTGCTAGATTTCGGAGTACGGGAACGCATTTCTATTCTAGCATTAAAGGGGTAAAAAACTGCAAGTAGTAACATTTTGCAGGTTCTTGAACACAAAAAATTCTAATTATGATGTATCAACAATAAAATAACTTTTGGCCTGTTCCCGTACTTTATAAAGTGGTAAAATTCGTAAAAGTTGTAAAAGTCGTAAACGATTTTCATATAAATTTTGTGTACGGGAACGCAAAATGTGTAAAAGTGGTAAAAATTGTAAAAACTTTTTAGTTCTGGAACAGAGCTTTTGTATTTGCTCATTTGTTACACTTTGTATATTTATATTGTCGTATATTTTTAAAGGCATATTCAATTTACAAAAACTTGTTTTGAAAATTAATGTTTGATTAGCTGCGCATATGTATATAACTTAATTATTGTGATATGCTTGAAATCAACAAAAAATTAGTGTAAACACCAGGGTGTGTTTCAGGATTTCGTGAACTAGTATAAACCAGCCATAAGAAGATATTGACTTTGCACAAATTGTTTCATAAACTAATGCTTGGTTTACATTCGGCGTCGTTTCGTGATTTCGAATGCGTTTCGTGATTTCGGGCGGAATCAAGCAAAATTTATCATGATTTCGCATACAAAAATGAAATCATTTCATTTCGTGATTTCAGCGAAATCAAAATCGAAATCACAGTACTCATGATATACAACCCTGTTTTTGCCTAAAAAAGTACCAAAAGTTGCAACACTTTTCACGTATCACAATAAACAAGGTAGATGGTCAATTGCTGCACCGAAATATTTTAGTATAAACATTTGTACATAATGTGAAAAAATATTAAATTACTGTGTTACAATGCAATTTTTTCATTGTATTCCCGTACTTTTTAATGGTAATGGTAGACATGGTACAAATACACAGGTAGCCGCATCAGCAATTGTTGGTAACATAAGGTGTCAAAATTTGACATCAATTCAATGCACTTGACACATTATGTTACCATCAGCTGGCATGATAATGCTACCTGTATTATTGTACCATGATGGTAGACAAAGAGCGAATTGTCAAAAATTGCTTTCCCATACAAATTTCTTAAAAAATTCGGGAAAGGAAAAATTACGGATATTGCAAAAACTCCATCAAAAATGCAAAAATCAGGGTATCAGCCATCGTATTCAGATGCCAATAAACATGCAGCTACTTTTTACTAGGCCCAATTTTTATAGCTGAAAACAGGAGAAGAGTGTGTTATTCAAAAAGAAGTGCAAGTCTTGCTAGATTTCGGAGTACTGGAACGTATTTCTAGCACTAAACGGGAAAACTACTGCATGTAGTATATTCTGCAGGTTCTGAACACAACTTTTATCTATCAAAATTTGTTATTATGATGTCTCAACGATAAAAATAATTTTTTAGTTTTTCATCTGTTTGTATTATACACAATTAATACGATACATAGATAATTTTACGATAATTTTCGAAATAAAGCAGTAAAATTGTATATTGTCGTTTATTTTTGATGACAAATTCAATTTACAACAACTTTTTTGAAAATACATGTGCGATATTCATCTACCTTGATTATTGTGATATGCTTGAAATCAAGAAAAAAGTAAGTGTAAACACCGGGTGTGTTTCAGGATTTCGTGAAATCTAGTGGATTTTGGAGCGCAAGTGTAAACTTGGCATAATGCTCTGTTCCAGAACCTGCAAGTAGCTACTATTTTTTACTACGATAATATTTTTTCCTTTTGTGTTATCGAAGAAAATAGTAAAAATCAGTAGATTCTTGCAGATCTGGAACAGACCATAACACACCCATTACCTATTATCACGTAAAAAGACACAGCTATTGTGTATCGCAGGCTATCATGGTACAATTACTTAAGTAGAAACATCGGCGAATTGCTACAACAAAGCAACTTTTTTTGTAATGTAAACTGTCAACATTTTCGCCAAATGGTTTCATGTTGTCTCTTTTTATCGCTTGTGTTTGTACAGTGAAGTGAACACATGCTATCTCTTACTTACCAAATCATATGTTTTTTTGTTTTGATTTTTAATAGCGAATTCCTAGTTTTTTGACGTTTTAGATTCGATCAACTGGGCTGAGGCATCTACCTAAGTAATTGTACCATGTAGGCTATCATATCTGTGTGAATGGCACAGAAGAAGAGGATGAAAATAAACAATTCCTCAAAAACCGATCGCGAACTTCGTCCAAAATCGGCGTTGTGCCAGAAAAAAATTAACCCGTGCTAGAACGGGTAATGTTAGAAGGCTAAGTTATGTACCTTGAGATAGAGGCATCATCGGGCATATCTTCCACCAACTAACATTTGATATTACATGAAGACCTGGCCACAAAAATGGATTTTTTTTCGTCAGACGCGGCAAAACTGGGCAATTGCTCAAAAAAGGCTCTTGCAGATTGGCGCAAAGAAATTGTGAATAAAGAAGATCGCGGTGCTACAAACGACGTTTATAAGATCGTCACAGGCGACGAATCTTGAATCTATACTTAGGAGTCCGAAACAAAACAGGAATCGACCATGTGTGTCTTCGAAGATGAGCCAAATCCCAAGAAAAGTAGTTCGTGAGGGATGCACTTTCAAGAAAATTGTCGCCGGTTTCTTCGGCTGAACTAACTATGTGGCTACTATACGACTTGAGGAACGTGGGAGGTCAGTTCTGAGTAGTACACCACAATTTGTTTTCCTGAAGTCTCCGGTGAAATTCGAAAAACGAACAAGAGAAGACGAGATATTATGCACCATGATCCAAAACGCACATCGATCCAAAACGTGTATTTGAATACTGACTTGGTCCCTAATGCTTCTTTACATTCCCGCACATGAAGATAGGCCTATCTGTTCAACAATTTTCGTCGCCAGAACATACTTTTTAAGTGTTCAAATCAACGTTTTGAAGGTGTCTAAGTGGGTGTGGAAGAAGTGATTCAACAATTTCTTTGAGCACATGTAAAAGTGCATAAATCTTGCAGGAGAATACTTTAATAAACAATAAATTCATTTTTATGATATTTGCATTTTTATTATTAGGCTATATTCTTTAGAAATGTTGTCTTCTACAGAATAGAGGACGACATATGTTGTCTTCTATAGAATAGAGGACGACATATGTTGCCTTCTATAGAATAGAGGACGACATATGTTGTCTTTTATAGAATAGAGGACGACATATGTTGTATTCTATAGAATAGAGGACGACATATGTTGTATTCTATAGAATAGAGGACGACATATGTTGTCTTCTATAGAATAGAGGACGACATATGTTGTCTTGTATAGAGGACGACATATGTTGTCTTCTATAGAATAGAGGACGACAAATGTTGTCTTCTATAGAATAGAGGACGACAAATGTTGTCTTCTATAGAATAGAGGACGACATATGTTGTCTTCTATAGAATAGAGGACGACATATGTTGTCTTCTATAGAATAGAGGACGACATATGTTGTCTTCTATAGAATAGAGGACGACATATGTTGTCTTCTATAGAATAGAGGACGACATATGTTGTCTTCTATAGAATAGAGGACGATATATGTTGTCTTTTATAGAATGAGGACGACATATGTTGTCTTCTATAGAATAGAGGACGACATATGTTGTGTTCTATAGAATAGAGGACGACATATGTCGTCTTCTATAGAATAGAGGACGACATATGTTGTCTTCTATAGAATAGAGGACGACATATGTTGTCTTCTATAGAATAGAGGACGACATATGTTGTCTTCTATAGAATAGAGGACGACATATGTTGTCTTCTATAGAATAGAGGACGACAAATGTTGTCTTCTATAGAATAGAGGACGACAAATGTTGTCTTCTATAGAATAGAGGACGACATATGTTGTCTTCTATAGAATAGAGGACGACATATGTTGTCTTCTATAGAATAGAGGACGACATATGTTGTCTTCTATAGAATAGAGGACGACATACGTTGTCTTTTATAGAATGAGGACGACATATGTTGTCTTCTATAGAATAGAGGACGACATATGTTGTGTTCTATAGAATAGAGGACGACATATGTTGTCTTCTATAGAATAGAGGACGACATATGTTGTCTTCTATAGAATAGAGGACGACATATGTTGTCTTCTATAGAATAGAGGACGACATATGTTGTCTTCTATAGAATAGAGGACGACATATGTTGTCTTCTATAGAATAGAGGACGACATATGTTGTCTTCAATACAATAGAGGACGACGTATGTTGTCTTCTATAGAATGGAGGACGACATATGTTGTCTTCTATAGAATAGAGGACGACATATGTTTTCTTCTATAGAATAGAGGACGACATATGTTTTCTTCTATAGAAAAGAGGAGGACATATGTTGCCTTCTATAGAATAGAAGACGACAAATGTTGTCTTCTATAGAATAGAGGACGATATATGTTGCCTTCTATAGAATAGAGGACGACAAAGGTGTTCTATAGAATAGATGAAGACATATGTTGTCTTCTATAGAATAGATGACGAAATACTTTGTCTTCTATAGAATAGAAGGCGACATATGTTTTCTTCTAAAGAATAGAGGGCGACATATGTTGTCTTCAATAGAATAGAAGACGACATATGTTTTCCTCTATAGAATAGAGGACGGCATATGTTTTCTTCTATAGAATAGAGGTCGAAATATGTTGTCTTCTATAGAATAGAGGACGACATATGTTGTCTTCTATAGAATAGAGGACGAAATATGTTGTCTTCTATAGAATAGAGGACGACATATGTTGACTGCTATAGAATACAGGACGACATATGTTGTCTTCTATAGAATAGAGGACGACATATGTTGTCTTCTATAAAATAGAGGACGACATATGTTGTCTTCTATAGAATAGAGGCCGACATATGATGTCTTCTATAACGATACCTCCGGATTTCTTGTATTGCTTCTAAAGTCCCTTTCGGAAAGAAAGGGTGCTTCTAAAGTCCCTTTCGGAAAGAAAGGGTGCTTCTAAAGTCCCTTTCGGAAAGAAAGGGTGCTTCTAAAGTCCCTTTCGGAAAGAAAGGGTGCTGCGTAGCCCCTTTATAGAGTCCGTTTCTGAAAGAAATGGTGATTCTAAAGTCCCTTTCGGAAAGAAAGAGTGCTTCTATAGTCCCTTTCGGAAAGAGAGAGTGTTTCTAAAGTCCCTTTCGGAAAGAAAGGGTGCTTCTAAAGTCCCTTTCGGAAAGAAAGGGTGCTTCTAAAGTCCCTTCCGGAAAGAAAGGGTGCTTCTAAAGTCCCTTTCGGAAAGAAAGGGTGCTTCTAAAGTCCCTTTCGGAAAGAAAGGGTGCTTCTAAAGTCCTTTCGGAAAGAAAGGGTGCTGTGTAGGCCCTATCGGAAAGAAAGGGTGCGGCGTAGCCCCTTTTTAGGTCCGTTTCTGAAAGAAATTGTGATTCTAAAGTCCCTTTCCGAAATAAATGGTGATTCTAAAGTTCCTTTCGAAAAGAAAGGGTGCTTCTATAGTCGCTTTCGGAAAGAAAGCGTGCTTTATAATCCCGTTCGGAAAGTAAGGGTCCTTCTATATTAGGCCGGGGCGATTTGTATGGAAGGAAAAAAGTGTTATCGGGCGCCTGGAGTTTCTGATTCTTGGGATTGTACTTAGCAAAAAAGTCAACTAGACCATATGTCTACGGTGAAAATCGAGCCCCCGGATTTTGACTAGAAGTTTTTTTTTTCAAGGATTTTCGGATATTTTGGCATATAACAACCAAACCACTGATATTTTCGATCCAACACAAAGACGACAATTGTAGCCAAGAAAATAATAAAGAGCCCTTTAGTACATCGCAAAAGCATTGGAACGCTCCTTCAGGCAGTTATGGCCTCGAGAAGGTGCACATTTTCGGAAAATATCGATAAATGACACTGTGCTACAAAATGGGACTCAAATTCAGTGAGTGGAAAATCCCTTTTGGAGATGAAAGCCCTTGGTTAGTGTACTAAGAACCCAAAAGGAAATTTTCACCATAGGTCAAGTTTCCGAGATATCGCGTGATTAATGGTTTAATTTTGGCACCTTAATTTGCGAGAAAATAGCTTTATTTCTCTGTTAAGCGTTATTGTAGCTTCATTTTGAGATTACGTGTCAAATCGAATGGTGAATCTTTTTGTAGAATATTTCATCCTTCTAACTCAATTCCTTCCATGTCCATTTCGTAGTTTATTTTTTGAGCCGTAGTAAAAGTACCACAAGACGAGATTTTGCAGCATCCAAATATTCTACAAAATTGTTGTTCACCTTGCACCTTCTCGTAACTGCCTGAAGGAGCGTTCCAATGCTTTTGCGATGTACTAGAGAGTTCTTTATTATTGTCTTGGCTACAATTGTTGTCTGTGTGTTGGATCGAAAATATCAGTGGTTTGGTTGTTATATGCCAAAATATCCAAAAATCCTTGAAAAAAAACTTTAAGTCAGAATCCGGGGGCTCGATTTTCACCGTAGACATATGGTCTAGTTGACTTTTTTGTACAATCCCAGAATCAGAAACTCCAGGCGCCCGTGATGGTGTTCAAATCGCCCCCACTTTATTCTATATACACTTTCTGCGGTAAGGATGCTTCTATAAAATGTTGAAAAACACAAAAGTAAACATATTTTTCCATAACAAATGTTTATTTTTGTGTTTTTTCAAGAAGAAGAAGAGTGCTAAAGGAGATAAGAATACAAAGCAACACGTTTCGATGTTAGTCAACGCCGTCATACTACAGAGGCACTCGAAACGACTTTATAAAACGGCGTCAAAACCTGGCAGAATGTTGATAAAACACGGCAACTCTATCAAAAATAAAAAAAATATTTTTTAATAAAATTCGAATTTATATGCAGTGTACATCAAAAATATGAATTAAAAATTGGCTCAGATTAGCGCAATATTCACATTTAACATGTTCCCTCATATTTTATATTTTAGGTCTTCAATATTACCAAGTCTTTAAATTTTCGCTGCACATATAAAATTTCGACAACCGTCGTCAAAAATCGAAAAAGTCTTCAAAATTCTCTCTGTACAAAAATTTCGTTTTCAATATTGCCGGTGTGCATATATATATATATATATATATATATATATATATATATATATATATATATATATAATTATATTGATATGATATATGAAATAAAATTATATATATATATATATATATATATATATATATATATATATATATATATATATATATTTTATTTCATGTATCATATCAATTAAGAGCGGTTTGTGCGGGACCTTTTTCAATATTTAAATTGAATAAAATGTTTTATAGTCAATAATAGGCTACAAGAACATCAGTTTTCAGGAAAGAGATTAACAAATCATAAACCTAATATCCGAAGCAATCGATACTGTTGATCATGCGATACTTATTGGCGATATTCTGGATTCTACATTGTCGAAAAAACAAGAGACGGTTATGAACCTATAAAAACTTCAGACAGGAAGATGTAAAATTCAGATAAAAGAAGAGCAAGAGCCGTTAATTAAAAGTGGGTGATCCACAGGGCCATCAACGTACACTGAAATTCAGTTAGGGAGATCATTTTATTTTTTAAAGTCAAATGTTCAAAAGTTGTTTGAAACATTTTTATTTCGGGAAGTTCGGCCACAGCATGCGTCCTTGTATCTCGCCACTAGATAAAAAACAATATCTTATACAGTTAAATTAAAAAACCGTTAAGAAAACGGTTCCGAAGAATGCTTACATGTCACGGTGTGCCTTAACTAAATTTAAATAAAAGGTGCTTACACCTAGGAAGTTTTTGCAGATTCTGAAACTACAATGCTCATGGATAAGAAATATCAAGAAACAACATAATCGCCGGAGGGATTTTCAAATAAAACGCGATTAAAGTTCACATTTTTAGGGGTTCTTTAGGTTTTCACGATTTTGCTTGGAAACCGCGAGCCCTATGTAAATGGGTGTAAATAAAATGTTGTAGCTGTGAAAATTCTCCACATAGGTTTTACCGTTTTTGAAATATAGAAGTTCTAATTGAAATAATGCACTGAGTGTATCGCCTCCTTATAAAACAATATCATGCTCAGTGCGTCTTAACTAACTTTTGATGAAAACCGCTTACACATGGCAAGATTTCTCGGATTCTGAAACAGCAATGTTCATAGATAAGAAAAATAAAATAAACAGAAAAAATCGCCGGAGGGATTTTTAAATAAAACGCGATCAAAATTCACAATTTTAGGGTTTTTTTAGGGTTTCACTATTTTGCTTGGAAACCGCAAGCCGTATCGAAATGAGTCTAAAGAAAATGTTTTAGCTGTGAAATTTTTCTACAAGGCTGACCTTCAGGTTTTTGCGTAGGTTTTACCGTTTTTGAGACATAGAGATTCAGTTCAAATTTTTAGTTTTTTATCTTAAGTCTTCAAGATTTTGCTTGGAAACCGCAAGTCATATCAAAATGGGTCTAAAGAAAATGTTGAAGCTGAAAAAATTCTCTACAAGCTTGGATGACTTATTTTTTCTTAGGTTGTACCATTTTCAAGATATATAAGTTTAATTTGGGAAAATGCAGTAAGTGCATTGTTTTATAAGGAGCCGATACAGTCAGTGCATTGTCTCAATTTGAGCTTTTATATCTCAAAATCGGTAAAACCTACGAAAATATCATTTGATATTGCATTCACATCTGGCCGCAAAAATGAATTTTTCTCGTAAGATCCCGTAATTTATTAGCGTATTCCATCAGGAACATAAACTATTTACATAGAATCTCCATCTTACTCTATCCGAAGCAATATATCTTAACTCATTAAAAGATTTTCCAGTTTCATTAAGAATGGTTCTTCGCCAGGTGGTTTTTGGCCGTCCTCTGCTGCGATTACCCTGAGGATTCCAGCTCAACGTTTCGTGGCATACATCGTCAAAAGGCTTGCGCAGTGTGTGTCCAATCCAGTTGTATTTACGTCGTTTTATTTGTGTGTTT
This sequence comes from Musca autumnalis, assembly GCF_047663935.1. Taxonomy (NCBI): domain Eukaryota; kingdom Metazoa; phylum Arthropoda; class Insecta; order Diptera; family Muscidae; genus Musca; species Musca autumnalis. The sequence continues at coordinate 265,700,054 of NW_027411755.1, read as the reverse complement.
ATATCTTCTTGTTGAGCCAGTTGAAGAAGGTCTGCATTTGATATGGTTCTTGGCCACCATATTTTAAGAATGTTGCGAAGACATCTGTTGGTGAAAACTTGCAGTTTATTTTTAATATTTTCATTCACTAGCCAGGTTTCAGATCCATACAATAGTACCGACTTGACGCAAGCATTATATATGTGTAATTTGGTTTTTGGAGAATATGCCCCAGAGTTCCATATATTTCTTAGGCTGCAGTATGCGCTTCTGGCTTTTTGGATGCGCATGTCGACGTCGACAATTGCTCCGCCGTTCGGGTTGATGTTGCTGCCAAGATAGCTAAAGTTATCTACATTTTCAATACGTTTCCCGTTTAGAAAGAATGTAGGGGTTTGATTTGATTTAACATGCATACATTTCGTTTTTTCGGCGTTTATGTGTAGGCCAAATTTTGCTGCTTGCTCAGATAATTGATTGATTTTCGATTGCATATTTTCTTTGGTAGTAGCAAGCAACACGATGTCGTCGGCATATTCCAAATCTTCGAGGTTATGATGTAGTCTCCAAGGTATGCCTTTGTTTTGATTTATTGAATATGACAATATTTCGTCTAGCGTGGTTATGAAAAGGAGTGGAGAAAGCAGACATCCTTGTTTAACTCCGCTGATAGTTTTGAAAGCTTCGCTAATTTTGCCGTTGTGAAAGACTCTCATTGTTGAGTTGGTATATTGTGCTTTTATAAGATTTATTATTTTTGTAGGGACGCTTTTTTTCTCAAGTGCCTCCCAGATTTTTTTCCTATTTAGAGCGTCGAAGGCCTTTTCAAAATCAACGAAGGTCAAATATAATGGCGTATTGAACTCGTTGCACTGTTCGATTATCAATCGCAAACTATTTATTTGGTCCACACAGGAACGGTTAGGTCTGAACCCTGCCTGTTCTTTGCGAAGGCATTTGTCAAGTGGATCGAGTATGCGGTTGAGTATTATTCTGTTGAAAATTTTGCATATAGATGGTGTTAGAGCTATGCCTCTCCAGTTGCTGCAATTTTTTAGGTCCCCTTTCTTTGGTATTTTTATTATTAGGCTTTCTTTCCACTCTGACGGGACCGTTTCAGTTTCCCAGATTTTGGTTATTAGTGGTGAGAGTATTTCAGCGAAATATTCTGGGTCGCATTTGTAAAATTCTGCAGGCAGATTGTCGATACCTGCTGCTTTACCATTTTTTAATAGTATTATTGCATCTTTTATTTCGTTTATTGATCGTAAGATCCCGTAAGATCCAGCAAAACTGGACAATCGCTCAAAACGAGCCCCTTGTGGATTGGTGCAAAGAAATGTTGAAGAAAAAAAATCGATCGTTGTGCTTCAAACGACGTTTATAAGATCATCACAAACGAATCTTGGATCTGTGCTTATAAACCCGAAACAAAACACCAACGGACCGTTAAGGTCTTCAAAACGAGCCAAATCCAATGAAAGTTGCTCCTGTAAGAAGCACATCAAAGCATATGGTAGCCTGTTTCTTCGGCAAAACTGACCGTGTAGCCACTATACGGTAAGACGGTTAATTCTGAGTGTTACACTACAATTTGTTTGCCAGAAATCTTCTGAGAAATTCGAAAAACGAACTAGAGAAGACGAATCATTCTGCATCATGACAATGCGAGCTCTCACACGTCGATTCAAACCAGCGCCAAAAAGTAGAGTTGATGGGTCATCCGCAGTAAGCCCTATATATATATATATATATATATATATATATATATATATATATATATATATATAAATTATATATATGTAATGATAAGATGATAAATTTAGCAAAAAACAAAAGGTTATGGCATTTTGGTTTTGTCGTGTGGTTCCAATGCTTATTTTCAATTATATATCCGCCTATAGTGACATCAAAGCCTTGACAGAAAAGCTCATATAGAAAAACTTTCAAATAAGTTTGTGCGTGAGTTTTTTTTTTATTAAAGCCACGACCTCCTGGATCACTAACTGCTTCATCGAGATTTTTAGGATATGTCCTAGGTACCACTTTGCTGCTGGACAAATATTCTTTAGCATACGCATCGAATCATGGGGCTTTTAATGGATCAGCCTTAATTATTGTTGACTTTACATACTCTGGATTAATCTGAATGAGATCTTCCTTATTACTTTTCTTCGCTCTTATGATGACTGCCCTGTTGCTTTCTTCTGTTCCTTTGGGAGCAGCCTTATTGGCTCTCGGTCCTGATCTGAAAACTCATAAGGCCAGGCCAATTGGCTTTGTTGCAGTTTATGAATGACCGCTTCTCCGGCCCCACAAAGTCGCTCGATTTCTCCACGGCGATGAAGATCGGAATATGGTCTGAAGCCAGCGAAACACGAGTCTGCCACGATCTTAACAGCAGGAGCGAAGATCTAACTATGCTCAAGTCAGGGGAGCTAGAAGAATGATCTGTGATTTGTGTGGGGAAATCGTCGTTTATAGAAGAAAATTCCAAAGAAACTAATTGATCAGCTATTGACGTCCGTATACGGGTAACTAAGAAAACCGGAGATCATTACTAGCCTATAATACGGTTATCCCCTACCATTCATTCATGGATTCATGGATGGGTGGATTTTATGTATTTTATGCACCCAATACGCTATGTATGTTCAATTTCAATGAAATTTGGAATGTGTGGTGGAATTAAGTAAGTATGCCAAATTATACTGAAATCAGTTCAGATTTGGATACAGCTCCCATGTATCTTTTCGGCCAATTTCATGCACCATACACAGCACTGAACGGGTAGATAACGCTTAAAGTATTCATTTGGTAGCATTAAAGTTAATATAATTATAGTTATTCCTTTATATATTATCTTAGTCGGGGTAGCGAAGCGCACCGGGTTCAGCTAGTAAAGTATATATATTCTAGATCAGTATAAAATTCTGAGTCGATTTAAACATGTCAGTCTGTCCGTCTGTCTAGTGAAATCAAGATACAGGTCGCAATTTTTAAAATAGAGCTTTATAATTTGGTATATATGTTTCTATTGCTCCTAGAATGTTTGGTATTGAAAATGCGATATCGGTCCACGTTTTGATATAGCACCCATATAACGGTACTTCCCTATCTTCGGTATTTTGGATGTTTTAGCCACATGATCACACCGAAATGATAACGGTACTTCCCTATCTTCGGTATTTTGGATGTTTTAGCCACATGATCACACCGAAATGACTAAAATTTGGTATTTAGTTTTCCATGGGGGTATACTATATTCCAGAAGAGAATTATCAGTATGGGTCCAGGTTTTGATATAGCCCCTACAGAATGTATGTGGTCTTCGTTGAGGATATACAGCATTCCTGCAAAGAATTGTCGGTAAAGGTTCACGTATTGAAATGGCCTTCCCAATTTGCGGTATTTTCAAGGGTATAGCCTGTACTGACCCGACGCTCCTATGGACAAACTAGTGGCACATTTTGCCTTGCTATCTTAAATGGATGTCCAGCGACCGTTTGAGACTGTAGATACAAGTCCTGCGTTTGTCACCTGGGCTTCGGCACCGATTTTTTAATTCTTCTTCAATTGTCAATGTTTGCATTTTGTTTTATAGGAATGCCCCATTGGTACATTTTCGACTACAGGAAATCTATGGAATGAAAAACCTTGAGTTCTTTATAATACTTTAGTGTATGTTGGTACACTATCTTTGTCTATTAGCATATGTATGTATGCCATTGGGGAACATTTTTCTTTGATGTCTGGTTGAGCGATAAATCAAATATAGAGAACTGGTTTCGTTTGCTTTGAATTGATATGAATTAAAACATGTCAACAGTATCTAAACTAATGATTAATCACAGCTTCACCCTGACGTCCATTAATAAATGCCATAACGCATCGTTGCTACCAATCTCCAAGGAAATAAAGACAAACGCTCAAGGGCATGAGGTTCGTAAGAGCAACGTACATAGACATATGGATTTGTGTAGTCATACGCATGCCGTGGTAACGACATTTCATGTATCAGCACCAATACCAAGTGGATTGATTGCCGGAAGTTTGCTCATTCACTTCTTTGCCATAAATGATTGATTAAATAGCCTTGGGTTAATTAAATGAGTTATGAATTTGTCGATGTTAAATCTTACGCCTGAGTTGTGTCATAGCTTCTAACCTTAAGTAAAACTTTGTACTTTCTACGACATTATTTCCATAAAAACATACATACATACATGCATACATCCAAAAAAAAAACAATTCGATAGGTAATGGTCAAAAGAACTAATTTTTCAACTGATATATTGAATGTTAAGACTTAAATCACTTTGTCAGGATTTTATAGAAAAATCAACTCACTCTTTAAATCAAATGTAATGAAATAGAGGGACATTCGAATAATGTATGTTCACCTTTTTAAAAAATCGTCCCTTAGATATTTTCGTTATTGCTGCATCCGAAATGGCTACGATTTCCCCCACTCGGAGATTCATAAATAAACAGCATTAAAGTCTCTGAACCGTTAAGCCACAAGAAAACATAAGAAACAAAAAATATTAAACAAATTCAAGGAAATTACTCACAACCCAATCCATTCAAGCACACACCCCCAGCTGAGCGTTTTTCAAAGGACTCCGACAATTTCATGAAAATTAAATACGAGGTTCCACTACACAGTCAATGAAATATAATACATTTTTCTATTTTCTAATTTTTTAACCTTCAGCATGTTAAAACAACTAACTTAAATACCAAGGAACAGAAGTGGTCTGACTAACTAACACCCCTCAACATTTTCCATTTGAACTGGATTTCTAGTTGAAACTTTTTAATATTCTGAGACTTTGAAAAATACCTCCGTATATAGCAGCTTCTTTTCCTACAAAAGGTTAAAGTAAACAGAATATTAAATTCATTTCATGCAGCAGGTCTCAAACATACAATCATTTCTTTAGCCACCATAGAGTTTGTCATGGTGTATATTGGCAGGTACTGGAACTGAACTGAAAGCACATCCACTCTCTCCACGTCTTTCTTCTCTGTGGCATGTAAAACAGGGACCCACACAAAAAATGGAAGCAATTCCTGCAATAGCACACTAGAACTCTGCTACTAATTTGTAGTTTTCGCTTGGCTTGGCTGCCCTCATTCAAAGGCCAAACATAGACATCAGCACGGATTGCGGCCCACATAATCTTACCCTGCAGATATCCACGCTTACTACGAACGAAATGGTAAGTTCTGACAATGAGTGATAAGTGCGTCATTAAATTGATAAATCAACATCAATGGCAGAGTGAACTTGCCCTAGGAAGAAAATCCTGTGTTGGCTGCTTTTTGGTATCAGAAATTTCGATGGAATGGCGAAATGGCTTTCGAAGTGTATGGAGAACAAATGGAGTTTGGAAATTCAAATTTATTAGGATAATGCTTCAAGTGATTTTTTTACTTAATTTGGATTTCCAGCTAAAGAATATTCCATTAAACAAACCATGAGTCCCCTAACACTTGCATTAAATCATTCTGTCAGACTGTGGTATTGGAACTAACCAATAGATTTTGTATTTTCAATAAACTATTTTTTCTTTGACTTTTATACGACAAAAAATGCTAATTCGTGTGGAGGTGTAGCAGCTGAGAAAGTGTTAGTATTAAGAATGAAATGTTAAAATGTTGGGGAAAAAAAACTTGAGGAACCGAATAAAGTTGAAATGCAAGAATATTTGAAGGTGAAAACTTTGTGATTTTGTAGATATATCTTCATAAATGCAAGTTACAAATGTCTATTCGTTCATGCAGTTTAAGTTAGTCCGAGCATTATCTTGCAATTTTTACCGAAGACATTCTATGTGGTCCTGGATACAACAATACAATATTTTCAGTGGGGACATGCAAAAGAGAAAATGTCCAAAAAGCTCTTAAAATGTTACTTCTCGAAGAGAGTTCCCAACTTGGTGTTTCAAACGTTTTAATATTTCTTCCGAACTTACTCAAGTAACAAGTAAGACTTGTGTTAAGTTCGGCCGTGGAGAACTTGCTATGCCCTCCACCACGAGTAGTATTTAAGTAAAATATAAAAATTAGTTTCCTTTCGTTTATGAAGAAGACTAAATACCAAATATCTGCAATGCCGGTAAAACCATGTGGCTACCCTTAACAATACGGAAACTCTGGAGGTACCGTTCTGTGGGGGCTATATCAAAACGTCGATCTATACCGAAACATTTCTGGCGGAAGAACACTAAATACCAAATTTCCGTTATTTCGGAATGATAATGGTGCAAAAACCTTCAAAATACCGAAAATCAAGAGGTACGCTTCTATGGATTGAATTCACAACCTTAAGAAATACTAAAACCGGAGTCACCGCTCTATGGGGGCTATATAAGTGCGTGGACCTATACCTACGAATAATACTAAATACCAAGCCATTTCGGTGTAATATTGAGGCCACAACTTTCAAAATACCGAACATTGGTAGGCACCGTTCTATGGGTGCTTTATGAAGGCGTGAACCGACAATTTGAAGGGCGAAAGTTGAATACCCTCAACAAAGACCAACTACCAAATGTCAGCCATTTCGGAGGGTTATTGTGGCCACAACCTTCAAAAAACCGAAAACCTATACCGAAAAATTTTATGTGGAAAGTTTTATACCCCCAACGAAGACTAATTACCCTAAAATCGGGTGGTACCGTTCTATGGGGGCCATATGAAGGCGTGAACCTATACCGAAAAATTTTATGTGGGAAGTTTTATACCTCAAATAGGACTAAATACCAAATTTTAGCCATTTCGATGGATTATTGTGGGAACAACCTTCAAAATACCAAAATCGGAAGGAACCATTCTATGGAGGCTATATGAAGGACCTATACCGACAAATTTCTGGGGAAAAGTTTAATACCTCCAACGAAATTTCAGCCCTTTCGGTGTGATAATGAGGCTAAAAAATTCAAAACATGGGAAATCGGGTGCTACTGTTCTTTCGTGGTTATATCAAAACGTGGACCGATATGGCCCACTGGCAATTTCGGACATCCGAGGAGTAATAGTAGTACACCAAATTACAAAGCTCTATCTTAAAAATTAAGAGCTGTATCTTGATTTCAACAGACGGACGGACGGACGGATGCACGGACGGTTATATTGTCTTAGAATTTTACCCTGATCCGGAATATATATATACTTTATAGGGTCCCCGATGAATTTTCCAATGTGTTACAAACGGACTGACAAATTTATTTATACCCTCCATATTATGGCGGAGGATTAAAAAGCGTTAAGATCAGCCGTGCCGAACTTTTATTTTTCTTTTTGCTACGACAGTCTCTATGTCCACCATTTGTGGTGGGGAAAAGTTCCAAACACACCCAGCAAAAATTCTCATTACAAAACCCCCTACTAACCCATTTTTTTACAAGGCCACGTCGCGCGAAATAAGTAGTTATTTTTTTTGGCCATTTAAATAAGTAATTAAATGAATAGTCACGACTTTTAGTAACTAGGTCTTTAACTACTTATTTTAGTGGTCAAAATATAACTACCAATTCGGCGCGACATGCTCTTGTTAAACAATGGCTTAGTATGGTGTTTTGCAATGGGTATTTTTGCTGGGCGGGAATCCCAATTACAACAAACTTGAGCCGAAAATATAAATTAACAAATACCTGAAATCGACGGGTACCGTTATATGGGGGTTATACCAAAACGTGGTCCTAGAACCACAATCACTCGGAACGATAATTGTAAATGTACAGCTAATTTAATAACAAAATATAGATTACAAATTTTACATACCTAAATCGGGGTTGTTGTTATATTGTGGGTGTAACAAGACGTAGGCCTATGTCCAATATCTTTGGTAACGAAGTTTCTTGACCACCAGGAAGCTTTCCAGGTAAGGCCACATCAAAATTTTAACAAAGGCAAAACACACATAAGTTTAATATTGGCGAGATATCCTGTGTATTTCAGCAATATAAACCTTTTTAGCTAGTGGTGTCTTAAGGCACGTCGTTCGGATCCGGCGATAAACAACAGGTCCCATATCATTGAACTAACTAACAAATGAATCGGGATGCACTCATTGATATGAGAGAATTCTCCCTTCTTCCTTCTAGGATATTTGTGGAACGATTATAAAGGAACCGTAAATGCCAATATGCAGCCAATAAAATCAAGAATGTAGATGAACATTTCAAAATATCTGAAATCAGGTGGTATGAGCAAATGTTTGTGTACAATGTTAGCATCCTATATCGACTCAGAATTTAACCTTGATTAGGGACATAAAGTATAGGGTCACAAAACGATTTTTCAATACGTTACAAACAGATAAACAAATTTAGTATAAAATTCGTTATATGGTGGAGGATATAAAAAGGAATATACAGGTAACACCTTCGGATATAGGTTCGCATAAATATATTTTAATTGACACCACGCACAACACGCGAATTCATAATTTTTTAGATAATAGTCAAAACTCCTATGGGCTGAAAAAATATTTGCAAATACGATAACTATTCAGAGTTATTCTACTCGGTCCTGTATTGCATACCGTTATATTTATTTCAGTCTTTCATCAATAAAGCAACTGGGCTATATCGGTGTATTCCTTCTCGTACTTCCCTACAAAAATTGAAAACTTCGTGCTTAAGTTCAATTAATGTACCGTTTTTTATTTTTTAATATTCTACAAGTTAGGAAATTAGAATTATATTCACCAGGTGAGAACTGTCACCAAATGCAAAACATGCCGCGGAGTGGTTAGTGTGAACATTTCTCGGTATTTTTCTTTTTCATTTGCAAAAAACTTCTTTTTCAGCTCATCCTAAAAAACTAAATACAATCATACGACTACCATCGCCTTAATAGGTAAACAGAAAGAAATATAACGAAACTCACAATTTTGAATGATGAGGCATTGTTATACTGTATCATAAGAATGTTTCATCATTAACGTTTTTAAACGCTTTAACAAGCGTATAACAAAAACCGTACACAATTCAAAAAATTGCTCAGAAAAAAAACTACAACAACGTTCGCTACAACGATTTTTATGTTGCATTACACTGTGCAACACTGAAATCAAAAACCCTGATTGGGTTTCGTGTTGTTAGATCGGGTTTGGATTTTATAACTTCATCTAAACCGGGATAAAACGACACTTTTTTCCATTGATCGGGGCTTTATCTCAGAAACTAATAAAAATTTTACTTCGCGGTCTTCAGCAATATTGTAGGCCTAAATTATAAGAACTTACGTGTCAAATATATGAACTAAGAAAAACTGCACGTAGCGCATCAAAATCGATAAAATATATGAAAGTTTACATCATTTCTGGAATTATGTAGGTAGTAGCATCTAAGCTAATGGGAATTGAACCAAGAAACCTTTCAATGTGCTCAGCAATTCTTCCGAATATTCTGAGCCTCTAAAACATGGGTGAACAAGAAGAAAACAGACCAAAATATGAATGTATTCAAACTATTGGCAACTTATGACTGTGTGTTAGTGTGTTTTAATGCACGCACTCTACAAAACAAAAACAAATCAAAACATTATTTCTGTTTCGTATGCTCATTCTTTGCATTCGGGTCGTATGTTTGTAAGTTGCCGAAAAACTTCGGCACCGCTGTGCCAAAGAAGAACACATTTGATCTAAAATACTTATTTCATGTTGTTTGGGCTGTTTTTCATATCATACTTTCTAAAAAAAAACTTATTTCAAACTATGTTCATACAGGTTATTTATTTTCATACTTGGGATTTCAATGCATTGTCGACATTTTTATCAAATGTTCTTTGGAAAATGTGCTAGAAACAGCGGGATAGAGACAATTTACATGTATGTAATGTTCTGAAGAGTTGTGAATTACATTTCATCGGATATTTTTTTAAAGAATAGTCAACTATACAAAAGTCAAATATACAAAATAATGGAATTTTCTGGTAATAAATTTAGTTTTTCGAGTTTATTACTTTTCCAAATATTTCCTTCATGCTCTTATCTACAAGTTTTCTTCAGAGGTTAAAACAAGATTCGAATTGAAAGATATTGCCTCGATTTGCTCTAAATAGGCAATATTTAGATGAGGCCATTAAATCTAAACCCGATCTAACAACACAAAACCCAAATAGGGTTTTTGTCGATTGGGTCTGTACTTTCATAAAATCTGCAGTAGAAGTTGTTTGTACAAAATTACCTTGAAATTGTTGCACTGTGTTATGTTGTGTTACTTTCCTTTCATATCCCTTATCCATTCCCAAAGAACCCTTTGCAAATTTTCGAAAGCCGTACAACGACGGAACAAAATCAATTTGAAAAGAAAACCTTGGTTTGGTTCGCGTCTAACAGGAAGCAAATAATGTGGCTATGTAGTTGTAAAATATTCATATTTTATGAATATTTAAAAAAAGAAAGCAGACAAAAGTATTACTGACACTTTAACGATTACAATTATATTTTATTAAACTAATGTTCGAATATATTAAAACATATAAAGGCAAACGTGTTAATATTGGTTCAATTGTTTCGGCTGAAGACTATTAAAAATGTACCTTATTCGTAGTCAAAATTTGTTAGTAAGGCGACTCATTTCGAGTTTCCCAACTTTTTAAAAAAACACAGAAAATTGAAATTGATTGGAAAATGTTTATTATCATTTTTATTTTTTTAAGTTTATGTCTATCAAATGTTGACCGGGTCTACGTCTTGGACGGTATGTCCCTAGATTCCAAATTTCGTTAACTCGTTCGAATATTTCGACTAGTGACTAATGACACGAGCGATGCGTTGCCCCAAGGCTTTATATATCAAACAAAAAAACTTTTGATCGACAATATATGAAGAAATGACAAAATTTTTTAGTTTTCCATAAAAAAAATTAAAAATTTGTTTTTAAGCTACATGAAAGATTTTTGGTACATAGATTGGAAAAAAAAACCCATTTCTTAAATCTGTTCGAGATAATAATTTGGTTGTTGCGCGCAAAAGTATGGCGGTTTCAATTCTGATAAAAAGAAAAAAATCTTTAAAAGACTCTAATCATTATATTGAGAAACTCTCTTAATTAGGGACTCCCTACGTAATATATGATTACTGAGGCCCCATAACATTAGTGAAAAAGTTTTAAGTTTTCGCGGAAATTGAGAAAGAGTTAAAAAAATTGGTACTTTGCAACTTGTTTTAATAAAATTCAAGCTGTTTACGCATCCTAAAAATATTTAAAAAAATATGTACGTAATCTAAACATCGCGATGATTCAAATAAAACCAAAACTATACAAATCCGTTTAATGGTTTGCATATTATAGCAAAAACAAAAAGTTATATTGAGGAAATTTACAAAATTTTTGTAAGAGAAAATATTTATTAAAATTTATTTTGTGAGTTAGTTGAAAAAATGTAGGAAAAATTTGTCGGAACTATTCTTCTATTTTAGAGAAATTTCACGCAAAAAAATCGAATTTTTTATTCTAATCACTTCTCGAATACACACTAACATCTAGGGGAAGATATGGGTATCGTTCAAATAAATGTTGGGTTAATTTTAATGGGGTATACTCTTGAAATAAAACTGTATCGAGTAATGTTATTTTTGAAATGCCTGTAAATCGCGAAATCCTCAAAATCACTTGATGCGCATGCGGTTCAACAACACAGCGAATTCTTCTCTTTTAATTTGTACACATTTGCTAGGATTTACTTAGGCCGCTAAGATGTAGCATCATCTGCAGTTTAGTGTGCAACAAACTGTATAAGCTTATAATTTGCACAAAGTGCATACACTTTTTATGCGCATCCGATTTCACTATCATCCATGAAAAAATACATCGATCTAAACCTATTTCGATAAAATCCATCAAGAACCGTGGATGTAGCATCACACACTATTTTTGGGATAAATCGGATAAAGCTCCCATGGCACTAAATTTTTTAAACCACTGTTTTCGCAAAAACTCGAGTGATGTGTCAGTTTCTTCATTGAAAACGAAACGATCCACAGAAAACGCGATTTAATCCACGATATATTCAAAAACATTTTTCGCAAATTTTTCAATTTTTGCAGTAGCCATTTCCGCCGTTCTAGTAGATGGATTTTTACGATCTGTGATTCATATGATCCGGATCGTCGAAAAACTAAAATATCGCGGGGTACCAGCACACTCAAAACGATATTGTAAATACTGTACCCAAAAAATAGGTTTTTTAGAAAAAATATCACACTAAATTTTGGCCTTTGGCAGTAGATTACTCTGCTGCTGTGTGGGCTACATACTCAATATACATATCAGATTATGCGAAATCGCGAGTTCTTTAATACTATAATTGGTTTTTCAAAATATCCGAATGCGCGTCCCAGTTACATAAAAAATACAAAAAACGCCTGAAATCCGGCTTCAAAATGTCAGCATCCATAAAAGGTGGATGCAGTGGAAATTTTGGAAAGTGATACATTAGAAGTGTAATCTTCATTTTGTATTCTCCTACTTTTACTTTTGACAGATGTCCGTCATTTGAATGGTTTAATCAGAAATCGAATAGCAATGTAAAAAACCTGTTTAGCTTCAACGTGTTTTTACCTATGTTTTTTCCTTTACGCGGTCGTAACTTCCACGTAAATTAAATTTTTTTGCTAAATTTTTGAGCTGTGTACAAAAACATCTAAATTAATCCAGCAATAGTCATAGTTACTGGTAAACTACAATAGTTCGCGTATTATAATAGTGCAAACCTTGGCTTCATGGATACTAAAAAATTTTGACTTTTCCTCATATATGTTCAAAAGATATAACCTCAATTACCAATTCGTAAAATAAAGTATTAAAACTATATTATAGTTGTTTTCATTATTTACTTATTTATGATGGGTAACTAAAAATGGATACGTATTTGTTCCAAATAGAAAATACACCATATAAATACATGAACAGATAGTTTTTGTGAAATTATTTTTTGCAGAAGAACAACACTATGATATTATTCACATTACCAAGACAAATATTATTATTGCTAGAAGACTCCTCAACAAAATTATAAAAATAAAATAAAAAAATAAAAAAATAATGTAAAAAGCGGGTGCCACCGTGGTGCAATGGTATGCACACCCCCTTGCACGCTGATGGTCGCGGGTTCGATTCCCCGGCCATGCAACATCAACATATTTGTCAACGTTGGCAAAATACCCCTCAGTAATGTTGGAGAAATTTTCTGAGTATTTAGTAAAACTTCTCTACAAGTTGTGTCTTAAGACACGCCGCTAGGACTCCGCGATAAACAGTGGCTCCCATATCATTGAGCCAACATGAATCGGGGTGCACTCATTAATATTAGAGTAGTCTCCCTTGTCCCGCCTGGGTTGTTTGTGGAACAATTATATTTTATATTAATTCGGAATAAATATATAAATTTGTGGCCGTTTTCAAATTGTTGTGCCAATTATTCCCAGCAAAATGTTTGCCTCCAAAGATGCAGTTAAATTATATGTACAAGTAATCTGGAAGTGCATCCAATTATGCATTTTCACTCATGATTTTTACAAGAGCGTGACTACTGAAAGATGCACTCCAAAGCACTGCATTTTAACTAACCCTTTGGCACTGCATTTTAACTGACCCTTGGCACTGCATTTTAACTGCAAATGGATGTGATTCTTTGGATTGCATCCAAAAGCGGTTAAAATGTGAGGAATGGAGTGCCTTTTTCATGAATCCGTTTGAACTGCATCAAAACATGCCGTGATAGAAGTACTCTACATTGCACTGCTTCCAATTTATTTTGCTGGGTTATATTAATTATCGTACCAGGTTTTACCGTGGTGCAATGGTAGGCACGCCCGCCTTGCACGCTGAAGGTCGTGGGTTCGATTCCCCGGCCAAGCAACATCGAACAACTTTCAATGGTGGCAAAATACCCCTCAGTAATGTTGGCAACATTTCCTGAGTATTCCAGCAATGTAAAACTTCTCTACAAATGGTGTCTTAAGACACGCCGTTCGGACTCGCCAATAAACAGTAGGTGATATGAGAGAAGTCTCCCTTGTCCCGCATGGGATGTTTGTGGAACAATTATTATTACAAGTTTTCAGCATTACAATGGAAATTTCACCAACAATAGCCAAAACAAATGAAAATAGTAACCAAATGGTCAACCTCTAAAACCACTACACCAATATAAAGAAAACTATTCCAACACATATTTGTTCTTTAAGATTACCAAAATATTACAGTTATCGCTATTACCTTAATACAAATGGATTCTTTGATGAATGGTTTTATCTCAACCTTTATTGTTTACCGTTCTTATTGCACAAGGCGCTTATATAAACATCTCAAACCATTTCTGTGGCTACAAATTTCTGATTATATTTATTTGTATCGCAGTATTACAAATTTAAACAAACAAAAAATAATGCGTATTTACCTGAAATATTTATATTTGAAAAATCCCTTAAATTAAGAAAAAAAAATGCTATCTTGTTTCATAACATGAAATAGGACAGCAACACCCAAAAACCTTGACATCATTGAAGACCGTGAGTACATTCACATTAGTTTCTTGAAAATGGATAGCCATCGTTTAACTAGAAGGTCGCCGACGTTATTACAGACAATTACGTTAAATATATGATGTTGCCATTAAAGTATAAACATACGTCAAAAAGCATTATTTAACTATTAATTACAACTAATTATATGTTTCCTTAAAATTTCAAAAATACTTGTCCAACAGGTTAAAAATGTTCAATGGGGCATTGAAATATCCCAACATCCACTTAAAAAAATATGCACTTGGTTATATAGTGGTATTACAAATCTATAAATTAATTACCTGTGTTCCTTTACTTACCTGAGGTTACCATTTTTAACCTGCAAAGCGTTCCTTAACCTAAAAAAGTGGTAAAACTGGCAGCAATTTTTAAGAGAGTGAGAGAGGAGACTTTGCTACCAGATCAACCATTTTTCCGTTCCTTCACTTTTCTGGTAAAAATGTTCATGAGAGAGCAATTTTGACACTTTTCTCTTTTACCACTTTAAATATAATTTGTTGGGTTTATTTATGAGTGGCGCCTATGATAAATATGCACGTTGATGAATATAGATCATACGACATCATAATACCGTTAAAAATTTTGAAGTTTAATGTGACAGACCTTTCCAAAATACAAAAAAGTAAAATCTGGGTTCTGGTACAGAGCATAATTCTGAGTATTTAATCTAATAAGGCTATATTCTATTTGGTACGATCAAAAATGTTTTTTCTCGAAAAATATTAATATGTTAATACCGTTTGAAACAATATGGAGTCAATTTAACATTACTTCTAGGTATATCTGTTTCGCTCACCGACTAGCTATTTGGCGTGAACGATGTGGCGTTGTTGGGTATAAAACCGCAACATTTTTGTATACCCTCAGTTTCATGTCCCGAAGTTCATCCATAAAAAAATTAGGTTTGGGCATACAAAATACAAGAAAAACAAGTAAGCAAAGACTATAGTCGGACGGGGCCGACCATGTGATACCCTACACCACTATCCCTGGAAATTAGCTTTCAGCAAATCAAAATTCATTTATGGAACAAATAAACTTATTGTAAGAAATAACTTTGTGGATTCTGCCACCTTATTACATCAAGCTTAAATAATAATATGACAATTGTTCCACACACATCCCATAATGGAAAAAGGAGACATCTCTCATATCAATGAGTACACCTCTATTCATATTTCCTGATATAGGAACCTAAAGTTTATCGCCGGGTCGGCACGGCGCACAGTGTTGCCGCTTCCATACAAAAGTGGACAAAAATAGAAGGAGTTGACCTAGGTTGATGAATTTTTGCACAAGTACTTGTAAGGGCATAGGAATGAAAAATTTCAACTTTGGTCCATATCGGTTCAGATTTGGATATAGCCCCCATATATATCTTTCTCCGATTTTGCTATAACTCGGTCAATTTTGATCGAATAGCCTTCAAATTTAATATGTAATATTTTCTTAGGCCCCTGAGTAGCTCCACCGATTTTCACAAAAATCGTTTCAGATTTGGATATAGCCCCCGTATATATCCTTCCCCGGTTTTGCTATAACTCGGTAAATTTTGATCGAATAGCCAAATCTGAACCCATTTTTACTAAAATCGTTGAACCTATTCAGGGACCTAAGAAAATATTACATATCAAATTTGAAGGCTATTCGATTAAAATTGACGGGTTATAGCAAAATCGGGGAAATATATATATGGGGGCTATATCCAAATCTGAACCGATTTCTTTGAAAATCGTTAGAGCTACTCAGGGGCCTAAGAAAATATTACATATTAAATTTGAAGGCTATTCGATCAAAATTGACGGAGTTATAGCAAAATCGGGGAAAGATATATATGGGGGCTATATCCAAATCTGAACCGATTTTTGTGAAAATCGGTAGAGCTACTCAGGGGCCTAAGAAAATATTACATGTTAATTTTGAAGGCTATTCGATCAAAATTGAACGAGTTGTAGCAAAATTGGGAAAAGATATATGTGGGGGCTATATAAAATCTGAACCGATATATCTCAGAAGGTTGCAAGGATGGGCAGAATGTTTTTACACATTTTGATTTGGAAGATATGTCCAATAAACGGAAAACAGGAGCCAAGGTGGCAATAGGTGGCAATCAAGAGATCTGCTCTACTAAATATTAAGAATTTTGAATTTTTTTTATCAAATTTAAATTTTGATTTCTTGATAACGGTACATTGCCCATGTGCAGTTATTGTCAACTTTTTGTACTAAAACGTTATATTTATAGCCCACTCATCAAATCCCCATCCAAAACTTTTAGTATTATCAACAAATTTTTTAGAAAATGTTATTTTAAATGTCGCCTTATTTTCATATGATTATCGCCTTAGATTATCTGGGAAATATTTTTCATATTTAAAGAGCTATAACTTCATTATGGATGCACATATCGACAAAATTCTTTCAGATACCTTGTATCGGATGTGTTTACTGTAAGAAAAAAACATAAACATATGTAAAAGTTAACATCACATTTTTTGATTTTTGTCCACGCGGCAACACTGTGCGGCGTGCCCTAAGCCACCACCTGTTGAGAAGTTTTACATGACTGAAATTCTCAGAAAATGTCGCCAGCATTACTGAGGGTAATTTTCCCACCGTTTGAAGTTACCTGGCCGGGGAATCGATCAAAAGGTGGCGAAATACCCCTTAGTAATGTTAACGACATTTCCTGGGTATTTCTTCCATGAACTTAGCGGTAAATTGTTGTATGTTTAAATCCCAAAATTATACGCCAGGAAGAGGTCACTGGGTGCCTTCACCTTCAACAAAATTAATATTTAAAAAAAAAAAAACTTTAGCGGTAGCGACACCGAGTACATTTTGAAAAAAAAACGTGGCGAAGCGACTGTTGGTACGTAAGTAGTAGTATGAAAAGTGAAATACCGGTATTTTTGTCTATAAAATAGACAAAGAAATGGCAGATTTTTACAGTGGGTAGGGTAATTCATTTTCTTAATAAAAAGTTAAAATTCTTAGTTACTACCCCTCTATTGAACAGGTGCGATATGTATAAAAATCCAATTAATACGCCCGTGCTCAACGTAATTCGCAATAATGCACAAACTGGGAATTCCTCTGTCATGATTAAGCATGGGAGGAAAATGTGGTTCTCTACAGAAAACCCACTTTATATTAGGCAGTAGCCCCGTTATCTACCAAACTCATTATTGCAATTCATATCAGTGGAAAGGTCAGTCGCTCTTTTTTTCATATGTAGGCTACTTTTTTCGGTATTTGCCCTCCAGAAATTAAAATATGGACCAAATATAAAATGTTTATATTTTTCATACAAAAGTAATGGTCCATTTCACCCGCTAAAAAATATCAGATCATCATCCAAAATTGTAGGCACCTTCTTCGACCTCGTGCAAAATTTCGTGACTATTGAGTTATAATTGCGACCTCGAGCGTGTTTATTATTGCACTACAAACAAATAATAAGGCTGTAACTCTGTTATCTTATCATGTACACCAACACAATTGGCATCAAATAGAAAGGTCAAACATTTAATTTCCAAGTATAGCATACTTACCCGGAATATGTCTTCCAAGAATAAAGATATAAGCTGTATATTAATAATTTTCACACAAAAGTTGTGGTCCATTTAACCCTCTAAATATTATCTGATCATCGTTTCAAATTGCAGGCTTCTTCTTCGTCATATTTAAAATTTATTTAAAATTTCGCGTTGATCGGTCTATTATTGCGACCTACAGAGCCGCAACAAAATTGGATAAATATTATGTTTTTGGTCCAATTCACCCGCTAAATATTTCACGATCATCACCAATAAAAATAGGGATCTATTCTGGTATGAACCCGACCTCCTTACAAAATTTCGTGATGATCGGCCTGGAGTTTGATTACAATTTATAATGGACAGACAGACGGAAGGACGGACGGACACACATCTCAAAATCGCTTTATCTCGTCCAGATATGAAGATTGGTATACCACACTGGAGGTCTCCGACGAATATTTCGCGGTGTTACATGAATTTTTACCAAAACAAATTTATAATACCCTTTCCACATAGTGATGTAGGGTATAAATACTTGATACGGTACAAAAACAATAACGGTAGTAGTGAAAATATAATTTTCGTAGGTGACAAAAAAAAATCACCAATGGTACATTTGTGGGGTAGGTATCATAAACAGTGGGCCTAATTATTTCACTGATAGGTGTAATCACCTCAGTATACACAAACAAAATCCAGATTTGGACCTTGCTGGTCATTATCTAGTTAAGATAATCCTCGCAGGGAGTTTTTGTTTGATGCAGGCTTTGCACATCGTATTATTTCATCCATTCCAGTATGGGTTCGAAATATAGACTGTATCGGTCCACTCCTTCGTTTACCTCCCACACAAAATTCGGATAAAGTGAAGTTTAAGAGATCCTCTCGCATCGTTTTGACTCTTTTTCAGTAGATTGTTGGAGCGGTCTCATTTACAATGGTACATTTTGTTCCGGAGTAAGTCAATAAGATAATGGCCCAAAAGCTTTAAAACCCTGTCGGATATTGTGCACGATAACTCTAAAAGTTTTTCAAAAATATCTTTCAAACTTATTTAAACATAATTTAATATTTTGAGTCCTTTATGAGGAAGTTTGTTTGCCAAAAATGTTTGGTATATTTCAATGATTTGGTATAAGCCCACGTTACGGTACCTACAGATTTTAAAGCAAACTCGTGATATAAAATTAATATATTTTATATACGGCATAATTATTGTGTTTGGTTTGATTTTGTTGTTTTTTTTCATGGTCAGTGGCTGAGGGTATTTCTCCGTCAGCACAGCTGACCGTACGTACTTACTTGTTTTTTATTATCTTACCATCACCAGTTCAGATTTTGGCATGGACTCCAAAACGCACTCATTTAAGCATTTTTAGCTCGTAAATTACTTTTATTTTGTAATTTTGTTATCTTATAACAACATTTTGGAAATTTATACCCTTTTGTTTGGGGACGAAAATATGTAGGGATCTACAATCCGGCTTTATTTAGGGATCTCTAAGAACAAAATGTAACGAACGGGGAGGAGAGACTTTTTCTGGAAAATACCATTTATGCTTTATTAATTTATTTATAATTTACATTTTTTTCTTTCCAAAAGTCGTTCCTTTTTTATTTTCAGATTCTTGTTCCTTTTCTTTTCCGACTTTTTTTCAAGTTTCGAAGCGAGATTTGATTGATTTCATTCTATGACAGATTTAGAACAGACAAGGGAACTTTTAAAATACCAAAGTTTGCAGTCCGATTATATTGTTAGGTCGATGATTGGAACATCCTTTTTATTGCAGACATTCCGAGCTTCATACAATACCAATTGTATAGAAATTTTACTTGTCTGATATACAGGAAATGTATGTTCCAGAAATTGCAAGAATCTACTAATTTTTACTACGTTAAAAATTTTTCCCTTATGTTATCCGAAAAAATAGTAAAAATTAGTAGATTTTTGCAGTACTGGAACAGACCAAAATGAAAATAAACAGGTGTATAAATAAAAACACAAATCACCTCTATTGGATCGATGGAATGGGTACAAATGCTGATGAAAAGATCGGATCTTTCACGACTACCTTTGCATTGGTTCAAATGCTAATGAAAAGATCGGATCTTTCACGACTTCCTTTGAACCAATGCAAAAGATGACATGCGATCACGTCATCGCATAGAACCCCTTCCTTCTCCTCTAAATTGAAAAAAAAGTACTAAACAAAATATCCCATTTTGGTAGAAAATCAATTTTGTGTATACACTTTTAAAAAAAGCTTTTAAAACAAAGCTTCTAATCAACAACAATAAATATGACATTTTGCGGCGGAGTGCATATATGACATAAAAACAAAATTTGAATATGTTAAATAAACGTAAATCTCATTCGAAAAAGTAGATAAAAAAACAGAAGAAGTCTATCAGTATATCTGTACATTAGGGTTATAACTCATTTACTCATTTATATTTGACAAATTACATATATGGCACGAAAATTTATGAAAGATGTTGAAATCCTTTTCTACAATTAAATGAATTTTTTAAGCATTTGTTATAGTCTTTGTAATGACTGATATACACAATGATTTATTTCTATTAAATATTAATTAAATCCAAACCACTAATTCATGCCAAACCTTTTACCATTTTCTGTAACTTTTTACCAAATCGCCCAAAAAATACTGTACCTATTGTACATACATATGTACATATGCATGCAATTTTCTTTGTATAACTCTGTCAATGTGAGACTCTTTCGTAGAATGTGTGTGTGTGCTATGTTTGGTTTAGAATTCCTAAATGAACTTTGCACACAAAAAAGGTTATTTGCAAATTAAACATCAACACAAAAACTCTTTTTCTCGCTTGAATTCATTCAAAAATGTTCAAACTCAATTCGATTATTGTTGTTCCAAATGCTTGTTTGTTTTCTGTGTTGCTTTGTTTTTTTTTTTCACTACTCCATTTCTTCCATTCGTTATTTTTTGTTTTTCTGGAATGCTTCTCTAACGAAAACATCATCCAATAATAGTCGTGTTCTCTTCACCGCCCTTTAAATTGATTGTTATTGAATCTCTCTCCCCACCCTTTAAAGCTTACCAGTGTATTAGAGTGTTTATATCATTTTTGACCACCCCGACTAGAAACTGTTGTTGTTGTTGTGTTGTGGAGTTTGAGTTGTACTGTCCAATCACTTCCACATCAACAATTAGAGCAAAATGTGTCAATAAATGTAAGTATTGTTGTTGTGTTGCTATTTGGATATACAAAAGTTGAAGTTTACTTTTTCTTTTTAATACCTTCGGGGGATTTTATGGTTTTATTTCGGTAGGCCTATGTCGATACAAGAGTTGGAATGAATAGAGAATAAAAATTGTTAAAAAAAAACTGGCATAAAAAAGTAAATTGGCAATGGTATTGTTAATCAAATATGGGCCATTTCAATTTGCGTTGAAAAAGCGTTGGGTTAGAAAAAAGTATTGAGACATGTAAATCAATTTATATATTTGCTGCCAACACAAAAATGCTCTCGAGTAATTCAGCACCAAGAGAAAAAGGTAGAAAGAACGAAATAGTATTGTATTTCAGAAACCTTTTTTGTTTGTAAAATAATGGGATTGGATATTTTCTTGCTTGCACCCAAAGGTCCAATGACATGCTAACAACCGCAAAAGGATACTGAATTGATTGAATTTACAGATTCGTCGTCCGATTACTATTAAATTGTAACGTGAGTAAGAATTAAATTATTTTGTCAGGTCATTGAATCGTTAAAGTTGGTAGCTGTGTTGCGAGCGATTAGCAGGAGTCCCTTTGTTGATCAGTAGCTGTGGCTGTTTAAAGTGACCTTTGGAATTTGTTTATTTCTTTGTTATCAAAATATTTATAAACAGATACGATTACATTATCTTCCAAGGAAATTTAAAGTTAAATTTAAATGCTAATGGCCACAAATCACTTTTTCTTGATAAGCTTAAAAATCCCCACATATTCTAAAACACATCCCCCCATAAATTATTTTTAACCCCATAGGAAAACTGAATTTGTATTTGACTATAAACTTTTCGAATAGACATAAACACAATTTACAACTAACCTAAAAAAATAAATAAATTTATGCTAATCGGATTTTTTTTAAGTTGGAATCAATCTTATTTACTTCTTGGTTAATTCCAATGCATTTAAAATATGAAAAAGAGAGGCTGTATATCGAAAATCATAGTACCACTAGGGTGGCCAATACCGAAACTGGTTTGCACGAAACACCTAATTTTCGGCTTTTAAAAATAATAAGATTTTCAATATTTCGCTACATTTATGTAAAATAAACTGAACTAACATATACGAATACGGAACGGCAATATTATAAATGTTCGATACGTTTAATGCTGCGAATTATTTTAATTAAAATGCTCTTAGAATTGAAGAATATGCTGAAATTACAGTTGTAGCTACAATTTAAAATGAAAGATCATGCATTATTATCAGCCTAATTCCGCGAAGTATAAAGTATAATTCCGCGACATAATTTAAACTATCTTTAGTCGAATGTCTGATTATAAAGGGAAAACATAAGAAAATTAATTTAATGAAAGACGATTTGTTATTAACGTATTCTTCATTACAAAAGCTATTTGTGGTAAATATTTTAGAAGCACCCCAAATGGTATGTCTCATCATACTAATAAATAACCAATAACGAATGTACAAAAGAAACAAGGCATAGTTTTTTCTGAACCAAGACCGAGTAAATGCCAATTAAAACAGGAGAATATTAATTACTTCCTAATGAGAAACCTACCTAAAAACTTCTGAGCAAAATGTTTGTAGATATTTGTATGTTCAAAAATACTTTTTACTACGGTTTAAAAAAGGCCCAAAAGGACATGAAAGGAATGCAAAATCAAGCACTAGGGGGGAAAATCACAAAGATTACTTTGAGTAAAAATGTTGCTTTAACTGCACTTTTGTATGGTAGGCCCTAAACATTGGCCTAAAATACTGGCTCATATCTCGGGAAGTATTGGCTTGCCCTAGAAAGAAATATATAGTATTCTTAATAACCACAAGTGCTAACCACTGTTAAATTTTAAAAGCGATCCGAGAAGTGGACACAGCCTATTAACTTTTGTGGAAGATTATCTGAACAAATCGTGCCCATCAACCATTTACGTTAAACCACCGTATAATTTCTTGTTTTTTGATCCTTTATGTTAGTAAGTATGAACTTGTCCACGGTAAACAATATTTCGTTGAATGTGAATTTATATGTATAGTCTATCTTCGTACCTGATCTAAGTCGATTTAGACATGTCCGCCCGTCTGTCTGGCTTGTGCGCACGATAAATCTAGAATGGATCAACCGATTCGAACCAAATTTGGGTATTGTAATATTTTGTCCAAACTTAGTTTAAGTTCGAAGATGGACCATTTCGGTCTACTCCTTCGTGTACCTAACCAACAAAAGTTATATTGAGGTCTCGAGGCTTTACACTCATCCTGTATCCAAAATAATTACAAGTTCAGTATTGAAGGAATGGAAGTGCATGAAAAACACCTATTCGACGAAATGTGTGAAGGGTTCTTCGTGAACTATATATTGAAAGCCAATTAGAAATTAGTTTCGCTGCCTTCACCAACATTTTTTTACTTATTGCTAAACAAGAGGAGAAAATAATGAAGAAAAATGAATTTATGTGCGTCAAAAACTGCTAAAATCTGCTATATGTAGCCATACTCACTTGCATTTTTTCCCTATCATCAACAAAGTATAATTGCACATATGTTTGGATGGACAGCCCGTCCGTCTGTATCTCAGTTGTCTTGCAGGCTGGAGCGCATGATAACTCTCGAACGGATCAATCGATTTGGTCAATGTTTTGGATCTCATAAAAACAAAACTTCGCTAAAATGGTAGTAATCGATTCGATCTGAACTTTGCACATCGCAATATTTCTTCCAGAAATATATCGAATCCAAAATTGATTATATAGGTCCCATCCTTCACATAAAATTACTTCCAAACGTACAACAAGTTCCAAGAGAATATGTGTGGCCAACATCTTCATGTACGTCCCTTTGCACTTTTTTTGACATTTGTAGTCTTGTTTACTGCGATATCCAGTTTTTAGTGGGAAAGTCCATGCTTCCTGACAAAGCTCTAAATACTAAGGAGACCAACTAAAATGGCTTGTGGGCGCAGTAACTATCATCCAAACAGGCCACAACATTGTAAAAACTCCCTGAATACATAATTTTTGGGGGAAAATATTTTGGTTGTGTAGCCGGCGTTCGATCTGTCGCAAATTCACACGGGCCGAGGGCACATATTCTGTCGGCAAAGGCGATTTATACTTTTTGACTTATTTTTCAGAAATCAAAATTCACGATTTTTTAGTTCATTTACAAGTTATTATAAATATAAAACGCTTTTGGGCACAAGTGGTCAACAGACAAGGGTTTTATTAGGTATTATTAGTGAATAATTATGTGGGTTTATATAAGTATTGATTGTTATTTTTCAAAACTAGGCTTTAAGAAATATTTGAATTCTAGTTACAGTAAGTTGCAAGACCTGAGTGCAGTAAAGTGTTTAATGTCATCGAGTACAAAAACTTCTCACGGTGCGCCTTAACTACATTTAAATGAAAGGTGCTTACCCCTGGGAAGTTTTAGCGGATTCTGAAACTACAATATTCATAGATGATAAAAATAAAAAAAAAAATAAAATAAATTCCGCCGGAGGAATTTTCAAATAAATCGCGGTCACAGTTCACATTTTTTTGGTTATTTTAGGTTTTCACGATTTTGTGTGGGAACGACAAGTCCTATCGAAATTGGACTAAAGAAGATGTTTACATTTCGATAGGACTTGCCGCCTCCCAGCAAAATCCTGAAAATCAAAAAGGAAACTAAAAATGTGAACTTTGACCGCTATTCAACTAAAGTTAATTAAGGACACCGTACATGACATTGTTTTATAAGGAGGCGATACAGCCAGTACATTGTCCCAATTTGAACTTCTATAGGTCAAAAATGGTAAAACTTAGGAAAAAGTAGTAAAGGCCCGTCTTGTAGAGAATTTTTACAGCTACAACATTTTTTTAGTCCCATTACGATAGGAGTTGCAATTTCCAAGCAAAACCGTGAAAATCTAAAAGACCCCTAAAGATGTGAACTTTGACCGGGATTTATTTAAAAATCCATCCTGCGATTTTTCTTGTTTTTGGCTTTTTCTTATGAACATTGTAGTTTCAGAAACCGCAAAAACTTCCCAAGTGTAAGCACCTTCCAATTAAAGTTAGTTAAAGCGTTCTTTAACATTATACCAAAAGTAAAGACTTAGCTAGAGTTTGCCAATTGGTTTCTGAGATATTTGTTCGACCATGCTGTGGCTTAGTCCAAACATGAGTTTTGTAGTCTCAAACAGTACTCTGAGAAGGATTTGGAGTCTATGAATATTCACTTCTGTATCGTCCGTTTTTAAATCTCTAAAGTTTTTAATTGGATTACACAGACTCTATCACTTCTGGTAAAAAAAATCAATTTTGGCGTTTTTATGGCATTAAAGAATAGTTTATTCTTAGGTTATCGACACAATAGCTAGATGTAGAAGTCCAATCTGTACTCCCAGATTCGAGTTATTCTTCTTTTTGAAAGCGTTATGTTCGGGTCGAACTATACCCCTATACCCTTAACTCCTGTATAACTCAATTCGTCCTACTCGCGAATATAGTTAAGTAGGGATTGGATTAAAGCGTGGATATATTTTAACCACTTTCTGCATGGAGGCTCTTTAACAAAAAGGAATACCAAAATCTGTTTCACAGCTGATATTCTAAAAATTCTGGGATATACCATAACATGGACCTATAAATTTTTATCATATAGGTCCAAAATACTGAAAACGGGCCGCAGCTTTTATATTGCGACTATACCAAACCTGGTTTCAATTTCAATTCTAAATATCCGAGGACTTATATTTAATACTCTGTAAAAAGTTAAAATTGTATCCTAAATATTGTGAGCTTTCTCTACTGAATTTATATGCTTTGTGTCAATATTTCATATTAAATTAACAGCAAAACCTTAAAAAAGCTTTACGTAACGGTACACACCATTTTAAATTTTCATGATTTTTAGTCAAGTTGGGTGTAATATAAATATGTGAAAACATTTGAAAAATTCATTGATATAGTTTTTTTTTTTTTTGTTTTATAACCTTTTGACACGTACTTGTTCGCATATTCCTGACATGAATTTGACATAGTCTTTTATTCCTTTGAGACACAATACAAGTATAATCGTAAAAACAAGTTAGAACAGGGGAAGTCGTTATGTTATACCCCTCACATTTACATCTAAATTTGAAGGTAAGTCAGCATTGTCGGCAGAGATATACTCTCACCCTCCGGTATATAGTAAGAAAGCGAAAACAATATGAGTTGTTTTCCCATAACAAATCGTTTACTTTTGACGTATATAAAAATATACTCATTTGAAACCAATGAGTTTCTTTACAATACGTGAAATTAGTATATTTATATATTTATTTTCAAATTCATTACATTCATTGTAATTGTTCCACAAACATCCCAGACGTGACAGGGAGACTTCTCTCATATCAATGAGTGCACCCCGATTCATATTAGGTCAGTGATATGGCACCTACTGTTTATCGCCGAGTCAGAACGGGGTGTCTAGGACACCATTTGTAGAGAAATTTTACATGGCTGAAATACTCAGGTCACCAACATTACTCAGTGGTATCTTTCCACCGTTGAAAAATGTTTGATGTTACCTATTCTATTTTTCTATTTAAAAATTTAAATTCTTATGTAAATTTTGAGTTATTAATGCCATGTAGTTGTACTTTTTGAGAGCTTTCCCTGTCATTTTCCGTTATTGAAAAAAATGTTCCGTTACTGATATATTTTTTGACAAAACTGCGTAAGTGTTTTTTTTTAAATCATAATAAATTTATTATCTGCACAAAAGCAACAATAAATCCCAAACATTTTCATTATAAGACACAACACGACTAAGGACTTTTCAAATAAAAATAAAATTAAAATATTTATTGATTCTCTTTCAAGTGAAAACGACGTATTTTGATTTTGTTTTAGTTTATTTTCGTCTTCGATTATTATTTGACAATTGCATACAAAAACTGACGACATTTTTTAAATACAAATTTTTATTTACATTTCATCATTTCTATGAAGATTGGGTTATAATTTGTAAAATAAATTTCACCGAAAAACAACACAAATATATATGTGTTTTCCACTTTTCTCCGCTCTTTTTCATAGAAAATTTAATAACAAGTTTCCTGATATTTTTGAATTTGAATTACACCTTTTTCAGATGTAATTCGAATTGTTTTAATTGTAATTCGAGAATTCTATATTACATTTCATTTGTTATTCGAGAATTCCATTTGTAATTCGAAATATTTCATTTGAAATTAGAATTATTTCATATGTAATTCGAATTATTCCATTTGTAATTCGAATTATTTCAGTTGTAATTCGAATTATTACATTTGAAATTCGAATTATTCCGTTTGTAATTCGAATTATTCCATTTGTAATTCGAATGATTTACTTTGTAATTTCAAATAAAATAATTCGAATTACAAATGGAATAATTCGAATTGCAAATGAAATAATTCGAATTACAAATGGAATAATTCGAATTACAAATGGAATAATTCGAATTTCAAATGGAATAAATCGAATTACAAATGGAATGATTCGAATTTCAAATAGAATAATTCGAATTACAAATAGAATTCTCGAATTACAAATGAAATGTTACGAATTACAACTAAAATGTTTCGAATTACATCTGAAAAAGGTGAAGTTTTGTTTGAGTAAATATTTATAGAAAACAAATACGATTCTCACAGGCAAAGTCATTAAAACAGTATGTAACTTTCGGGAATTCGTTATAAATGAGTACATATGCTCTTGTCCGATAGGTACAATAAATATAAACATAAAATTCGCGAGATTATAAAAAATCAAAGAATTGCAATATTATCAAAGGTACATTAAATTCTCTGATATATCGCGATTTAATAACAAATAGATCCTGAATGGTTTGACATTGATTTTAAATTAGTTTAAAACTATTAATAAGTTATTGCGAAGAGCGTATATGTCATTATAACAAATAAAATTAAGTAATGCATCACTGAACTTCAATGCATTTGGTGAGGAAACTTTTTTGCGATAGAGAAAAAATGACACCGTATTTCATAGTAGATTTTCATGCTCTACATGGCTATGCGATGGCATTTTTGATATTTACAAAAATTGCAATAAAGTTATAACCCTAGTGTACATACATTGTACTAAGGTTGCAACGTGAAATTAGTAGTTACCGTTATACGGGAGCTATTCCAAAACATTCCAAACATACCAAAAAATCGTACAAATATTACATGAGGATTTAGTCCGAGTTCGGAATTTCCCAAATTTTTACATCTGAATTCTATCCGAATTCGGAACAACGTGGCGGATAATAATTATGCTATTTCCTTTTTGGTCCAAAGTCTAGCGTACCCCTCCATATTACTATTATTCAGAATCTGTTCCTAGTTTGGATTCAAAACAGACAGCAGCATCAGGAATGAGATCGAGTTTATTAGTTCTATTAGTTTTCATAAGTCTTATGCCACACGGTGCAATTTGCAGTAAAAAAGTTCCCTTTTATAGGCCTTCTTATATCGAGTTCCCCACTACAGCAATCTCAAGAAATTCAAGAAACTCGACCAAAGGGCGCATAATTTCATGAAATTTATTTCATCGTGTGGCAGGGGTCTAATTACCACATAACAAATATTTACTTTTTTTTTAAATTTTCGGAACAACCTATTATAATCAAGCCACCCACTGCAACCATTCTCATATTTGTTCTTTGGTCGTTGCAAATCCTTTCAACTCATTCCGACTATGGCGGCTATTGTATAAACTGTACATAGCCGTTTTGTTGCTCTGTTTGTTTTTTGGGTGACTAAATAATCTCAACAATTGTTGCTGTTATTGTTTTGGCTATTCTGTTTGTTATTGGATCGTGGTGTTTCATGGAGTTGGTGCGGTTATAGCTTCATTAATGGTAGGTATATTTTTGTTGTTTGTGTTGTCACACATTTCATTTGCTCTTGGCAAAGGATGATTATGCCTCTTGTGCCACATTCAGTATTAGTTCGGTCGCAAACGACATTTTCGTCCGACCGTTTGTTTTTATTTGATTTTAATATTAAAGTTTTTTTGAGTCTTTTTTGCATTGGAAACACCGTTACGCCCAACTATGCAAAACTTGATTATTTCAATCGAAAATTGCTTTTGGAATGACATTTGAGTTTGAACTTTTTATTGAGCCCACTAACGGTATAAGCCCTCGTTTTCATTCCAATGCCTAACAGTCGTCACATTAAAGTTTATTTTTGTGCGCGTCATGGCCAGAATGATTTGGCGCAATATTCATTGAACTTTAATTTAATGGGAATTATTGTAATCCACAGAGAATGAAGGAAGGACTTTATGAGAATAGTTGAGTGAATGACAAACAGGGATTTGTTTTTGATTGTTTGCGTGGATGAGTCTGGAAATCATAACCCCAAGATTCGTAGTCGGCAGGTGCACACTAGGGTTATAACTATTGGACCTTCTTCTCAAAAATAATTTCCTGTAGCAAGAATGAATGAACTTTTGTATATTATTGTCTTTTGTCTATAATAACTTTTATTCCATATAAATATTGAAAAGGTCCTGCACAAAGCACTTTTAAATTGATATGATATATCAAATAAAATTATATATTATGATAATGATGGTAAATTTGGTGAGAAACAAATGATTAAGGCACTTTGCTTACGTCGTGTGGCTTCAAAGCTTATTTTTCAAAAGTTTGTCAAAAAAGCTCACAAATAAAAATGTTTAAATGAATTTGTTCGTAAGCTTTTGCATCCAATCACCCTATAATTAAGATTTTATCTAATCTTAAGTAAAACTGATCAAAACAAGATACAGGTATACGAGGCTGTAAAAAAGTCATAACCCTAGTGCGCCCTGTGGTATTAATTGGGACAGTCGGAATTTTGTTTAGATTAAATTTGTATTTCGACCCGTAAGGCATCCAAAGTCTTGGCTGGGAACCTCAGTTTTCCTAAAGTGTTTGGGGAATATAAGGATAATTATCACAGTAGATTGTGCTGTTGAATTTAATTTTTTTCATTACATTGAAAATAGACACGATTCTACTCCAAGTGATGTGTTACAACAAAACTTATAATTTTATTTAAAGTTTCTCGACCTTTCAAGTTTTTATTTATTATGTTTTAAGACTTCGTCTTATCGGGCTATAAGGTCTTCGTTAATCAATGAAAATAAAGACTACTTATTTCATTTTTCTACCCGACGTTTCGTTGGGATTTTCCAACATCTTCAGGGGTAATTTTTATTAATCTGGCAACGACAATAATTAATAATACAATAATTAGTTTTTATATTTTTACATTCTGTTTCATTCAGCATTATGAAAATGTATACTCACAAATAATCCTTCGTCAATTTTACATTTAAATTTAATTAATTGTAGGTTATTAGAAAAACGACACAACAAATAAAATAAAAATAAATGCAAAAATAATTAAATATAGGTGTAAATATCACAGTAGTCCTAATACTAAAATCACAGAAGTTAAAAATACGACTAAAATATTGCTAGAGTGTAAATTGCATTTGTGTTGTCCTTATCTTCCTTTCTGTTTATTGCAAGTTCCATTTTCTGTTGAATTCGTAGGCTCTCTATTGTATATCGTTTATTTTCTGTTCTCTCTTTGTCTAGTATCTTGACGTTGTTAAGATCTGCTACGTGCTCATTCTCTATGCAATGTTGTGCCAAAGCTGTCGTTTGTTTACCTTTTTGTATGTCGTTATTGTGTTCAGCTATTCTCGTGGCTAAGCTGCGTTTTGTTGTCCCTACGTATAGTTTCCCGCATTTGTCTTCTTTATTGCCGTTGCATTTTATTTCGTACACAACATTATTTTGATCCGTCTTTTCTATTTTTGTTTTGGTTTTTGTGTACAGTGATGAAATCGTTTTGTATGGTTTGTGGGCTAACGCTATGTCTTCATCTTCCATTATTTGTTTCATTAGTTTAGTTTCTGTAAGTCTCGGTATGTATTGCACTGAATAATATTTGGTGTTACCAGATCTTTCTCTGTTTGTTTCTTTCTGGGAGAGTGAGTTCTTTAAAAGCTTATTGATTATTTTGGTCGGATAATTATTTTGTTTTAGAATATGTTTTATTTTATCTATATTTTTGTTGGTGAACTGTTCATGACTCAATTTTAGTACTTTTTTAATTAGGCTGGTGGCTGTATTTAGTTTTTGTTGGATAGGCTGTGTTGAATGATAATTTATTATTCTTCCGGAGGCCGTTGGTTTCAAATACCAATCAGTGTATATTTGGTTGCCTTGTTTGAGGATTTTGATATCTAAAAACGGTATGCAGTTATTTTCCTCCAATTCAATGGTGAACTTAAGCTTATTGTGGTAATTGTTTAAGGCTTCGAGTATTTTGGTTTGTTCTCCTTTTTTAATAATTGCAAACATATCGTCAACGTATTTCGTCAAGAACTTAAATTTTATATTTTGTTTGTCAAGATCATCTATTATTTGCGTCAAGAGGGTGTCGAGAACTATATCAGCTATTGTTGGGGATAGTGGATTTCCCATTGGCATTCCATATACTTGAGTGTAGAAATCTCCGTCATACATAAAATAATTGTTTTCGTTGAGGCAGAATTGGAGGATCTTCAAAAATTGTGATTTAGGTATTTGTGTGTGTTTCTCAACGTTTCCCCACTGTGTCATTATGTTTTTTATGGCTAAATGAATCGGTATATTTGTAAATAATGATACCACGTCAAAGGATACTAAGATATCATTATCGTCGATTGTTATTTGATCTAGTTTTTCCTTTAGTTCGAACGAGTTTTTAATATTATATTCTTTAATGATCATGTTTTTTAGGATATTTCCAACGTGCTTAGATAATTTGTAGCAAGGTACTTCTATTGACGACGATATGGGTCTGAGAGGCATGTTTGGCTTATGCACCTTTGGAAGACCATAAAGTCTGGGTGCGTTTGAGGCATGCGATGTGAGTTTGTATTTGTCTAGAGTTGTAATATAATTTTGTTTATGTAAGTCCATGATAATTTTGTTGTTTTTTCTTTGTAATGCTTGCGTTGGATCCGTGCGTATTTTCTTGTATGTGGTTTTATCATCCAGGAGATCTTTCATTCTTTTCTTGTAGGTTTCTTTGTACATCACTACGGTTTTGTTACCCTTGTCAGCTTTTGTGATAACTATATCGTCTTTATATTTCTTTAAAAATGTCTTAGTTTCTTCAAATACTCTCAATATAAATTTTTCTTTCTGACTTAGTCTTGCAGTTCTTTTGTATGTAAGTATTCTGTTAGCTATTTTTGTTCTTGTGATATCTTTATGTCTATCGTCAGACAGAGTTTGGACCCACTGTTCCAAATCTGCGATTAATTTCACAGACGAAAATTCAATATCTTTTATGGGTATTGCGAATTTCTCCCCTAGAGACAGCAGCCACATGCTTTCTTTGTTGAATTCAATATTGGTTTTATTTACAAACCACGACTCATTAAATTGTAACCCATATGTTTCCAGTCCATCTAGTTTTAATCTGGATAATTTTGATGAATGTATTTTTTTATCTTTTTCTATAAAATATAAATATCTCGTGTGTTGTCTTCTTATGAAATTGTCGTATTCTTCCAACTGCATCGTCGATTTTATTGTTTTCTTTGTACTGGATATTGTATAATTTAAGTTTTTTATGTTTAGATTAGTTTCTTTAATTTCTACGTTAAGTAGTTTGTTGTGGAATTTTTGTTCTATATTCTTAAATTCGTTTAGTATTTGATTGGACGTAAATAATGACCTTGAATTTGTTGTTGAGTTGTATATATGTGAAGGTATCAGTCCACTCTTTCTACATGCCAATAGGAATTTAAGTCTCTCTGATAGTTTTGCTAGTCGTTTGATATTTCTGCAGTATGATTTTAATAATGTACATGTTTCTTCGTTGTATTTTAGTTTGATATGTGCAAAAAAATCTTTCATGTTGTCGTTTGTTGATTAATTTTACGTTATCGGCGGGCCCTCCGATTTTTTATTTTATTTAAAGTTTCTCGACCTTTCAAGTTTTTATTTATTATGTTTTAAGACTTCGTCTTATCGGGCTATAAGGTCTTCGTTAATCAATGAAAATAAAGACTACTTATTTCATTTTTCTACCCGACGTTTCGTTGGGATTTTCCAACATCTTCAGGGGTAATTTTTATTAATCTGGCAACGACAATAATTAATAATACAATAATTAGTTTTTATATTTTTACATTCTGTTTCATTCAGCATTATGAAAATGTATACTCACAAATAATCCTTCGTCAATTTTACATTTAAATTTAATTAATTGTAGGTTATTAGAAAAACGACACAACAAATAAAATAAAAATAAATGCAAAAATAATTAAATATAGGTGTAAATATCACAGTAGTCCTAATACTAAAATCACAGAAGTTAAAAATACGACTAAAATATTGCTAGAGTGTAAATTGCATTTGTGTTGTCCTTATCTTCCTTTCTGTTTATTGCAAGTTCCATTTTCTGTTGAATTCGTAGGCTCTCTATTGTATATCGTTTATTTTCTGTTCTCTCTTTGTCTAGTATCTTGACGTTGTTAAGATCTGCTACGTGCTCATTCTCTATGCAATGTTGTGCCAAAGCTGTCGTTTGTTTACCTTTTTGTATGTCGTTATTGTGTTCAGCTATTCTCGTGGCTAAGCTGCGTTTTGTTGTCCCTACGTATAGTTTCCCGCATTTGTCTTCTTTATTGCCGTTGCATTTTATTTCGTACACAACATTATTTTGATCCGTCTTTTCTATTTTTGTTTTGGTTTTTGTGTACAGTGATGAAATCGTTTTGTATGGTTTGTGGGCTAACGCTATGTCTTCATCTTCCATTATTTGTTTCATTAGTTTAGTTTCTGTAAGTCTCGGTATGTATTGCACTGAATAATATTTGGTGTTACCAGATCTTTCTCTGTTTGTTTCTTTCTGGGAGAGTGAGTTCTTTAAAAGCTTATTGATTATTTTGGTCGGATAATTATTTTGTTTTAGAATATGTTTTATTTTATCTATATTTTTGTTGGTGAACTGTTCATGACTCAATTTTAGTACTTTTTTAATTAGGCTGGTGGCTGTATTTAGTTTTTGTTGGATAGGCTGTGTTGAATGATAATTTATTATTCTTCCGGAGGCCGTTGGTTTCAAATACCAATCAGTGTATATTTGGTTGCCTTGTTTGAGGATTTTGATATCTAAAAACGGTATGCAGTTATTTTCCTCCAATTCAATGGTGAACTTAAGCTTATTGTGGTAATTGTTTAAGGCTTCGAGTATTTTGGTTTGTTCTCCTTTTTTAATAATTGCAAACATATCGTCAACGTATTTCGTCAAGAACTTAAATTTTATATTTTGTTTGTCAAGATCATCTATTATTTGCGTCAAGAGGGTGTCGAGAACTATATCAGCTATTGTTGGGGATAGTGGATTTCCCATTGGCATTCCATATACTTGAGTGTAGAAATCTCCGTCATACATAAAATAATTGTTTTCGTTGAGGCAGAATTGGAGGATCTTCAAAAATTGTGATTTAGGTATTTGTGTGTGTTTCTCAACGTTTCCCCACTGTGTCATTATGTTTTTTATGGCTAAATGAATCGGTATATTTGTAAATAATGATACCACGTCAAAGGATACTAAGATATCATTATCGTCGATTGTTATTTGATCTAGTTTTTCCTTTAGTTCGAACGAGTTTTTAATATTATATTCTTTAATGATCATGTTTTTTAGGATATTTCCAACGTGCTTAGATAATTTGTAGCAAGGTACTTCTATTGACGACGATATGGGTCTGAGAGGCATGTTTGGCTTATGCACCTTTGGAAGACCATAAAGTCTGGGTGCGTTTGAGGCATGCGATGTGAGTTTGTATTTGTCTAGAGTTGTAATATAATTTTGTTTATGTAAGTCCATGATAATTTTGTTGTTTTTTCTTTGTAATGCTTGCGTTGGATCCGTGCGTATTTTCTTGTATGTGGTTTTATCATCCAGGAGATCTTTCATTCTTTTCTTGTAGGTTTCTTTGTACATCACTACGGTTTTGTTACCCTTGTCAGCTTTTGTGATAACTATATCGTCTTTATATTTCTTTAAAAATGTCTTAGTTTCTTCAAATACTCTCAATATAAATTTTTCTTTCTGACTTAGTCTTGCAGTTCTTTTGTATGTAAGTATTCTGTTAGCTATTTTTGTTCTTGTGATATCTTTATGTCTATCGTCAGACAGAGTTTGGACCCACTGTTCCAAATCTGCGATTAATTTCACAGACGAAAATTCAATATCTTTTATGGGTATTGCGAATTTCTCCCCTAGAGACAGCAGCCACATGCTTTCTTTGTTGAATTCAATATTGGTTTTATTTACAAACCACGACTCATTAAATTGTAACCCATATGTTTCCAGTCCATCTAGTTTTAATCTGGATAATTTTGATGAATGTATTTTTTTATCTTTTTCTATAAAATATAAATATCTCGTGTGTTGTCTTCTTATGAAATTGTCGTATTCTTCCAACTGCATCGTCGATTTTATTGTTTTCTTTGTACTGGATATTGTATAATTTAAGTTTTTTATGTTTAGATTAGTTTCTTTAATTTCTACGTTAAGTAGTTTGTTGTGGAATTTTTGTTCTATATTCTTAAATTCGTTTAGTATTTGATTGGACGTAAATAATGACCTTGAATTTGTTGTTGAGTTGTATATATGTGAAGGTATCAGTCCACTCTTTCTACATGCCAATAGGAATTTAAGTCTCTCTGATAGTTTTGCTAGTCGTTTGATATTTCTGCAGTATGATTTTAATAATGTACATGTTTCTTCGTTGTATTTTAGTTTGATATGTGCAAAAAAATCTTTCATGTTGTCGTTTGTTGATTAATTTTACGTTATCGGCGGGCCCTCCGATTTTTTATTTTATTTAAAGTTTCTCGACCTTTCAAGTTTTTATTTATTATGTTTTAAGACTTCGTCTTATCGGGCTATAAGGTCTTCGTTAATCAATGAAAATAAAGACTACTTATTTCATTTTTCTACCCGACGTTTCGTTGGGATTTTCCAACATCTTCAGGGGTAATTTTTATTAATCTGGCAACGACAATAATTAATAATACAATAATTAGTTTTTATATTTTTACATTCTGTTTCATTCAGCATTATGAAAATGTATACTCACAAATAATCCTTCGTCAATTTTACATTTAAATTTAATTAATTGTAGGTTATTAGAAAAACGACACAACAAATAAAATAAAAATAAATGCAAAAATAATTAAATATAGGTGTAAATATCACAGTAGTCCTAATACTAAAATCACAGAAGTTAAAAATACGACTAAAATATTGCTAGAGTGTAAATTGCATTTGTGTTGTCCTTATCTTCCTTTCTGTTTATTGCAAGTTCCATTTTCTGTTGAATTCGTAGGCTCTCTATTGTATATCGTTTATTTTCTGTTCTCTCTTTGTCTAGTATCTTGACGTTGTTAAGATCTGCTACGTGCTCATTCTCTATGCAATGTTGTGCCAAAGCTGTCGTTTGTTTACCTTTTTGTATGTCGTTATTGTGTTCAGCTATTCTCGTGGCTAAGCTGCGTTTTGTTGTCCCTACGTATAGTTTCCCGCATTTGTCTTCTTTATTGCCGTTGCATTTTATTTCGTACACAACATTATTTTGATCCGTCTTTTCTATTTTTGTTTTGGTTTTTGTGTACAGTGATGAAATCGTTTTGTATGGTTTGTGGGCTAACGCTATGTCTTCATCTTCCATTATTTGTTTCATTAGTTTAGTTTCTGTAAGTCTCGGTATGTATTGCACTGAATAATATTTGGTGTTACCAGATCTTTCTCTGTTTGTTTCTTTCTGGGAGAGTGAGTTCTTTAAAAGCTTATTGATTATTTTGGTCGGATAATTATTTTGTTTTAGAATATGTTTTATTTTATCTATATTTTTGTTGGTGAACTGTTCATGACTCAATTTTAGTACTTTTTTAATTAGGCTGGTGGCTGTATTTAGTTTTTGTTGGATAGGCTGTGTTGAATGATAATTTATTATTCTTCCGGAGGCCGTTGGTTTCAAATACCAATCAGTGTATATTTGGTTGCCTTGTTTGAGGATTTTGATATCTAAAAACGGTATGCAGTTATTTTCCTCCAATTCAATGGTGAACTTAAGCTTATTGTGGTAATTGTTTAAGGCTTCGAGTATTTTGGTTTGTTCTCCTTTTTTAATAATTGCAAACATATCGTCAACGTATTTCGTCAAGAACTTAAATTTTATATTTTGTTTGTCAAGATCATCTATTATTTGCGTCAAGAGGGTGTCGAGAACTATATCAGCTATTGTTGGGGATAGTGGATTTCCCATTGGCATTCCATATACTTGAGTGTAGAAATCTCCGTCATACATAAAATAATTGTTTTCGTTGAGGCAGAATTGGAGGATCTTCAAAAATTGTGATTTAGGTATTTGTGTGTGTTTCTCAACGTTTCCCCACTGTGTCATTATGTTTTTTATGGCTAAATGAATCGGTATATTTGTAAATAATGATACCACGTCAAAGGATACTAAGATATCATTATCGTCGATTGTTATTTGATCTAGTTTTTCCTTTAGTTCGAACGAGTTTTTAATATTATATTCTTTAATGATCATGTTTTTTAGGATATTTCCAACGTGCTTAGATAATTTGTAGCAAGGTACTTCTATTGACGACGATATGGGTCTGAGAGGCATGTTTGGCTTATGCACCTTTGGAAGACCATAAAGTCTGGGTGCGTTTGAGGCATGCGATGTGAGTTTGTATTTGTCTAGAGTTGTAATATAATTTTGTTTATGTAAGTCCATGATAATTTTGTTGTTTTTTCTTTGTAATGCTTGCGTTGGTCTTAAAACATAATAAATAAAAACTTATAATTGTGAATAGTTTTTCCTACGTTACACTAAACTTGCCAATAAATTTTTCAAACTACGTCTTTATTTTATGACATTGGGTTGTCGTAGTTGTCTGGTTGTTCGTTTACTGCATCGTTTTTACCGTTATTTGCAATCGATTGCCAAATTAATTATTATGCACCTTTTTTACTATTATTGCAGGTTGTTGAATTCTGTTTCCACCACT
The DNA here is from genome assembly GCF_047663935.1 of Musca autumnalis. NCBI lineage: Eukaryota > Metazoa > Arthropoda > Insecta > Diptera > Muscidae > Musca > Musca autumnalis. The sequence continues at coordinate 265,661,642 of NW_027411755.1, read as the reverse complement.
GTCCAAACAAACAGAATAACATTAAATGCATGCTGTTGCTGCATTTGTTTTGACGTGGTGTCAGGCACGTCGTTCGCACTCGGCGATAAACAGTAGGTCCCTAATCATTGAACTAGTATTAATCGGGGTGTAGTCATTAATAGAAATCCCTTTGGTCCCTCCTGGGAAGTTTGTGGAACAATTGTGGTATTTAATGATGGACAGACGTTTTTCTGTTACACCTCTTGAGAGCATAGGACTTCCACTAAGCATTTCCATTCTACTCGTTATAATTTCGATGTTACAGCCAAAATAAACACATATTTTGGTCAAAAAAATAACTTCTTGTTTGAAAAAATATTTTTTCACATGCATTATGTAGTAGAAAATATTGTAAAAATCTGTAGAAATACTTCCTTCATTTTGCTTAAATCTCCCAATAAAATAGACGGATTTTGCTTTATTGACATTCATATTAAAGCTTTCCCATTAGGGAACGTAATTGGGTGGTTGAGGATATATCTCAAAGCTTCTGAAATGGAAATAGAGGTCAAATAACCCATTTTAATTTATATGCATTTTAAAATTATCAAAATCATTTTGTCCGCATGTGATTTTCATGTACAGCAAGGCCATATCTATTAAGTTGTATATATTTTTCGAAATTTAATTTGGAGGCTAAGATGTAGCATCAGCTGCATCTTAGCATTAAAATGCCTATAAAATATCGCTAATTTGCGCAAAGTGCATAAAATTTTTGTCCGCATCCGATTTCAGTGTTCACGATGAAAATCTATATCGATATATATCTGTTTGAAGGCGATTAATCAAGAACCGTGGATGTAGCATCACACATTATTTTTTGGGATAAAATTAATGTAGCTTCCTTAACAGTGAAATTTTCAAATCTCTGTTTCCGCTAAAATGAAGATGCTGCACTTGTTTTTTCATTGCAGTGGAAACGATCCGCAGAAAACGCGATAAAATACGGCATATTTTCAAAAACAATTTTAGGTGATTTTTCTACTTTGGAATTTCTCGTAACTCGCGTTTTAGTAGATGGATTTTCACGAGGAATGGTTTATTGGATCCGGAACGTAAAAAACTAAAATGTGCAATGGAGTACGAGGTATTCTAGAGACAATTGCAAATATTAAACCCAAAAAATATGATTTTTAGAAAAATGTTCGCATAAAATTTTCACATTTTGATGCAGATTTTTATGAAGCTATGCAGACTACATTCACAATATACCTATAAAATAACTCAGAATCGCAAGTACTACAATCATATATATGATTTTTTGAAAAACCTGTTTGCGAAATGAAATTAGAAGAAAATTCATCATTTAGTGGTAGAAGCAGTTAAAATTTTGAAAAGTATTACATAAGTGAGATGATCCTTATTTAGTTTGCATCTACCTTTACTTTGACAGGAAAATGGAGAGAAGTGTGGTTTACTCACAAATCGAGAGAAAACAAAAAAAGACATGGTGGCTTCAACCCATTTTTTAACATTAATATATCCACAGCTTCCAATATTTTTTGCCACGTCCAAAAACATTTCATTTTATCCAAAAATATTTATATAATATACAATCACAAGTCGCGTGTTCTAAAAGGGTAAACCTTGGCTTCAGCTATGTTAAATTTTCAAAAATATTGGTGATATATATATTTTTGATCAGGATAAAATTCTGAGTCCATATAGCCATATCGGTCTATTGGAAATACTCTAGTGTTAGCAATAATTAAGATAAAACGCTAATTTTTTTGTACTTATTTGTACTTATTTATATTACGGTTGTTAGAATTTTGTATGTGATGTTGAACACGGTTATTCCTCTCCACTTGTTACAATCTTTCAAGTCGCAATTTTTGGGCAATTTCACAACGATGTCTTTCTTCTGCGTTTTGGAGGCTGTCTTTCTTTCGAAGCTCCGGTTTCCGTCGGGATGTACAACTCCACCGGTCAACCATATTCTCCAGCTGCTTTGTTACTTTTTAGTTGTTCTACTGCCTATTTTATTTCGTTCAAGCTGGGAGGATTACACGGTATATTAATCGCATTTTCCTCTGAACTTCTATTGTACATTTCGTTGTTTTCAGTGGCGTTTTTAGTTTCTTCGAACTGTTCTCTCCATTTTTGCTCGTTGGCAGCCTACCATTACGATATGTATTACTTTGTGAAACTATATATTGTCCGGTGTAGCTTAGTTGTTCTAGCTAGTTGCTTCCTAGGCAGTTTTTGCCAAATCTTGTAGAATCGTTCTTTAGTTTTTTTCCTGCAGTTCTCTTCATTTGTTTGCTAGCTGTTGTTGCGGCTCTCTTGTGATATTACTGTTGTTGAACTGGACATTAAATGCACCTCTACCAGAGATATTAGGTTGAAAGTGTCGTCTGATGTCCATATTTTTCTCTGTTTTATAACCTCAGCATTTATGCTAACGAGGGTATATACACTTTCATACGGGCAAAATGTGCCTCATCGAAATAATGGTTTTAGACCCCAAGTATGTTTGGATGAAATGCGTTTCAGACAATTTGGAGTTGATTTAGCCATTTCCGTCCATCTGTCTGTCTGGCTGGCTGGTGCGCACGATAACTCTCGAACGGAGCAACCGATTCGGTTCAAAATTTGGCTTTCGTAATATTTTGCCCAAACTTAGTTTAAGTTCGAATATGGGTTATATCGGTCCACTCCTTCCGGTACCTCCCCCACAAAAGTTCGAAAATGTTCAGAAAATTTGTGAGCACGATAACTCTTGAAGGGAGTAACCGATTTGGCCCACACTTTGTACATCGTGAAAGTTCTACCAGACTTAGATGAAGTTTAAATATGGACTCAATCGGTCCACTCCTTCGGGTACCTCCCACACAAAATTTCGGAAGAATTCAGTTTAGGACCTGCACTCGAATCGCTTTGGTTATTGCTGTAGCAACTTGTATTCGCTGTCCTCCATACGACGGTACAAGTTTCATAAGGGGCAAGTCCATACTTCCTGAGAAAATAGCTTGAAAGGTACAAAAAACCCCTATGACACCGTGTGTAGTGGTTGGAGCGCAAGATAAATCTCGAACGGATCTGCCAATTCGGTCCCAAATTTCGCTTAGTAATATTTTGTCCAAACATAGTTTAAGTTCGAAGATAAACCATGTCGGTCCACTCCTTCAGGTACCTCCCTCACAAAAATTCAAAAATCTTCGTAAAAAATATGCGCACGATAACTCTTGAAGGGAGTGACTGATGTAATCCATACTCTGCAGATCCCAATATATCTACCAGATATATATCAGGTTCGAATATGGACTATATTTGTACACTCCTTTGGGTACCTCCCACACAAAATTTCGGATAAGTTCATGTTAAGACCTGCTCTCGAATCACTGTGATTTTTGTTGAAGCCATTTGCATTCGCTACCTCCATTACGACGGTAAAAGTTTTTTCAGGAGCAGGTACATATCTCTTGGGAAAACATCCTGAAAGGTGTAAAAAGCCCTATGTCACCATACGTGGCTCTCGAACTGTTCTACCGATTTGGTGCAACATTTGGTCTTCGTCATATTTTATCCAAACTTAGTTTCATGGGGCAATACCGGTCCCCAACTTCCGGTACTTCTCCCCAATATTTAAAAAATGTCACTAAAATGTTAGGACGATATCACTTAATGGGGCAACCAATTTGGTCCAAACTTCGGATCTCCTAATATTTTGTCAAAATTTAGTTTAATTTTTAAATTGGCCCATATCGGCCCTCCCTAAGGGTACCTCCCCCACAAAAGTTCAAAATTTGTGTTAATTCCTAATCCACATTTTTGTCGGCAAGTTCAAATATTGAAAAAGGGCCACAAAATTCTAAAGAGACGCTAAATACATTCTATCTGTCGATAGATGAAAGTTTCAATTCACATTGGCTGAGGGTATACCTCTGTCGGCAAAGCCGACTGACACTTTTTTACTTGTTTAACTAAGTTCTTCCGCAACTTGGTTATATGTTAGTGTGATGTATGGTGTGGGTTTATTAGTAACTTTTGGCCTATTGCCGTGAACAGTATGTGACTGGTTGTATGATTTTGGAGCCGTTTTAGTCTAGTGTTTCTTCTTGGACATTCAATTTGTTCTCGATTTCGCCTTTTTTCTGACTTCTGATAAAGAGTTTCCATCTGGTTGCACGTATTTCCGCTCGATGATGTCCATGTGTAGATATGAATCTCCTTGTGCAGGAAAATGGAACAACCAATGATCAGCTTTAATGTTTGCACCGTTTATGAGTTACTCTCCTTTATTTTTTTTAACTCCACATCCATGCATTCTCATTGTTGAACGGGCGTTTATATTACCGCTCCCCATGTTTATATTACCGCACCCATGAGAATTATGATGTTCCCTCTCCGAATTCCAGTCTTTCACAGTGTCTTCAGCATTATTTGTGGACTCATAGCACTATACTATGGTAACGTGTATTACATTGCTCTTGAATCGAGCTATTTTCATACGGTCAGATATTGATTTCCATGTCTGCAAGGAACTCTTAGCAATATTCATATTATGACCTCCATTTTCACCACCATTATATTTTCCACTGTATAGTACATAGTTGCTTTTTTCTGTGGGAAGTTCATCGCATTCATCTCATTTCGCTTAAACCTAAGATGTCGATCTTACACCTACGATGACATTTGCTGACATTTGCAGTCGTGCATCCTCGATGCTTCAAAAAGAGCTCGTAGATTCCATTGGGTAATGCGCGCCCTATTACGTTTGCCAAAGGTCATTACCATAAGATCCTGTTCTTGTTTTTTTTTTTACCTTGTGTTATTTTCATTAGTTAAGTTGTAGACCTGAAAATTAGTTTTATTATTTATATCCAATATCGTTAATGATAAATCTGTTTTCCATGAACAAGTAAAACTAAAAAATTGCTTTCTAATTAAAACTAAAATCAAACTTTGTTGTTATTTAATTATAGCGAGTCTCATTTAAATATTGAAACACATCCACACATTTCAACACATTATACATTTTTGTCATGGATATGTGTTAAAATGTGTGCTGAGCTTTTTTTTATTTTTAATTTGTTTGTAATTAAAAGTCACGAAGTCATAGTTGACAGTAAAATTGACTTTTCGAAAAATTGTGTTTATTTGTATTACATAAATTAAAGAAATATTGGCTCGCAGACATTATTTGCATGTGGCACTGTAAATCATTAACTTTGTTAAAACTTAAAGTAGACACTGGAAATTTTTAATTGAAAAAGGAACTTTTGTGAATGTTATACAACATAAAACATCGTATATTTCTTCACGAATTACTGAAATGTGATATCTGCACAAAACATATCTCTTTATATTTACAAAAATGTGTTCAATATCAGAAGTAAGATAGGATAATCTACATCAGAACACTATAAAACTTTGACGAAAAATAAAAAAATATGAAATGGACAAATTAAAGAAGTGCGAGCATAATTTTTTCCATTAATCCATGGAATTTTTTCTCAATTTAGCATAATTAGAAGATTTTGTATATAGCAAACTTACAAAAAGGTGTTCGAATCGTATATGTCCCTCTGTAGTGCAAAAAACTATGGCGACCCTTTTTGACATCGAGTCATAGGAAAATTTTTGATTCAAAATATAAGATTAATTACTGAAGCTAGAGTTACAAATATTCAATTAGTGGTTTTGAAAATAACAACAGAATTACAAAAATTATAATTTCCAAACAAAGATATGTTGCTTAGAATTTAACGCTAAAAACATTTTGTTGAATTTACTTCAGTAATTTCATTTATAATTTGGTATTTACCCATCGGTAATGTCACATATGGCATTTGTAATTCATGTGTAGTAAAACAGCCTTTGATTTCCTCTTTGTGACATTTCAAACAAATATTAAAATCAATAGTTTTGTTATGGGTTACCAACAACAATTTTGCACTTTGTCTTATCTAACAAGATTTTATTTATATATTGAGATTATATTTGTACAAGTGACATTGCTTTCTTCCACGTGCCGCTTAAAAGCAAATTTCCTGCCTTGTGGCGTGTGATATTTTGTGTGGTAATGGTGTGTGTACAAATTTCGAAATTGAATTTCAAATGTGTCCAAAATTGGTTTTGCATCATAAAGACTTGTGGGATTTTAGATGACAGATAGGCACAATAAATGTTTGGCTGTGTGCGGCTGACATCAGATCAACAGCTACTAACTCAAGAATTTGAATTACGAGATAAGAAATATTACAGAATACTAAAGCCAAGGGATATTTATACTGGATAATCTATTGAAGTCGCATACATGACAGGTGGTTATGTGGAGCTTTTTTTCTTAACTGTTCACTCTATCTGAGCAGAATCAGTCGAATCAAAACATTTTTAAGACATTTTTTATCACTGCATGACTAAACAAGCACAAACTGTGTTTTGGATGGAACATGGTAGTTCACTACCTTTGGCGGGTGTTGAAAGTAGTCATTTATTCGTAAAGGATCACACTTATTTTTTTATACCATTATTATTTTAATATGCAAAAGGAAACAAGATAGACATATAGTTTCTTTTATGGATATACATATAATCACTTTTTGAGTCGATTTATGCATGTCCGTCCATTCCCAATGTACAGGTCGCAGTTATTATCCGACTCAGGTGAAAATCGGGAAGATCATTTTTTAGCCATAGAAAAAAACACTATTGATTTTGGTAAAAATCGGCTCACATATATGCAAATCTCCCATATATATTCGGCTGATTTCATGTATTTGATGTCCAATTGCAATGAAATTTGGAATGTGTAACGGTATTCAGACTGAAAAAATTTTTTAAATTATCTAAAATCGGATCAGATTTGGATATAGCTTCCATAAATATTTTTTACAGAGTTCGTATGTTCTAGGAAGTTGTTAATTGGGATCTAAAGCTGTAAACAGATACAACGTTTGGGTAAAGTTTTGTGTCGTTTTGGCCGTTTTTACACTGTTGGGCATGATGCCGAAAAATTCAAATTCATTTGAAATATATGCCGACAAACAGATAAACGCTGGACTTTGGTATCGTCTTCGCCCTGTTGTTGTTGTTTTTTTCTCGACGCCCAACGCAAAACTTTAATCAAACGTTGTATCTGTTTTCAGCTTAAGGAGCATATTTCCAGTTGGTTGTTTGCTTCAATTTTGATCTGTTTGATATTTGTAGACTAAAATCCGAGAAAAAATTATTACGGAAATTTGACCTTGAAGATGACGTTGAATGGATTTTATGTGTTCACAATGATTATTCTTTAGAAGATTTGTGCCTGACAAAATGATCGCTTTTGACATCAAAGCCTCAGGTCGTTGGAGCCCATAACCACGAAAGTTGAAGTGATAGGGAAAACGACGGGACACGAGACTTCTTATTTTTTGTCTTCTATCACGCTGGGACAATTTGTTTGCTCAATTTGTGGGTAAAACCATACAAACACAAAATCTCATAAGAAATTTCAAAGTTTCCAATGTGGTGGTGGTCTGAACCGCTTTTTAATGGGAAATAAACGAGTCGACTGAAAACCATTTCAAGGTATGAAATTTTCAACAGACCGGATAATTTAGTAATGCAGATTGGTGTGTCTCAAATGAAAGGTAGATACATTTCCCCATGAATACCTGTGGCAAAATTAAGGGACACAATAATGAAAAAATAAATATCCCAAAAAAATAACAAGCTAATAAGAAATACAAGAAATAGCAGATTGGATTTACTCGCTTAAGTAGCCACTTGATGAGAAGCATATAATTAAGTTAAGTGCCCTGGGCAAATGCTCCAAAAACAAAAGGAAATGCTTTATGCTGGCCGAAAGGAAAAATAAACAAATTTATTATGCTTTAAATTATAATTAACTAGAAAGGATTTTAAACTCATAAAATTGTTGAAGTTTTCCCACAAATTTCGCTTTCTTTTGTTTCCTTTATAATTATTATTATTGTGAGATAGGAGGAATGATAAACTGCAGTTTACGCACAAGCTGAGTATACAATGCGTGATTTTTGTCTGACAGAAAGAACCGTGTAACAACAACACCCAAAAGTGGCGCATAGTATTATATCTGTCAGGATTTTGGCTGTGAAGTTTTGGTTACCTTGCAGCTGCAGTCATCCGGAAATGATAATGTGGAAAAGGCAAAGTTCTTTAATATGAATATTATACCCTATACTTTAAATAGTGGTTGCTAAAGTCCTGGTGTCCCCCAAGATCTTATTTATATAATAATATATTTACCGCAGTTCCAATATACTTATTTCATAAATATTGAACGTATTTCATAATGAAGTGATTTACTTCGAGAGAATTTATTTGACGTTTGCGCTATGGAATTGACATTTTAAATCCAAACCCACTGGGTTAATCCGGTTAAGTGTAACCGAGGTATTATATAATTTCCATTTTGCTCCCCATTGATTTTTAATGTATCTATATATATAAAAGAGCTTAGTGATGAGTGAGTGAGTGAGTGAGTGAGTGACTGACATATCATCGCCCAGACGAAACCGCTGAAGCTAGAAAGCTGAAATTTTGACTGTGGGTTGCTGTCGGTGTGTAGGGGTGAGATAAGGCTGGGTTTTTGGAAATTCGACCTAGAAGGGTACGAAAAGTACTAAAAGGTACTAAATATGGTACCCTTGGTATTAGGCAAACGGGAAGAGCTAGAATTCTGAAATTTGGAATGAGGGTAACTGATGGAGAGTTAGAAAGATGTACCAAAGGGTTTTTGGAAATTCGACCTCTAAGTGTACGAAAATGTCTAAAAGTTACAAAATTTAGTACCAGTTGTATATTTTGAACGGATTTAGCTAGAAACTTTGAATTTGGTATGTAAATGAAGGTTGGGAAGTGGTGTTTATAAAAGGAAATGGTTTAGGAAATTCATACTCATGTGTACGAAAAGTACTAAATGGTACTTAATTTAGTACAATTTGGATTTGGGTGAAAGGATAGAGCTGGAAACCTGAAATTTGGAACTAAGATTACTGACGGAGTATAGGATTGAGATATAGGGGTGGTTTTGGAAATTCGTACTTATATGTACGAAAAGTACTAAATGGTACTAAATTTAGTACAACTTGGATTTGGGTTAACGGATAGAGTTCAAAACCTGAAATTTGGAATTAAGATTACTGTTGGAGTATAGGATTGAGATAGGTTTGGAAATTCGTACATATGTATGTGTATGAAAAGTACTAAATGGTACTAAATTTAGTACAACTTGGATTTGGGTTAACGGAAATAGCTGGAAACCTGAAATTTGGAATTAAGATTACTGACGGAGTATAGGATTGAGATATGGGGGTAGTTTTGGAAATTCGTACTTATGTGTACGAGAAGTTCTAAATGGTACTAAATTTAGTACAACTTGGATTTGGGTGAAAGGATAAAGTTCGAAACCTGAAATTTGGAATTAAGATTACTGTTGAAGTGTAGAATTGAGATAGGTTTGGAAATTCGTAAATTATGTGAACGAAAAGTACTAAATGGTACTATATTTAGTACAACTTGGATTTGGGTTAACGGAAATAGCTGGAAACCTGAAATTTGGAATTAAGATTACTGACGGAGTATAGGATTGATATATTGGGGTAGTTTTGGAAATTCGAACTTATGTATACGAAAAGTACTAAATGGTACTAAATTTAGTACAACTTGGATTTGGGTGAACGGATAAAGTTCGACATCTGAAATTTGAAATAAAGATTACTGTTGGAGTGTAGAATTGAGATAAGTTTGGAAATTTGTAAATTATGTGAACGAAAAGTACTATATTTAGTACAACTTGGATTTGGGTTGTAAATGAAGGTTGGGAAGTGGTGTCTATAAAAGGAAGTAATAATCTATATATATAAAAGAGCTTAGTGATGAGTGAGTGACTGAGTGACTGACATATCATCGCCCAGACGAAACCGCTGAAGCTAGAATGCTGAAATTTTGACTGTGGGTTGCTGTCGGTATGTAGGGGTGAGATAAGGCTGGATTTTTGGAAATTCGACCTAGAAGGTTACGAAAAGTACTAAAAGGTACTAAATATGGTACCCTTTGTATTAGGCAAACGGGAAGAGGTAGAATTCTGAAATTTGGAATGAGGGTAACTGATGGAGAGCTAGAATGATGCCCCAAGGGGATTTTGGAAATTCGGCCTATAAGTGTACGAAAAGTTACTAAATTTGGTACCAATTGTATATTTTAAGCGGATATAGCTACAATCTTCATATTTGGTGTGGGAATCAATGTTGGGAAGTGGTGTTGATATAAGGAAATGATTTTGGAAGTTCGTACTTACGTGTACGAGTAGTACTAAATGGTACTAAATTTGGTACAATTTGGATTTGGGTGAACGGATAGAGCTAAAAACCTGAAATTTGGAATTTAGATTGCTGTTGAAGTGTACGATTGAGATATGGGGGTAGTTTTGGAAATTCATACTTATGTGTACGAAAAGTACTAAATGGTACCAAATTTGGTACAATTTGGATATAGATAGACATGGAAACCTGAAATTTGGAATTAATATTACTGATGGAGTGAAGGATTTAGGTAGTTTTGGAAATTCTTACTTATGGGTACGAAAAGTAGTAAACGGTACTAAATTTGGTACAAATTATATTTGGGTGAACGGATAGAGCTGGAATCCTGAAATTTGGAATTTAATTACTTTTGGAGTGTAGGATTGAGTTAGTCTTGGAAATTCATACTTATGGGTACGGAAAGTACTAAATGGTACTAAATTAGGTACAATTTAAATTTAGTTGAACGGATAGAGTTGGAATCGTGAAATGTCGAATTAAGGTTACTGATGGAGTGTAGGATTGAGGTAGTTTTGGAAATTCATACTTATGGGTGCGAAAAGTACAAATTTTACTAAATTTGGTACAATTTATATTTGAGTGAACGGCTAGGGTTGGAATCCTGAAATTTGGAATTAAGATTACTGATGGAGTGTATGATTGAGGTAGTTTTGGAAATTCATACTTATGGGTACGGAAAGTACTAAATGTACTAAATTTGGTACAATTTTTATTTGGGTGAACGGATAGAGTTGGAATCCGGAAATTTCGAATTAAGGTTACTGTTGGAGTGTAGGATTGAAGAATTTTTGGAAATTCGTACTTATAGGGTACGGAAAGTTCTAAATGTACCAAATTTGGTACAATTTGGATTTGGGTGAACGGATAGAGCGGGAATCTTGAAATTTGGAATTTAATTACTTTTTGGAGTGTAGGATTGAGTTAGTCTTGGAAATTCGTACTTATTGGTACGGAAAGTACTAAATTTGGTACAATTTAAATTTAGTTGAACGGATAGAGTTGGAATCCTGAAATTTGGAATTAAGGTTACTGTTGGAGTGTAGGATTGAGTAAGTTTTTTGAAATTCGTACTTATGGGTACGAAAAGTACTAAATTTGGTACAATTTGGGAGAACGAATAGAGCTGGGATCCTGAAATTTGGAATTATGATTACTGTTGGATTGACTTAGTCTTGGAAATTCGGAAAGCACTAAATGGTACTACATATGGTACAATTAAATTTAGGTGGACGGATAGAGCTGGAATCCTGAAATTTGGAATTATGATTACTTATGGAGTGTAGGATTGAGGAAGTTTCGGAAATTCCTACTTATGGGTACGGAAAGTACTAAATGGTACTAAGTTTGGTACATTTTGGATTTGGGTGCACAGATAGAGCTGGAATCGTGAAATTTATAATTAAGATTACTTATGGAGTGTTGCATTGAGGTAGCTTTGGAAATTCGTACTTATGGGTACGAAAATTAATAAATGGTACTAAATTTGGTAAAATTTTGATTTGGGTGGACGGATAGAGGTGGAATCCTGAAATTCGCAATTACTGTTGGAGATAGTTATTGAAATTCGTACTTTCATACGAAAAGTATTAATTGGATTATGAATAGAAGTGGAATTCGGAAATTTTGTATTATAGCCGCTGTTGGTGTGTAGGGTAGAGATATGGATGTGGTTGTGGATATACGTACAATAAGTGCACGAAAATTACTAAATGGCACAGAATTTGGTCCAAATTGTTATTGTGTAAAGGGGTAGAGCTGAAATTGTGAAATTCGGTATTAGTATAGCAGTTGACGTTTAGGGTGGAGATAGGGAGGAAGTTTTGCAAATTCGTACTAATGTATACGAAAAATACTAAATCGCGGTTTGGAAATAGTTTTGGATAAAAGGAGTAATTTTTGGAACTTATACATAGTATAAGTACTAAATTTGGTACCAGTTTGGTGTTGCATGATGGGATATAGGTGGAATTTCGAATTTTTGTACGAGGGATTGTGTTGGTGTTTAGATACGGATTTTTTGAAATGCATACAAATTCTAAAATTAGGCTGAGGGCTGATTGATTTATTGAGAAATTAAATTTGACGTTGGGTGTAGCAATGAAGATGGAATTATATCATTAGTGCGTGAAAAGTACAAAATTGCAATAAATTTGGTATAGAAGTGAAATTCTGATATATTATTGATTTGTCAGGTTCATTGTTAGAGGTGGTCGTATAATAAATGTACTAGAAGTATTAAGTAATACTAAATATTGAAGCACTGGTACTGAGTGAATCGATAAATGAAATTTGTTATGAGGATAACTGTTGAGATTGGATCAGAATGGATCAGGGTTTTTGGAAATTCGACCTAGAAGGGTACGAAAAGTACTAAAAGGTACTAAATATGGTACCCTTGGTATTAGGCAAACGGGAAGAGCTAGAATTCTGAAATTTGGAATGAGGGTAACTGATGGAGAGTTAGAAAGATGTACCAAAGGGTTTTTGGAAATTCGACCTCTAAGTGTACGAAAATGTCTAAAAGTTACAAAATTTAGTACCAGTTGTATATTTTGAACGGATTTAGCTAGAAACTTTGAATTTGGTATGTAAATGAAGGTTGGGAAGTGGTGTTTATAAAAGGAAATGGTTTAGGAAATTCATACTCATGTGTACGAAAAGTACTAAATGGTACTTAATTTAGTACAATTTGGATTTGGGTGAAAGGATAGAGCTGGAAACCTGAAATTTGGAACTAAGATTACTGACGGAGTATAGGATTGAGATATAGGGGTGGTTTTGGAAATTCGTACTTATATGTACGAAAAGTACTAAATGGTACTAAATTTAGTACAACTTGGATTTGGGTTAACGGATAGAGTTCAAAACCTGAAATTTGGAATTAAGATTACTGTTGGAGTATAGGATTGAGATAGGTTTGGAAATTCGTACATATGTATGTGTATGAAAAGTACTAAATGGTACTAAATTTAGTACAACTTGGATTTGGGTTAACGGAAATAGCTGGAAACCTGAAATTTGGAATTAAGATTACTGACGGAGTATAGGATTGAGATATGGGGGTAGTTTTGGAAATTCGTACTTATGTGTACCAGAAGTTCTAAATGGTACTAAATTTAGTACAACTTGGATTTGGGTGAAAGGATAAAGTTCGAAACCTGAAATTTGGAATTAAGATTACTGTTGAAGTGTAGAATTGAGATAGGTTTGGAAATTCGTAAATTATGTGAACGAAAAGTACTAAATGGTACTATATTTAGTACAACTTGGATTTGGGTTAACGGAAATAGCTGGAAACCTGAAATTTGGAATTAAGATTACTGACGGAGTATAGGATTGATATATTGGGGTAGTTTTGGAAATTCGAACTTATGTATACGAAAAGTACTAAATGGTACTAAATTTAGTACAACTTGGATTTGGGTGAACGGATAAAGTTCGACATCTGAAATTTGAAATAAAGATTACTGTTGGAGTGTAGAATTGAGATAAGTTTGGAAATTTGTAAATTATGTGAACGAAAAGTACTATATTTAGTACAACTTGGATTTGGGTTGTAAATGAAGGTTGGGAAGTGGTGTCTATAAAAGGAAGTAATAATCTATATATATAAAAGAGCTTAGTGATGAGTGAGTGACTGAGTGACTGACATATCATCGCCCAGACGAAACCGCTGAAGCTAGAATGCTGAAATTTTGACTGTGGGTTGCTGTCGGTATGTAGGGGTGAGATAAGGCTGGATTTTTGGAAATTCGACCTAGAAGGTTACGAAAAGTACTAAAAGGTACTAAATATGGTACCCTTTGTATTAGGCAAACGGGAAGAGGTAGAATTCTGAAATTTGGAATGAGGGTAACTGATGGAGAGCTAGAATGATGCCCCAAGGGGATTTTGGAAATTCGGCCTATAAGTGTACGAAAAGTTACTAAATTTGGTACCAATTGTATATTTTAAGCGGATATAGCTACAATCTTCATATTTGGTGTGGGAATCAATGTTGGGAAGTGGTGTTGATATAAGGAAATGATTTTGGAAGTTCGTACTTACGTGTACGAGTAGTACTAAATGGTACTAAATTTGGTACAATTTGGATTTGGGTGAACGGATAGAGCTAAAAACCTGAAATTTGGAATTTAGATTGCTGTTGAAGTGTACGATTGAGATATGGGGGTAGTTTTGGAAATTCATACTTATGTGTACGAAAAGTACTAAATGGTACCAAATTTGGTACAATTTGGATATAGATAGACATGGAAACCTGAAATTTGGAATTAATATTACTGATGGAGTGAAGGATTTAGGTAGTTTTGGAAATTCTTACTTATGGGTACGAAAAGTAGTAAACGGTACTAAATTTGGTACAAATTATATTTGGGTGAACGGATAGAGCTGGAATCCTGAAATTTGGAATTTAATTACTTTTGGAGTGTAGGATTGAGTTAGTCTTGGAAATTCATACTTATGGGTGCGAAAAGTACAAATTTTACTAAATTTGGTACAATTTATATTTGAGTGAACGGCTAGGGTTGGAATCCTGAAATTTGGAATTAAGATTACTGATGGAGTGTATGATTGAGGTAGTTTTGGAAATTCATACTTATGGGTACGGAAAGTACTAAATGTACTAAATTTGGTACAATTTTTATTTGGGTGAACGGATAGAGTTGGAATCCGGAAATTTCGAATTAAGGTTACTGTTGGAGTGTAGGATTGAAGAATTTTTGGAAATTCGTACTTATAGGGTACGGAAAGTTCTAAATGTACCAAATTTGGTACAATTTGGATTTGGGTGAACGGATAGAGCGGGAATCTTGAAATTTGGAATTTAATTACTTTTTGGAGTGTAGGATTGAGTTAGTCTTGGAAATTCGTACTTATTGGTACGGAAAGTACTAAATTTGGTACAATTTAAATTTAGTTGAACGGATAGAGTTGGAATCCTGAAATTTGGAATTAAGGTTACTGTTGGAGTGTAGGATTGAGTAAGTTTTTTGAAATTCGTACTTATGGGTACGAAAAGTACTAAATTTGGTACAATTTGGGAGAACGAATAGAGCTGGGATCCTGAAATTTGGAATTATGATTACTGTTGGATTGACTTAGTCTTGGAAATTCGGAAAGCACTAAATGGTACTACATATGGTACAATTAAATTTAGGTGGACGGATAGAGCTGGAATCCTGAAATTTGGAATTATGATTACTTATGGAGTGTAGGATTGAGGAAGTTTCGGAAATTCCTACTTATGGGTACGGAAAGTACTAAATGGTACTAAGTTTGGTACATTTTGGATTTGGGTGCACAGATAGAGCTGGAATCGTGAAATTTATAATTAAGATTACTTATGGAGTGTTGCATTGAGGTAGCTTTGGAAATTCGTACTTATGGGTACGAAAATTAATAAATGGTACTAAATTTGGTAAAATTTTGATTTGGGTGGACGGATAGAGGTGGAATCCTGAAATTCGCAATTACTGTTGGAGATAGTTATTGAAATTCGTACTTTCATACGAAAAGTATTAATTGGATTATGAATAGAAGTGGAATTCGGAAATTTTGTATTATAGCCGCTGTTGGTGTGTAGGGTAGAGATATGGATGTGGTTGTGGATATACGTACAATAAGTGCACGAAAATTACTAAATGGCACAGAATTTGGTCCAAATTGTTATTGTGTAAAGGGGTAGAGCTGAAATTGTGAAATTCGGTATTAGTATAGCAGTTGACGTTTAGGGTGGAGATAGGGAGGAAGTTTTGCAAATTCGTACTAATGTATACGAAAAATACTAAATCGCGGTTTGGAAATAGTTTTGGATAAAAGGAAGTAATTTTTGGAACTTATACATAGTATAAGTACTAAATTTGGTACCAGTTTGGTGTTGCATGATGGGATATAGGTGGAATTTCGAATTTTTGTACGAGGGATTGTGTTGGTGTTTAGATACGGATTTTTTGAAATGCATACAAATTCTAAAATTAGGCTGAGGGCTGATTGATTTATTGAGAAATTAAATTTGACGTTGGGTGTAGCAATGAAGATGGAATTATATCATTAGTGCGTGAAAAGTACAAAATTGCAATAAATTTGGTATAGAAGTGAAATTCTGATATATTATTGATTTGTCAGGTTCATTGTTAGAGGTGGTCGTATAATAAATGTACTAGAAGTATTAAGTAATACTAAATATTGAAGCACTGGTACTGAGTGAATCGATAAATGAAATTTGTTATGAGGATAACTGTTGAGATTGGATCAGAATGCTTATTTAAATCCGCCTTTAAATGTATGAAAGGTTTCTACATGTAGTACCATTGACATTGGGTGAACAAGTAGAGGTAAAACTGTAACATTTGAGCTAAGGTCCTGGATTTTAAAAATTGTACTGAATAATGTACTATTGTTTCCATGTTAACACGAATTCGGTTTCTAATGTACTGAAATCAAAAAGTCAAACGTACATTTTCAACAAAATTGTTTTTATCTTTGTTGTCTATTCTAAACGTTATTGTAAGTTCATTTGAAAAGGTAGATCTATGCGGCTAATGTTTTACAAGAAGGTTTTTA
Organism: Musca autumnalis; assembly: GCF_047663935.1. Classification (NCBI taxonomy): domain Eukaryota; kingdom Metazoa; phylum Arthropoda; class Insecta; order Diptera; family Muscidae; genus Musca; species Musca autumnalis. Next base: position 265,644,762 of record NW_027411755.1, on the reverse strand, counting down.
CATCCTGAGAAAAAAGGCCTAAAATAAAATGTCTCAAAAATTAACTGTTATATAGGCTAACATCTTCTGAATAAAGGTTTCCTACATTTTATTTAGCACAAATGCCAAAATTCGGTTGGAAAATGTGGATACAATTTTCAAAATACCCACACCGTTCTAATTAAACTTGGGCTGGAATTTAAAATGTAGGCCGCTGTTGAAGTGTAGAGGTCTTTTTTTGAAATCCGAACAAAACGTATACGAGCAGTACTTAAAAGAAATTAAATATCAATTCAAATAAGTATTAATACATCAAAATTTTCAGTGGTCTCCATATTAAATATTGTTTACATACATACATATGTTCCCACAACATCCCTGAAGGGACAAGGGAGACTTCTCTCATATCAATGAGTGCACGCCGATTCATATTGGCTCAATGATATGGGACCTACTTTTTATTGCCGAGTCCGAACGGCGTGTCTTACGACACCACTTGTAGAGAAGTTTTTCATGGCTTAAATACTCAGGAAATGTCGCCAGCATTACTGAGGGGGAATTTTGCCACCGTTGAAAATTTGATGTTGCTTGGCCTGGGATTTGAACCGCAGACCTTCTGAGTGCAAGGCGGACGTGCTAACCATTGCACCACGGTGGCCCCCTTAAATATTGTTTACTAGCAAAATGCCCGCCACTTCGTAAGCGGAAAAGGAATAATATACAAATAAACAATATTTAAGGGGGGCACCGTGGTGCAATGGTTAGCACGTCCGCCTTGCACTCAGAAGGTCTGCGGTTCAAATCCCAGGCCAAGCAACATCAAATTTTCAACGGTGGCAAAATTCCCCCTCAGTAATGCTGGCGACATTTCCTGAGTATTTAAGCCATGAAAAACTTCTCTACAAGTGGTGTCGTAAGACACGCCGTTCGGACTCGGCAATAAAAAGTAGGTCCCATATCATTGAGCCAATATGAATCGGCGTGCACTCATTGATATGAGAGAAGTCTCCCTTGTCCCTTCAGGGATGTTGTGGGAACATATGTATGTATGTAAACAATATTTAATATGGAGACCACTGAAAATTTTGATGTATTAATACTTATTTGAATTGATATTTAATTTCTTTTAAGTACTGCTCGTATACGTTTTGTTCGGATTTCAAAAAAAGACCTCTACACTTCAACAGCGGCCTACATTTTAAATTCCAGCCCAAGTTTAATTAGAACGGTGTGGGTATTTTGAAAATTGTATCCACATTTTCCAACCGAATTTTGGCATTTGTGCTAAATAAAATGTAGGAAACCTTTATTCAGAAGATGTTAGCCTATATAACAGTTAATTTTTGAGACATTTTATTTTAGGCCTTTTTTCTCAGGATGTAAAAACCTTCTTGTAAAACATTAGCCGCATAGATCTACCTTTTCAAATGAACTTACAATAACGTTTAGAATAGACAACAAAGATAAAAACAATTTTGTTGAAAATGTACGTTTGACTTTTTGATTTCAGTACATTAGAAACCGAATTCGTGTTAACATGGAAACAATAGTACATTATTCAGTACAATTTTTAAAATCCAGGACCTTAGCTCAAATGTTACAGTTTTACCTCTACTTGTTCACCCAATGTCAATGGTACTACATGTAGAAACCTTTCATACATTTAAAGGCGGATTTAAATAAGCATTCTGATCCAATCTCAACAGTTATCCTCATAACAAATTTCATTTATCGATTCACTCAGTACCAGTGCTTCAATATTTAGTATTACTTAATACTTCTAGTACATTTATTATACGACCACCTCTAACAATGAACCTGACAAATCAATAATATATCAGAATTTCACTTCTATACCAAATTTATTGCAATTTTGTACTTTTCACGCACTAATGATATAATTCCATCTTCATTGCTACACCCAACGTCAAATTTAATTTCTCAATAAATCAATCAGCCCTCAGCCTAATTTTAGAATTTGTATGCATTTCAAAAAATCCGTATCTAAACACCAACACAATCCCTCGTACAAAAATTCGAAATTCCACCTATATCCCATCATGCAACACCAAACTGGTACCAAATTTAGTACTTATACTATGTATAAGTTCCAAAAATTACTTCCTTTTATCCAAAACTATTTCCAAACCGCGATTTAGTATTTTTCGTATACATTAGTACGAATTTGCAAAACTTCCTCCCTATCTCCACCCTAAACGTCAACTGCTATACTAATACCGAATTTCACAATTTCAGCTCTACCCCTTTACACAATAACAATTTGGACCAAATTCTGTGCCATTTAGTAATTTTCGTGCACTTATTGTACGTATATCCACAACCACATCCATATCTCTACCCTACACACCAACAGCGGCTATAATACAAAATTTCCGAATTCCACTTCTATTCATAATCCAATTAATACTTTTCGTATGAAAGTACGAATTTCAATAACTATCTCCAACAGTAATTGCGAATTTCAGGATTCCACCTCTATCCGTCCACCCAAATCAAAATTTTACCAAATTTAGTACCATTTATTAATTTTCGTACCCATAAGTACGAATTTCCAAAGCTACCTCAATGCAACACTCCATAAGTAATCTTAATTATAAATTTCACGATTCCAGCTCTATCTGTGCACCCAAATCCAAAATGTACCAAACTTAGTACCATTTAGTACTTTCCGTACCCATAAGTAGGAATTTCCGAAACTTCCTCAATCCTACACTCCATAAGTAATCATAATTCCAAATTTCAGGATTCCAGCTCTATCCGTCCACCTAAATTTAATTGTACCATATGTAGTACCATTTAGTGCTTTCCGAATTTCCAAGACTAAGTCAATCCAACAGTAATCATAATTCCAAATTTCAGGATCCCAGCTCTATTCGTTCTCCCAAATTGTACCAAATTTAGTACTTTTCGTACCCATAAGTACGAATTTCAAAAAACTTACTCAATCCTACACTCCAACAGTAACCTTAATTCCAAATTTCAGGATTCCAACTCTATCCGTTCAACTAAATTTAAATTGTACCAAATTTAGTACTTTCCGTACCAATAAGTACGAATTTCCAAGACTAACTCAATCCTACACTCCAAAAAGTAATTAAATTCCAAATTTCAAGATTCCCGCTCTATCCGTTCACCCAAATCCAAATTGTACCAAATTTGGTACATTTAGAACTTTCCGTACCCTATAAGTACGAATTTCCAAAAATTCTTCAATCCTACACTCCAACAGTAACCTTAATTCGAAATTTCCGGATTCCAACTCTATCCGTTCACCCAAATAAAAATTGTACCAAATTTAGTACATTTAGTACTTTCCGTACCCATAAGTATGAATTTCCAAAACTACCTCAATCATACACTCCATCAGTAATCTTAATTCCAAATTTCAGGATTCCAACCCTAGCCGTTCACTCAAATATAAATTGTACCAAATTTAGTAAAATTTGTACTTTTCGCACCCATAAGTATGAATTTCCAAGACTAACTCAATCCTACACTCCAAAAGTAATTAAATTCCAAATTTCAGGATTCCAGCTCTATCCGTTCACCCAAATATAATTTGTACCAAATTTAGTACCGTTTACTACTTTTCGTACCCATAAGTAAGAATTTCCAAAACTACCTAAATCCTTCACTCCATCAGTAATATTAATTCCAAATTTCAGGTTTCCATGTCTATCTATATCCAAATTGTACCAAATTTGGTACCATTTAGTACTTTTCGTACACATAAGTATGAATTTCCAAAACTACCCCCATATCTCAATCGTACACTTCAACAGCAATCTAAATTCCAAATTTCAGGTTTTTAGCTCTATCCGTTCACCCAAATCCAAATTGTACCAAATTTAGTACCATTTAGTACTACTCGTACACGTAAGTACGAACTTCCAAAATCATTTCCTTATATCAACACCACTTCCCAACATTGATTCCCACACCAAATATGAAGATTGTAGCTATATCCGCTTAAAATATACAATTGGTACCAAATTTAGTAACTTTTCGTACACTTATAGGCCGAATTTCCAAAATCCCCTTGGGGCATCATTCTAGCTCTCCATCAGTTACCCTCATTCCAAATTTCAGAATTCTACCTCTTCCCGTTTGCCTAATACAAAGGGTACCATATTTAGTACCTTTTAGTACTTTTCGTAACCTTCTAGGTCGAATTTCCAAAAATCCAGCCTTATCTCACCCCTACATACCGACAGCAACCCACAGTCAAAATTTCAGCATTCTAGCTTCAGCGGTTTCGTCTGGGCGATGATATGTCAGTCACTCAGTCACTCACTCATCACTAAGCTCTTTTATATATATAGATTATTACTTCCTTTTATAGACACCACTTCCCAACCTTCATTTACAACCCAAATCCAAGTTGTACTAAATATAGTACTTTTCGTTCACATAATTTACAAATTTCCAAACTTATCTCAATTCTACACTCCAACAGTAATCTTTATTTCAAATTTCAGATGTCGAACTTTATCCGTTCACCCAAATCCAAGTTGTACTAAATTTAGTACCATTTAGTACTTTTCGTATACATAAGTTCGAATTTCCAAAACTACCCCAATATATCAATCCTATACTCCGTCAGTAATCTTAATTCCAAATTTCAGGTTTCCAGCTATTTCCGTTAACCCAAATCCAAGTTGTACTAAATATAGTACCATTTAGTACTTTTCGTTCACATAATTTACGAATTTCCAAACCTATCTCAATTCTACACTTCAACAGTAATCTTAATTCCAAATTTCAGGTTTCGAACTTTATCCTTTCACCCAAATCCAAGTTGTACTAAATTTAGTACCATTTAGAACTTCTCGTACACATAAGTACGAATTTCCAAAACTACCCCCATATCTCAATCCTATACTCCGTCAGTAATCTTAATTCCAAATTTCAGGTTTCCAGCTATTTCCGTTAACCCAAATCCAAGTTGTACTAAATTTAGTACCATTTAGTACTTTTCATACACATACATATGTACGAATTTCCAAACCTATCTCAATCCTATACTCCAACAGTAATCTTAATTCCAAATTTCAGGTTTTGAACTCTATCCGTTAACCCAAATCCAAGTTGTACTAAATTTAGTACCATTTAGTACTTTTCGTACATATAAGTACGAATTTCCAAAACCACCCCTATATCTCAATCCTATACTCCGTCAGTAATCTTAGTTCCAAATTTCAGGTTTCCAGCTCTATCCTTTCACCCAAATCCAAATTGTACTAAATTAAGTACCATTTAGTACTTTTCGTACACATGAGTATGAATTTCCTAAACCATTTCCTTTTATAAACACCACTTCCCAACCTTCATTTACATACCAAATTCAAAGTTTCTAGCTAAATCCGTTCAAAATATACAACTGGTACTAAATTTTGTAACTTTTAGACATTTTCGTACACTTAGAGGTCGAATTTCCAAAAACCCTTTGGTACATCTTTCTAACTCTCCATCAGTTACCCTCATTCCAAATTTCAGAATTCTAGCTCTTCCCGTTTGCCTAATACCAAGGGTACCATATTTAGTACCTTTTAGTACTTTTCGTACCCTTCTAGGTCGAATTTCCAAAAACCCAGCCTTATCTCACCCCTACACACCGACAGCAACCCACAGTCAAAATTTCAGCTTTCTAGCTTCAGCGGTTTCGTCTGGGCGATGATATGTCAGTCACTCACTCACTCACTCACTCACTCATCACTAAGCTCTTTTATATATATAGATTTGTATATTATTCCTTTTCCGCTTACGAAGTGGCGGGCATTTTGCTAGTATTCTTATAAATAAAACTGTTCTTAGAAATTACTTACCAAGTAAATATTTTAGTGTGTGCGGCGATATGGAATATCTCAAATTCATAATAACGACTCACATTGGATGCAATATATTTTGAACGTTTTGTTTATCTCTGATATTCTTGGTATGTACGTTTAAAATACTCGGCCTCGGGCATTGTGAAACAGATGTGAAAAATCACAACCGACTTGATTTATTCTCTAGCCAAAGGTGATTTGAACTTATGTAAAATTTGTTGAATTTGATGTTATGACTTAAGTCACAAGGCCAACATTAATAGAGGACGCAGTTCCTTCCATACTTTATGATATCTCTTTGTCTTTCACATAGGAGTAATTCAAGTTTGTAAAACAATTCAATGATGAATGTATGTTTCTGAAAGCACAGTGGTTTTCTTATCTATGGCATCGGAGATATGAACATATGAGCTGACCTGAAAATTCAATGTTTTATGGGTTGTGTTTATTGTAGACGGTTATAGCGGCAATATTTCGTCGTCAAGTAAACAGTACAAAAGTTATTTTTTTGCGACAAATTAGTTGTAAAATCAAGTAAAATAATAGTTGTTGGAATTAAAAATAAATCCATATTTACAAAAAAGGAGTATTTTTATACCCTCAGCCTTTAGGCTAAGGAGGGTATATACACTTTGATACGATGAAAATATGCCTCATCGAAATAATGGTTTTAGACCGCAAGTATGTTTGGGAGAAATGTGTTTCAGACAATTTTGAGTTGATCTAGCCATGTCCGTCCGCCTGTCTGTCCTGCTGGCTGGAGCGCGCGATAACTCTCGAACGGATGAACCCATTCGGTTCAAATTTTTGCTTTCGTAATATTTTGGACAAACTTAGTTTATGTTCGAAGATGACCTACATCGGTCCACTCCTTCCGGTACCTCCCCCACAAAAGTTCGAAAATGTTCGGAAAGTTTGTGCGCACGATAACTCTTGAAGGGAGTGACCGATTTGGTCCATACTTTGTACAGCGTAAACATTCTACCAGAGTAATATGAGGTTCACATATGGTCTCAATAGGTCCACTCCTTCGGGTACCTCCCACACAAAAATTCGAAAAAGTTCAGTTTAGGGCTATCTCTCGAATCGCTTTGATTTTTGTTTTAGCAACTTGTATTCACTGCCCCCCATACGACGGTACAAGTTTCATCAGGGGCAAGTCCTGAGCAAATAGCCTGAAAGTTGTAAAAAACCCCTATAACACCGTGTGAGGTGGTTGGAGCGCAAGATAACTCTCGAACGGGTCTGCCAATTCGGTCCAAATTTTGGCCTTAGTAATATTTTGTCCAAACATAGTTTAAGTTTGAAGATAAGCCATATCGGTACACTCCTTCAGGTACCTCCCCAACAAAAGTTCAAAAATGTTCGGAAAAAATGTTCGTACGGTAACTCTTGAAGGGAGTGACCGAATTGGTCTATACTTTACACATTCTAATATATCTACCAGATATAGATCAGGTTCAAATATGGACTATATTTGTCCACTCCATCCGGTATCTCCCACACAAAATTTCGGATAAGTTCACTTTAAGACCTAATATCGCTGCCTCAATTACGATGGTAAATATTTTTAGGGGCAAGTCCATACTTCTTGAGCAAACAGCCCGAAGAGTCGATCCATTCTTTTTAGTATCTCCTCCGCAAAACTTTTGATCTTTAATCCTAATCAACATTTTTGTCGGTTCAACCGCCCAAAATTTTTAAAACCCCTTAAAGACATACGTATTTTGGGAAAAAATTGTTTCAATATACACAGGCTGAGGGTATATCTCTGTCGGCAAAGCCGACTGATACTTTTTTACTTGTTTAATTTTCGAACAAATACTATTTTTTTAATAAATTTTAAAATTTTTGACAAACATTTTTTTTATAATTTTTTTGTATTTATGGTTTGTTTATTGGTGTTTGACCTTTTTTATAGATAGGAATATTCGAATAACTCAAAATATGAAAACAACTCATAATTTTAACTTTGACCTTGAATTCAAGCAGATCAAGTTGGTCCTTTTTTAAAAAAAAAATATGAATATATATCTATTCGTTCAAAAGTTACAGAGTTTTAACCAGGACAAAACGATTCTGAACCACTGTGCGGCGTTTGTGTGTCATCTATGACCGTGTGCTACATCAACCTCCAACCATAGGGAAACGTAGAATTTAAATACCTACATAGTTATGACATAACATACCACTACTCACTCTAGAATGGGGTATATGGGGTAGTGAAGCGGTTATATAGCCTCTCCTACTCAACTGTCAACCTTCACCTTCAAGTGGTATACCCTGCTTTAAACAGATAAGGCAATGGCGACCGACCATGAGCGGTATAACTCTTACTATTGTGACAGAGTAAATGTTGTCACAAATCAGACAGCCTGTTGGCGAAGATGGCCTCAAGCGTTGATACGATGGTTTGATTCCGCATTGTATCTGAAACAATCATCAATTCCCAGTAAGTCTATAAATGAACTCGATCCCGAAACTGATGACGACTCTACGTATTGATAAAAGAATACGATTTAGAACATGGAACTTAAAAACACTATACCAATCCGGTAAATCATCACAAGCCTGTAGGATATTAAAGTAGTATAAACTATCTTTTATTGTAATAAGCGAAGTTCGATGGAACAAATCCGGCCAATTGAAAACAAATGACGGACATGTCATGTATTGGTCTGGCATGCCACGAGAAGATGATAGACATCAAGGAGTGGCATTTACCAAAGTTAGCAAATCCATCAATGAATATATGTTTATTAACAATACAGAACTCGCCAAAAAAAGATCTAATGGTGGTTATGGGTGACTCTAACTCAAAAATAGGATCCGAAAACTCATATTTGGGAAAGCACGGTATAGAAACAAGGAACGACAATGGAGAACGTCTAATTGAGTTATGTGGAATAAATGAGCTTAAAATTGGGGGTAGCCTTTTCAAACATAAACCCGTCCATAAAGTAACCTGGATATCACCGGATAACAATACCGAAAACCAAAACGGTGTGTTACAGCCAAATAGAGCAACAGTCTTTGTGATGTCCGAAATAAAAGAGGCGCAGATATTGCATCTGATCACCATCTCTTAGTTGGAAAAATAAAATTCTCTGTAAAGAGTATGGGACACAAATCGAATTCCATCAGAGTAAAATACAGTACTAATAAACTAAATATCCTTGAACAAAGCCGTACATTCCGAGCTTCTGCATTAAACCATAACTGAAACAGATTCCACCAACAATGTTGACCACACATGGAAAAAATTCAAAACCGAAGTTACAAAGGCCTGCGAGGATGGTCTAGGTCATTAATTAACAACAGAGCTTTATTAAAAAATGAAAACATGTCCCTAGGAAGTCCATAAGAAAGAAGAAGTAAAAATGCTGAATACCGTCAACTTGATAAACAAATAATACGTTCAATAATGGACGATAATAAGGAAAATATCTCCAAGATGATTGCGGAAGCAGAAAACGCTTCGGCACACAGTGGTAGAAATCACTGATCTAGCGGCTCGAAATTAATAACTTGCAAATGAATGGAGATATGTTTCAGAAATTTTGCACAAACGTAGTATGCGTCCGTGGGTAATACTGGACTAAATATGAACAACATCAGCTAATATTTTGATGTAGCCCCCATATAACGGTACCTCCTAACATTCGGTATTTTGAAGACTTAAGCTATCCTCTCCTTCCAAATAAGTTGTAATTTGGTTCTTAGGGTTTCTAGTGGTCACTAAACTTTTCCATCAAAAATTTTGGACATAGGTCCACGTTTGGGTATAGGCCCCTCCCGATTTTCAGCATTTTGGGAGATTAAGACTACATTTTCCGCCCAAATTAGGTGTAAGTTACGCTCCATTTAAGAAAAGTATATTACACTAAAAACACAAGAAAAATAATAATTTTTAAAAATTTATTGCTATATGACTATGTACCTACTGACCCCAAAACAATTTTATTAATTTAATTTAAACCCTCCTCTATTAATTAAAAAAAAAGAAAATTGTTTAGTTTTATTAAGTTTCTTGCATTGGATAGTGAATTGCTAAGAAAATATTTACAACAACAACAAAGTAAAAAAACAAGATATTAGTCACCAGAGCGTCTGTAATGGATACAATGGAAAACATATCTCAGTTTTATAGTTTGATTTTGTTTTACTTTCGCACCGCTATATCAGTGGTTTCGGCCAGTGTGCGGCAGTGGGAAATATGAAAGACCTTTTTAAAATGACAAAGAAAATCACAGGCTCTCACATAAGACAAACGCTACCGGTGAAAAACATAGAAGGCAGGTTTTTAACACAAGTTGAAGAGCAACTAAAGAGGTGGAGGGAGCTCTTTATGAAATTCTAAAATGTGACCCTGTATTCTTCGGAAACATTTTACATCCACTTTTTCAACACATTTGGAACACAGAAGTTTTCCCCAACAATTGGTTGAATTGCATAATTATTAAAATCCTCAAGAAAAGTCACTCCACAAACTGCAATAACTGGAGAGGTTTTACAATACTGTGCATAACAATGAAAGTTTTCATGAAAATACTGCTGGGACGAATAGTCAAACAAGTTGACAAACTGCGGCCAGAACAAAATGCGCTCCCCATTCATTATACATTCTTTTCGTCGATTATGAAAAGGCTTTTGACTCCATACATGGCGAATATATTTGGGCAGAACTTAAAAATCTGGTGATGCCACAAAAAATAATTTCCATTATTCGCAGCTGTTACGACAATTTTGAATGTAAGGTGATGCACGAGGGAAAAATTTCGAACCCTTTCCTACAATCTAGGTCGTTAGACAAGGATGCCTTCTGTCACCTTTGCTCTTGTTGGTGGAGATCGATGATGTAGCAAGACGTGCTTACCACGATCAATTAGAGGTATTGTGTGTGATCCACATAAACCTAACGAAAGGTTGGAATCACTGGATTACGCTGACGACAAATTCGAACTCTCACATAGGCTTTGCGACATGCAACAAAACCTTAATCATCTGGCGAGAGAATCAAGTAAAGTGGGTCTTAAAATCAATACGGCAAAGACCAAAGAGATAAGAATAAAGTCTACATCCACGGAACAACTAAACCTCTTGAATTCATGTGTCGAACGAGTACGGTGGTGCCAAAAAAGACATTGAAACCCGTATTAGTAAAGCCCTCAGTTTTTTTACACAAGACGAAAATTAATATATTTAAGGATTGTGTTCTCCCCGTGTTATTATAATGCAGCGAAACATGGTTTGTGACAGAAAACATACAGAGAAAACTGCGTACGTTCGTTAACAGATGCTTACGTAGAATTTTATGTATATTTTGGTCACGCAGAATATCAAATTAACAACTGTGGTCGAAAGCAAATATGATTGACATAAATATTGAAATCCGAAGAAAAACACCAGAACCGCTTAATAGTCTACAACCACGAAGGAAACCGAAAAAGGGTAGACCTAAAAACACATGGAGAAGTTCAACAATAGCTGAAGTTAATTCTATGTCCCACAGTCTTGGAAGATCCTACAAAAAACATTGATGAATTGAGTGAAGTAGCTACCAACCAGCAGAGCTGGAGACAATTTATAGACAGCCTATGCTCAGTATAGAGGCAGCTCGTAATCAGAAGAAGTCTTAGCCTATATTCGGCTAACGATCGGCTCAAAAAGTATGAGTGGCATAGAATATGTAGTAAAAATGGAACAAAATTTCGTGAGTTATGAGCCTAGAAAGGGATAAATTAATTGTGTTACTTTATACTTTAAATGCGCTTTTATCGAAATGACATTTTTGAGCTCGCTATCCACTTCTATTATTTATTTCGTGGGATTAAGTATATCAACATATGACCTTACGACTTAATGTCAAAAATCGGTTAATTTTATGCTGAAAATCGAAACTTAAATATTTATTTTTTTTAATGGATATTTTTAAAACTAACTTGTTTATAGACAAGATTATTAAGTACTTAATAAATCCATAAAAATAAATGATGATCGGTTCATTCATGTTCGAGTTAGAGTGGATACCGCAACAACAACAGAATTATCGAAAGTAGCTCAATATGCAGATGAAAAAGAGATATCTTAATAAAATTGCTCGATTTCTTGGGAAAAGCTCGTAAAAATGGGTTTTTAATTGCACTGGTTGGAATTAAAAAACTAGGTTTAAATTATAACTAAGGATGTAAGCACATTCAAACTTCACTTAAATTTAGATGCATTTTTAGTTGCATTAATTTTAATTCAAAATTACAACCACCATCGTTGCAGAAGTTGAAACAAAGAGTAATTATTATTTTTCTTCCTGTTAGCTGTAATGTTAACATAAAATTTCTAAATCGTATACAACATTTTGTGCAAGACCCATAGCTTATTTAGCACAATGCAACAAACATTAACTTTAATATTTACAAAGCCATTTTGACACCTTTGCCGCCATACAAAAACCATATTAGAAAGCTTACTGAATGAATGTTGTTGGCATGCCTTTAACTAAGATGCTGTGCATGCAAAATCCCAAAAACCAAAACAAACAAAGTTTTGAATTTTATCCTAAGGTTTTGTAAAATTGTTTACATACCTAAAATGACATTAACAAGCAACAAATGCCACAACTACAAAGAAAGTAATGAATAAACTTCCTCGCCCCAAGGCATAGTAAGTATATGGCACTATGCAGACCATGCACTTTATAAATTTGTAAAATGCATATGCAGAAATGTGTCTCAAAGTAGGGAAACTACAATTTGCAACAAAATTTTGCACTAGTTACTGCATGCTGTTTAATGAACTGTATTGCAAAGATGTTTGTATTATTTAATATTGTATTAAAATTGTAGTTAAAATGTCACGTTTCAGCTAAATCGTTAAGAATATGGCGCTGAAACTGACAAAATATTTGAAATCGGAGGATACCTTTATAAACCAAAACGTGGACCTAAGTTGAGAAATTTTAAAACACCATCATTTGTTATGTTCTTCGCTATCAAACGTGCACAATAGGGTTACTTTCTGCAACCTCATATCCCAGTATCATGTTTTGATGAGCTTTTATCTAAGTTTAGATAAAATCCTCATTGTAAGATGATTCGATGAAAATTCTTCCGCACAAAATGATTTTATAGTTTTTATTATCAGCACTTTGGACGATTTTTTGAAGTTACTGTAAGCAGATATCTAACTGAAGACAAGCTTTAGAGCCATACGACATAACCAAAATAACATAACCTTTTGTTTGCACTAATTTTATCATCTTATCATGTATATCATGTATGTATATGTATATCATTTTATGTCATATATAATTTTATTTCATATATCATATCAATTAAAAGTGGTGGAAATCAATTTTCAGGAAAAAAAGGCAAACTGTCATATCGATTTTACAACACACACAAGCTAACATATTGTGTTAGTAATAAGTAGTCCGGCAAATACCTATTATTCATAAATACAGAGCTAACCAGTCTACATATGCCGCTATGTGTAGTTTTCAGCGATAAACAAAGAGAGTATTAGACTGGTTTCAACCCAAAGAGAAAAAATCGATGTCGGATTTTTTATGCGCATGTTCCTAAAGTGTTTAGTTTTGTTATATTTTAAGATTGCCAAAATTTGAGCACAATCGGTATTTCTTAACACGTACTTCAAAGTTTCCATAGTAATTTGTATGGGGCCAAAGGTGGCTTTTCACGAAATTGCTGTAAAGGCCACATTTATTGTACAATCGATGAGAAACTTTGACCAGTTAATTTCTGTGGCTAAACGAGTACTTACTTAGATGGCTTTCATACTACAGCACGTCTTGTTCCATAAGCCGAACTAAGAATAGATTTCCAAACGCACCGAACTTTTACTTTACTTCTCCAATTTTGGATGCCATGTTTTGTGATAACTTCTTCAACTTGGTCTTTCCATCGGAGTTTTGGTCTTCCCAAGGTATACCCCAAGGAATACCGTCCAGTGGCTCGTATTCAAATGCCTTTTTGGCGGGGCATATTTATCCGTCCTGTTGACATGGCCAAGCCAACGCAATCGTTGTAGTTCGATACGTTTTACTATATCGATGTCGGTCGGCTGGTATAGCTCGTGGTTCATACGACGTCGGTATTCACCGTCAACTCATATTGGTCCAAGTTCTGCCTCATCTGCTTTCGCAAGTACTCATGCTTCAGATCAATACATAAGTACGGATAGTATCAGTGTCTGGTAGAGTGTAAGTTTTGTTTGACGAGAGGTTGTTTTGCTTTTAAACTGTTTACTTAGACCAAAGTAGCATCTGTTGGACAATATTGTTCTTCTTTTGATTTTAAAACTGATGTTGTTCGTTTTATTTATGGTGGTGCCGAATATCAATAGTTGATCCGAGTCTACTGGACGTTTTGCGTATTGGTATCAAAAACTTTGTCTTATCGCCGTTGACTGCCAGACCCACTTTGGCAGACTCTTTTTCAATTTTCGAAAAGGCGGCGGTTATGTATCGAGTAGATCGACCTATTATATGAACATCGTCTGCGTAGGCCAGTAACATTATATACTTATTGTATATAGTGTTATTTTTATCTCTATCGGTATATACATTCGCTTCTCGTATGACCTTTTCCAATAGAATGTTAAATAGGTCACACGATAGGCTGTCACCTTGCCTGAAACCTCGTTTTGTTTCAAAAGGTTCCGAGAGGTTCTTTCCTACTTTAACAGCTGATCGTGTATTAACCAATGTCATCCTGCATAATCTTACAACTTTTGCAGGGATACCAAACTCAGACATGGCTTGAAACACCTTTGCTCTAATTGGGCTGTGGAACGCGGCCTTATAGTCGACGAACAGGTGGTATGTGTCGATCTGCCTTTCGTGGGTCTTCTCCAATATTTGGTGCAGTGTGAAGGTTTGGTCAACTGTCGACTTACCAGGTCTAAAACCGCATTGGTATGACCAGATTATTTCATTGAACATAGGTTTTAAACGTTCACACAGTATGCTCGACAGCACTTTGTATGCGATGGGTAGAAGACTTATGCCTCTGAAATTTGCACAAACCGTCTTGTCTCCTTTCTTGTGTACGGAACATAGTAGGCAGAGGTTCCAATCGTTGGGTATGCTTTCTTTCAGCAAAATTTCGCAAGTTAGCTGATGCATACTCCTTACCAGCATTTAGCCACCGGTCTTGAACAGTTCGACAGGAAGTCCATCAGGTCCTGCTGCCTTATTGTTTTTCAGCCGACTAATACCTGCCATAACCTCGCTTCGGCTAGGTGGTAGACATTCAACGTTGTAATTTACGATTGGTTTTGGGGTATCTTCATCACCACCCATATTCGATACCAAAAGCTTCATAAAGTGCTCCTTCCAAATCCTCGATACGTCATCTGTATCAGTTACCAGATTCCCTTAGTCATCTTTGCAGGAGAATGTGTCTGCACAATATCCTTCAGTGTGGTGTTTTACACTTTGGTAAAATGTTCGGACTTCATTCTGACTCCTGAACATCTCGAGTTTCTCACGCTCTCGTTTTTCTTTTTTTCTCTTGAAAATACGCTTCTCCTCTCTCCTCTTCTCCCGATAAGTTTCTTTCGCGCTTCGTGTTGCTACTGAATGCAGTGTTGCGTCGATCAGGCTATGTGTCTCCGTCCGTCTGTCCGTCTGTCCATCTAAACCTTGTAATCACGCTACAGGTCGCAATTTTGACCGGATCGTCACGAAATTTTGGGTGTTGATGACGGTCCCGGAGGGAAAGAAGCCTATTGATTTTGGTGATGGTCGAATTATATTCAGGGGTCGGAATGGGCAAAAAACTTATGTGGATAAAAAGACAACGTTTTTTTCCAAAACGAATATCTCAGCTTCTATATGGCCTGACAATAAAAGTAGAAAATATCAGCTTTCTAATGATGTAAAGTAAGTTCTCGTTGGTGATCAAACAACGAAGATATTACAATAGTCGCAAATAAAACACAAATTTTCATTCTTGTGATTTTAATTATAATGACGAATATCACAGCTTTGGTTGGGGAGTTTTCAAAAGCAAAGCCTGACTTTGAAGTAGAAGATCCAATCTTTACAATGATGCAAACTAGGTCGTCGTAGGTGACCAAATTTTTCAATTTTTTTTGGAAATCACGCTACAGGTCGCAATTTTGATCGGATCGTCACGAAATTTTGGGTGTTGATGGGGGTCCCGGAGGGGAAGAAGCCTATTGATTTTGGTGATGTTCGGATAATAATTAGTGGTCGGAATGAGCAAAAAACGTTATTTGGAGAAAAAGTCTACATTTTATTCCAAAGCAAATATCTCAGCGCCTATAAGGGGTATATAAAAAGCAAACCTTGGCAATGAAAGTAGAAAATATCACCTTTGAAACGATGTAACGAAGGTTGTCGTAGGTGGTCATACAACGAAGATATCGCAATAGTCGCTAATAGAACCCAACTTTTAATTTTTTCGATTTTAATAATAATGACGGATATCACACCTTTGGTTCGGGACCTTCTAAAAGCAAAGTCCGACTAAGAAAGTAGGAAATCCCATCTTTAAAATTATGCAAATTAGGTTGGCGTAGGTGGTCAAATAATAGAGATATCGCAATAGTCGGTAACGCATCCATTTTTCCACATTTTCTGCAATCACACTGCAGGTCGGAATTTTGATCGGATCATCACGAAATTTTCTCACAGAGATAGAAGCCTATTGATGTTGGTGATGTCGAGAGTAGTCAAATATAAAACTAAATATTAATTATTTTGGTTCAGTTCGCCTTAACCCATTAATGCCCATTGGCAACTTAAGATGCCAGCTGACTTCTTCTCTTTTTTTGTACTCTGAGAAAGAAGTGGGAATAGGGAATATAAAACTAACTGTACTATCATTAAGTAGACACTTGTTATTTTCAATTGTGCTTTTGTTTCGGGTCAATTGCTTCTTGCGTTTGCATTTTATTGGCTGCTGATTTTCAACCTGTTTCAAAAATCCCATTTCATTTAAGACTGCTGTTTCAAAATGTAAGTTTTTCTATTATAGTAAATAATTTCATAACAAAGTGTGTTTGTATTTAAAGAAATATATCTTGATTATGTTTTAGATCAAAAATATTTAGATTTACTGTTTTGTGCTTAGAGAAATAATGTGTTTTTTAGTGGTGGCAACTTAAGTTGCCAATGGGCACTTACGTAAAGTATTTTGTTATCGGATATTTGTTTTCTGTGAATGTTATTGCAACACCATATATGTTTAATTTTTCTACGATCTATGAACCCTTCTGATTTCAATTCATCGGAGGAAATTACCCAACCTATAGATGCGTTTTTTGTTTTTTTCTCAACAGAGTTTATTGATAAAATAGTAACTGAAACAAACTTATATGCACACCAAAAAGGACATCATACATTTTCTCTCGATCACGACCAGTTCAAAACATTTGTTGGAATTTTGCTTTTCAGTGGATATCATTCACTTCCCTCACGACGTATGTATTGGAAAACTGATGACGACTGTATTTGTCCAATAATATTGAATTCAATGAAGAGAAACACATTTGAAGACATTTTGCGGAATCTACATTGCGCTGATAACTCTAAGGTAGATGAGAATGATCGGATGTAGAAAGTTCGTCCCATTTTTGACATTTTGAATAAAAATTTCAAAAAAGTAGCCCACAGTGCATTTCTCAGCATTGACGAGAGTATGATCCCGTACTATGGTAAACATGGAGCTAAACAATTTATTCGTGGTAAGCCAATTAGGTTTGGGTATAAGTTGTGGTGTATTGCGGACAACAACGGTTACATGATTCATGCCGAGCCTTACTGTGGATCCTCCACGAAAATACCAAATCGTGGATTCGGTCAAGGCGGCGATGTAGTGCTTGGGCTAGTTTCTCATTGTCATCTAGCACCAGGAACGCAGTTATTCTTTGATAATCTATTCACAAGCGCTAGCTTGTTAGAGGAACTTGAGAAGCATGGCATAGGAGCTACTGGAACATTGAGGGAAAATCGTGTTTCAAAGGAAATGAATTTTTTAAGTAAAGCTCAATTTGCTAAAAGGCCTCGTGGGTCGTATGATATATCTTGCACAAAAAATTTGCTTGCGGTAAGATCCCTGGAACCCATTGGAACAGTTTCAAGATACTCAAGACTACAAAGGAGTCGGATAAATGTAAAAATACCTTTCCCTGTGACTCAATATAATAAATTCATGGGCGGTGTAGATTTATGTGACCAATTTTTATCAAATTATCGCACCACCATACGAACAAAAAAGTGGTGGTGGCCATTTTTCTCTTGGGCGATTGATATTTGCTGTGTTCTATCCCTTATTTAGAATTTAAAAGACAATGTGCCATGTTCCTTCTAAAATCATACGGAGCATAGGCAACCAAAGCCGGTCGATCATCTTCTAGCCAAAAAAATGCTACAGACAATATTCGCTTTGACAAAAAGGACCATATAATCATAAAAGGGGACTCGAAATACCGCCGATGTAAAGAGTGTAATGGCCGTACCATTTTTATATGCAAAAAATTTAATATTTCCCTTCACCCTAACGAATGTTTTTCGAATTACCATACAAATAAAAAATAATATAATAATATATGTAATTCTTATACTTGAAATGAATAAAGCTTTGTGTTCAAACTGAATATATATACGTATTTTCAATATGTAACCTATGTGCCCAATGGCAACTTAAGTTGCCGGGTGAAAACTCCCACCTACCCTTGTTTTTTCTCAAAGTTGCTGAACAAAGTATGTTTCTTGACCACTAAGGACTCCGTGTACCAAATTTCAGGCCGAAATTCCTAGAAAAAAAATCTGGGCATTAATTGGTTAAGTTATTTGGTATAAAAGCCAGATAGGTGAAAACTTTCGTATCTCCGTAAAAGATATGTTTTCGAGTGAAAAGATTATCCACAGGGGTAGTGGTGTAGGGTATCACATAGTAGGCCCCGTACCGACTATAGCCTTTTCTAACTTATTTCTTTTGTTTTTGTTTCATGGCAGTAGACTTTTTTAAAAATGTGGGTTACCATCCCATCTCCTAAAAACTTATCCTTTTCTGGGCTTGGAACCGGCCATGGTGGATTTTGTATATTAAAATTTTAATTCGATCTTTTTGATTTTCTATCATAAAAATAATCAACATTATTTTTCTACTTTGTTTTATAATTATTACTATTATTTATTATTTGAGGAAATAGGGTGGAAGAAAATTTGTTTTTGTCCCCTAAAATATTCAACCGTTGTACTAAATCAAGTAATTAATGCGGTCATTCAAGGCCAAAACAGCCGTAATAAGTGAAAGAATTTTAATTATCCCCTTAGTAGTTTGATGGTTACATTCTATTATAATTGAGTTTAGTATTAAATTATACACTTACTATGTTGGAAATTATGGGCTCTGCCATAGTCAAGAATTTTACGGAATAAATTTATTCTTAATGATGGGGAACATAATTACAAGTATGAAATGGTTTTAAGAATCATTAGGGGACTCGTAAACAGAACAGAGATAACATTAAAATGACATGAATTTCAAATTTGATAACTAAATAGTATAAAACCATCTACGAATGACGGAGATAAAATTTTTTAAGCTATCATTTGCGTAGAAACATCTACTTTGTATAAACTCTTTGTGTCTTGTTCAGCTTGTGATTTAATATGTAGATACTGCTTTGGACACTCGCATTGTCCTGAGCAGCTCAAATTATTATTAATTACTCTAAATGCAAAAAGAATGTATGTATCAATATTTGCAAGTATGAATTAATTATTTTAGTATAGTTTGAGATTTTTTTTATTTTTCACTCTTTTCTCGTTTCCAATATTTTTTTAATGGCAGTGGTATCCCAAGAACAACATTGTGTCATTTAATCCTAAACGATGATCAACATAAATTTATCCAATTCTCTTTTACTGGACATAGAATCCATGTTAAGCATATATCATAAATATCTCATAATCTCATAGATGGAAAGATAATGTACTAAAGCAGGCAAAAGAAACACTTGAAGTGTGAAAAGGACAATGCAAACAAAGCTATATTTTCTTTTGAATATCTTTTCGATCTAACTGTCGCATTATGGCTAAAGAATATAACCCATTCAATGCGTGTATTCAAGAAGAAAATAAAACGAATACAAACATTTGCTCTAAATGAAAAATGAATGAGGAACAAAAGATGCAATAGATGCAAGAGCAAATTGAGCTGAGTTTAGTTGTTCCATATCCATGCATTGCATGGACTGCAAAAGTTTTTTCTTTTATCTGCTAAATTTATTTTCACAAAAAGAAAACGATTTTCCTCGGAGGGTAATTTATCTTAAAGAAGCTCCTAAAAGAAAACTTATTTTTCTTCGCCTTTCAACGTTTGCCTTCCATTATTCTGTTATGAACTTTTGTCATAGGGCTGTTGTGTGTTCTAAACGAACGATGTGTTGGGTCTATGCGGTGGTTAGTTGTTGCAAACATGTCCGCATGCAACAGAGATCTGCAGGAGCTGAACCACTCGTAGTGCATATTCATTGCTTTCGCTCATTTACTTGCGTTTTTGTGTTTTGATATACAGTCGGAATCGCTTATAACATCGGTCAAGGGACCGGCCAAAATCGGACGCTATAAGCGACAGAGATCTGCAGGAGCTGAATCTCTCGTAGTGCATATTCATTGCTTTCGCTCATTTACTTGCGTTTTAATGTTTTGATATACAGTCGCTTATAACATCGGTCAAGGGACCGGCCAAAATCGGACGCTATAAACGATAGTCGTTATAAACGATACATAAAAAAGAGGTGGAATATTATTACCCAGCAAAATAAATTGGAAGTAGTGCAATGTGGACTAGTTCTGTCACGGCATGGTTTGATGCAGTTCAAACGGAGTCGTGAAAAAGGCACTCCAGTCCTCACATTTTAACTGCATTTGGATGCAATCCAAAGAATCACATCCACTTGTCACTTTTTAACAACATCCGGATGCAGTTCAGCGGAGTCGTGAAAAAGGCACTCCAATTCCTCACAATTTAACAGCATCCGGATGCACTCCAAACGGAGTCGGGAAAAAGGCCCTCCGTTCGCTACATTTTATTAGCAGTTGTTAGAGATCCCTACATGTACATAAATCAGTTTGTACATCTCTACAGACAGCGGTATACATTTTACAAAAAGAGATAAGCGTGTTAACATTTCCAAACATTTGTTAATACAAACTAAATAATATTTAATTTGTGAACATTTTTCCGGTAACTCACGAGAAGAAAATTTCCGAATGGAGTGCTGTTGGAGTACATGTCGAAAACTTAACTGGTGATGGGAAGACAACCCATTTAGCAGATGAAACAAAAACAGTTCAGCTTGCATTAAATGGAGGGCGGAGGAAACACGCATGTTTGCGATTGAATTCAATGGAGAATTTTGATAATTTGTGTTAATGTAATAAATTTTTTAATATTTTTGTTTTACACAAATAAATGCATTTTTTGTTCTGGGATATTTTGTAATGGCTTGCACAATTTCCGCAGAATGCCTGTATCAAAACACGTGCTTTGGACTGCCTCCTATTCTACCCCAAAGGGTTAGTTAAAATGCTATGCCAAAGAGTCAGTTAAAATGCAGTGCCTCTTTCAGTAGTCACCCTCTTGTAAAAATCATGAGTGAAAATGCATAATTTTATGCACTTCCAGATCACTTGTACATATCATTTAACTGCCTCTTTGGAGGCAAACTTTTTGCTGGGTATGTATAGTGACTTTTGGATATAAATACGTTGTTTTATTACTTTTTCATCTATATACATACGTATGAATGACTTAAAACAAAATAATTAAATACATTCTTCAGCAGATATATTAAGTAAATATTGCAAAAGCCCTCATAGGGCAAGAATTTAGTAAAATTGAAGGAATGGACAGTGAAAGCATATGGAAGTCGGTAAAACAATCGCTAAAATCAATAGCAGATAATAATTTAGGAAGCAATCCAAGAAAACGGAAGAATGAATGGATGACTACAGAAATACTGGGCCTAATGGAAGAACGTCGAAAATATAAGAATTCCAACTACGAATTATATCATGAATTAAATAAAGAAGTACAATCTGCAATCAGAGCAGCGAAAAATGACAATCTTAACAAACAATGCCAGGAGATCGAAAGATTACAAGAACTTCATGACGATTTTAATCTCCACAAAAAAATTAAGGAAGCAGCGGGAATATATCGTAAATCACTGCCAAAAGTTCTATACAACAGCAACAACGAAGCTGTTTTTGATATTACGGAGAAAAAAGCTATATGGCAGAATTACATAACCTCTCTTTATACAGATGAAAACAGATCAAACTACGACATAATGGAACCCGAGCCACAAGTAGGAACTCCGATAACTAAACACGAAACTGAAGCTGCTATTAAATCTTTAAAAATGAAGAAAGCGTGTGGTCCAGATGAAATCCCATCCGAAATTCTTAAACTGATTGAAGGCGATAATATCAACATACTTGTAAGGCTTTTTAATTGCATATATGAAACCGGTAAATATCCACAGGACTGGCTAAAATCTACGTTCATAGCTATTCCTAAAAAAGGACATCCAAAAGCATGCAACGATTATAGACTAATTAGTCTTATGAGCCATACCCTTAAAATTTTTCTCAAGATAATTCATGGCCGGATATATAAAAGATGTGAAAATGTTATGGGATTCTCTCAATTCGGCTTTAAAGAAGGAATGGGAACACGTGAGGCGCTTTTTTCAATTGAAGTTCTTCTTCAAAAATGTAAAAATGCTCAAAAAGACGTTTATATTTGCTTTATAGACTATGAAAAAGCATTTGATACAGTCAAACACGATAAACTTGTAGAAATCCTTACATCTATTGGTATCGAAGAAAAGGAAATTCGCTGCATAAAAAGTTTATATTGGCAACAGACCGCACAGGTTGATGTTGAAGGAGAGATGACTGAAGATATAATAATATCTAAAGGTGTTAGGCAAGGATGTATATTGTCACCTTTACTATTCAATGTATACTCCGAAAAAATATTTCAGGAATCATTTAAAGATGTTCAGAAAGGAATATTTGTAAATGGCGCTTTCATCAACAATATAAGATATGCAGACGACACAACAATCTTAGCTGACAGCATGTCAGGCCTTCAATATCTCTTAAATAGGCTGGTAGCACAAAGCGAGTTGTATGGGTTAAAAATCAATATTAAGAAAACAAAATATATGATTGTGAGCAAAGAAAACCGCTGTCCCCCTTTCACACTAACAGTAAAAGATACACCAGTAGAGAGAGTATACAGCTTTAAATATCTCGGTGCAGTGATAAATGACAAGCTGGATAACTCATCCGAAATAAGATGCCGAATTGAAATGGCGAGGGAAGCATTCATCAAGTACAAGAAAATCTTTACCAGCCATGATATAAACATAAAAACCAAGCTGCGATACATGAAAACATATGTATGGTCAGTTCTGTTATACGCTGTCGAAGTTTGGACCTTAAAGGCAACAGATATTAAAAAACTAGAAGCTTTTGAAATGTGGACATACAGAAGAATATTGAAAATTCCATGGACGCAGTTTGTTTCAAACAGTGAGGTACTGCAAAGGCTACACCAGGAAAAGGAAATAATCCATATAATAAAAAAACGAAAAACAGCTTATCTTGGTCATATAATGCGAAACAACAAATATAAGCTACTCCAAAATATAATCCGAACAAAAATTGAAGGAAGACCCACTAGAGGAAGAAAAGAAATGATATGGATTAATAACATACAGGAGTGGACTGGTATCCAAGATGTTGGGAATCTTCTCAGCGAAAGCCGAAACAGAGAGTCATTTGCTGAGATAATAAGAAATTTATAAACACCAAAATGAAATTTATAATGTAACAGATGTAATATGTATGTATATAATTGCAATGATCGCCAAAATTCGAAAAACGAATAGGCAAATAAAGAAGAAGATTGCATATGGTTCTCTTTAAAATAGTCTGTAATTTTAGTATTCATAAACATCTATATACGTGCTGGGAGATATGAGAATGAAGATAAATGTCTTCAGAATTAGCAATGACAGAAGACGTCTATTCTTGCCAGGACAGTGGATATTTTCCGATTCGGGCAATGTTATTTTAATGATTTTATTACACCTCGGTCCATGGGTGGCAAAAATTCAATCTTAATTGACTTGAGAGCGCCTCCATGTGAGTTCGAACTTGTTGTACATATGTTTGGTATTTTGTTGTTGTTTGAGTTTAAAAAATATAAATACAGCAAAATATTGAGAGAAATTGTTCTTCTTCGTATAGTTCGACGTTATAACCGATAGCAAAATTCAAATATTTCATTGTGCTACGTTTCACGGGTGGTTAGGCCGATCTTCAGGCATATTAGGATGTTGTTTTTGTGGCAGACGAAGGCAAAGCTTGGTAACTAGTATATATACGCAATTCATTAGATAAATGTATAAGCAGGACTATAGGAAAAGTTTGGAGTTTCACTGATTCCTAAGCCATTAAATTTTTGAAGAGTTTCTTGATCGTATGGTAGGAACGAGTGGCAAGTAGTGGGATTTTCTAACACATTTTCTGCTTACCGACTACCGACTTCAATGCTTATAAATTCTGTAATTAACGAAATTTGTCTGTAAGGTAGCAACCAAAATGAAACTGTCGCAAATTTCTACCAATAGCAACAGTGTTCCAACTTTTATTAGTACTTTACATTCACTATTTTGCGTTTTAACCAAAAATGAGTTACAAAATTCCAGTACAGATAACATACATTTTTGGCCTATCTCTTCCACTGGGAAGGTCGAATTATTGTCTGTGTATGTGACATTGGCTTTCACGTGATGCATTATGAATACTAGACCAAATTTCCTCTGGGCCTCGTGTAGTTTTTCTTTCATTTTAGGTATACATGAATGAGTTGTTAGTGATAAGGTCATGAATACTGAGACAATAGGTCCATTGCTGTCTTTTGTAGTTTGACCGGAGTCGGCAGATATTTTATAAAATCGAATGCTATAACTGCATATTCTTCCTTGTTAAGCCCAATTGCATCGCAGTTCTAGCTGATTCAACTTTTCGCTTCAGGAAAATAAAAAAATTTAACACCTATAGTCCTCTATATTTATTATACCCTATACCACAATGTGGAAAAGGGTATTATAAGTTTGTTTTGGTAAAAATTCATGTAACACCGCGAAATATTCGTCGGAGACCCCCAATGTGGTATACCAATCTTCATATCTCGACGATATAAAGCGATTTTGAGATGTGTGTCTGTCCGTCCGTCCGTCCGTCCGTCCGTCCGTCTGTCCATTATAAATTGTAAACACGCTCCAGGCCGCAATTATGGACCGATCGTCACGAAATTTTGTATGGAGGCCGGGTTCAGATCAGAATAGATCCCTATTCTTATTGGTGATGATCGAGAAATATTAAGCGGGTGAAATGGACCAAAAACAAAATTTTTATCCGATTTTGTAGCGGCTCTGTATGTCGCAATTATAGTCCGATCGCCTCGAAATTTTAAATAATGTAAGATTATATGACAAAGAAGAAGCTTGCAATTTGAGATGGTGATCGGATGATGTTTAGAGGGTCAAATGGACCACAACTTCTGTGTGAAAATTGTGAAAATGTTTAATATACCGGTAATATCTTTATTCCTGGACCACACATTCCGCCCACATAAATAATATTTGGAAGGACAACTCTTGCCTTTTTAATTAATGCCAATTATGTTGATTTATGTGGTCAGATAACAGAGTTACAGCCTAATATATCGAGTGTTTTGCTTGTAATGTAATCAAAAGCATACTAGAGGTCGCAATTATAGATCAATAGTCACGAAAGTTTGCATGAGGTAGGGGTTTAGGTCGAAAAAGATGCCTACAATTTTGGATGATGATCCGATAGTATTTAGCGGGTGAAATGAACCATTACTTTTGTATGAAAAATATACAAATTTTATTTTTGGTCCATATTTTTATTCCTGGATGGCATATACCGGCAAAGTAGCCTACATATGGAAAAATAAATACTGATATTTCTCCTGATGCAAATTGCCGAAATGTGTCTGCTAGATAACGGGCCTACTTCCTAATATAATTGGTTTTGTGTGGAGAACCACAATTTCCTCTCATACTACAAATTGTTTCAATCATGACAGAGAAATTTTCAGTTCAGTTGTCGCCACCTATTTTATACCCTCAGGTTAATACAAAATATACAAAATACGACCAAAGATGTGCCCATCGAAAAAGTATGATTGGAAGAAATTCGTTTCAAACAGTTTGGAGTCGGTTTAGCCCTGTCCGTTCAACTGTCTCTCTTACTGTCTAGCTGGTGGTGCGTACTATAACTCCCGAACGGATCTACCGATTCGAACCAAATTTTGCACTTCGTAATTTTTTGCCCAAACTTAGTTTAATTTCCAATATGGGCTATATCGGTTCACTCCTTCGGGCAACTCTCCCACAAAATTTCAAAATTTTTCTTAAAAATTGTGTGAATGATAACTCTCGAATCCCGAAATCGATTTGGTCCAAACTTTCATATATTATTATTCCTTCCAGATATAGATCGGGTGAGACTATATCGGTCCACACCTTCTAGTAACTCCCACACAATGTTTGGAAAAGTTAAATTTAAGAGTCCTATCGTTTTGATTTTTTCAGCAGATTTACCTTGCGGACCTCTTTACGATGGTACAATTGCAATGGCAAGTCTGTACCTCCAGAGATTATGGCCGAAAAGGTCCAAGAAACCCTGAAAAACAAACAAAAAACTAACTAAAATGACAAATCCGCAAGATAACTCTCAAGGGGATTTTCTGATTGGTCCAAACTTTGCACATTCTATTATTTCATCCACTAATGTATCAGGTTGGAACATGGACTATATCGGTCCCGTCCTTCGTCCTTTTGATGATGATCTGATATTATTTAGCGGGTGCAATGGACCATTACTTTTGTATGCTAAATTAAAACATTTTATTTTTGGTCCATATTTGAATCCCTGGAGGCCATATACCGGCAAAGTCGACTATATAAGAAACATTAACTACCGATCTTTCCTCTGATGAAAATTGCAATAATATGTGTGCTTGGTAACGGACCTACTACCTAAGATATAATGAGTTTTGTGAAGAGAACCACATCTTCCTCCCATGCTACAAATTTTCTCTATCATGACAGACAAATTCTCAGTTCTTACAAATTGCGTGTTACCCTATCATATTACCTGTCCAATTGTTCAAAATTTAAAGATGTAGCAGAAATTGCTAAACAACGCCAATTTTCAAATTTAAGAATATTTCTTAAAATGTACTGTATATAATTGTTCCACAAACATCCCAGTAGGGTCAAGGGAGTCTTCTCTCATATCAATGAGAGCACCCCGATTAATATTTGATCAATGATATGTAGACAGCGGAATTTTATGCAACACCTATATTTGTAAAATTTGCATATTTTTGGCTTCTAATTAAATTCCAATCGAAAAATATCACATATGCAAAAATATGCGAAATGTATAAATTATGCATATACAAATATTATTTTTGCATATATTTCAATAATAATTTCAATAATTCTGTTTGAAATTCACTTCAGACAAGTCAATAAAATAGAGAAATCTGTAACCAGAGCCACAATCTTCAAAATATCGAACATGAGGAGCCTTTGTTGTATGGGAGCTATATGAACGCCTAGACCCATACCGACAAATTTCAGATGGAAAGTTTAATACCCCCAATGAAGACTTAATACCAAATTTTAGCCAATTCGGAGGGATATTGAGACCATAACCTTCAAAGTACAGAAAATCGGTAGGTTCTGATTATGGGAGCTATATGAAGACGTGGACATACAACGACAAATTTCAGGTGGAAAGTTTTTTTTTACCTCCAACGAAGACTGAATACAAAATATCAGCTACTTCAGTTTGATATTGAGGCCACAACCTTCAAAATACCGGGTACTGGGAGGTACGGTTCTATGGGAGCTATAAGAAGACCTGGACCTATACCGATAAATTTCAGGTCGAAAATTGTGATGAACGAATACTTAATAACTCTACTATCAGCCAATTCGATGGGATATTTAGGGCACAAAGTCTTCCATATGGTTTAGCAAATAAAAAACTAGGTCCAGACTAAATGTCCGTTCTAAAATTACTTATTGGCGCCACCATAGTACAATTGTTTGCACACCCGCATTGCACGCTGAAGTTCGGGCGTTCGATTCCCGGCCAGTAAACATCAAATTTCCAACGATGGCAAAATACCCCTCAGTAAAGTTGGCGACATTTTCTGAGTATTTCAACCATGTACGCAACTACAGGTGGTGTTTTAAGACATGCCTTTCGGACTCGGTGATAAACAGTAGGCCCCATACTATTGCTGTAATATGAATCGTGGTGCACACCCTGTCCCTTCTGGGATGTTTGTGGAACAATTATTATATTGCTATTTAAACTTAATGTGATAAGGTTGCAGACTCCAAAAATTTATTTCTTACAATGAGCTTGTTTGTCCAAAAGAAACTTTGATTTGCTGAAAGCTAACTCGCAGGTTAGTGGTGTAGGGTATCGTATGGTCGGCCCTGTCCGACTATAGCCTTTGCTTACTTGTTTTTCAAATATATTATTGATTTTAACGTATTTAACATACGTTTTTGGCCTAACCCACACATATTTTTCCTTTCATGTATTTGATTTGGCCTAAGCGGCTTAGGCTGTTTTGGCGTCCACATTTTTCCAATTTTCCTCAGCTTTCTGCATGTAGTATCACCTAGGGTCAAATTATGCAATAGGGATTTTTTAGTATATATTTTAAAAGGTTCCGGTTCCAGTAGCATAGACAGTTCGATTTTTTTTTTTGAGCACTTTTTTGGCTCTGAGCACTTTTTTGCACTTGTAGTTTGCGAGAAACTTGGCGCTGGCCTAGCAACCCCAGTGAAATTGGACATATGTAGTGTGTCCAAATCTGAACCGGTCTCGATATAATTTGGCACATTTATTTTTGGAACAAATTTCGTCAGACATCCCAAATGTCAGCGACATTGGACACATATAGCGTGTTTAAAGCATCAAATACAGACAATCGGCCTAAAATATAGATAGGAGCAATATCCAAATCTGAACCTATTTCGATATGATTTGGCACATTTATGTCTTGACCAAATCCCGTCACGCATTCCAAATTTCACCGAAATTGGACATAAATAGCGAGTTTGGTGCATAAAATACAGGAAATCGGCCGAAAATATATACAGGAGCTATATCCAAATCTGAACCGATTTCGATTTAATTTAGCACATTTATTTCTAGAACAAATTCAGTCAGACCCTCCAAATTTCATCGAAATTGAACATATATAGTGCATTTGGTGCATCAAATGTGAAAAATCGGCCGAAAATATATATTGGAGCTATATCCAAATCTGAACCGATTTCGATATTATTTGGCACATTTATTTCTAGACCAGGTTTTGTAACACATTCCAAATTTCAGCGAAATTGGACATACATAGCGTGCTTGGTGCATAAAATAAGGAAATCGGCCGAAAATATATATGGGAGCTATATCCAAATCTGAACCGATTTTGATATAATTTGGCACGTTTATTTCCAGACCAAGTTCCATCACACATTCCAAATTGCATTGAAATTGGACATAAATAGCATGTTTTGTACATAAAATAAGGAAACCGGACGAAAATATATTTATGTGGGAGCTATATCCAAATCTGAACCGATTTGAATATAATTTAGTAAATTTTTTTTTACATCAAATTCCCTTACTCATACAAAATTTGGAGATTGTATCTGTAACAGTTCTAAAGATATTTCCATACAAAATCTAAATTTTTTAGAGGTACCTCCGGTTTTGATGCTATATCTCCAGATCAACACGAAATTTCAAAAAATTATATAGCCTATTTTCATTCCAGGCTATGTAGCAATGTACCCTAACAATTTCAGTAAAATCTGTTTAGCGGTTTTCGAGTCTATAAGGCACAAACAAACAAACGAACAAACGTACAAATAAATTTCAATTTTATATATATAGGTAGAAGATGCAATCGTTATATTTGAGAGATTCCATCATGAGGAATAATATACTTATTGAGGCTAAGCGACAAATTATTTTCTAGTTTTAAGTGCATTTGTAAATAAAACACTGAAATTGAAAATTAATTTTTTTAATTATTTTTATACCCTACACCACTATGTGGGGAGGGTATTATAAGTTGGTTTTGGCCAAAAAGTTTGTAACGCATCGAAATAATGGTCGTAGACCCATACTTATATATACCAAAATGAATGTCTCGACGAGCTGAGTCGATCTGGCTATGTGTGTCCGTCCGTCAGTCCGTCCGTCCGTCCGTCTGTCCGTCTGTCCATCTAAACCTTGTAATCACGCTACAGGTCGCAATTTTGATCGGATCGTCACGAAATTTTGGATGTTGATGGGGGTCCCGGAGGGGAAGAAGCCTATTGATTTTGGTGATGGTCGGATAATATTTAGCGGTCGGGAAGGGCAAAAAACTTAGGTGGATAAAAAGACAACGTTTTTTCCAAAGCGAATATCTCAGCTTCTGTATGGGGTATACCAAAAGCAAAACCTGACAATGAAAGTAGAAAATATCACCTTTCTAATGATGTAAAGTAGGTGCTCGTAGGTGATCAAACAACGAAGATATCACAATAGTCGCAAATAAAACCCCAATTTTCATTTTTGCGATTTTAATTATATTGACGAATATCACAGCTTTGGTTGAAAATTTTCAAAAAGCAAAGCCTGACTATGAAAGTAAAAGATCCCATCTTTACAATCATGCAAAATAGGTCGGCGTAGGTAACCAAATAACGGAGATATCGCAATAGTCGGTAATACATCCCATTTTTCTATTTTTTTTGGAAATCACGCTACAGGTCGCAATTTAGATCGGATCGTCACGAAAATTTGAGGGTTAATGGGGGTCTCACAGATGAAGAAGCCTATTTATTTTGGTGATGGTCGGATAATATTTAGGGGTCGGAATGGGCAAACACTTATTTGGAGAAAAGTCAACATTTTATTTCAAAGCCAATATCTCTGTTTCTTTAAGAGGTATATCAAAAGCAAAACCTGGCAAGGAAAGTAGAAAATATCACCTCTACAATGATGTAAAGTAGGTTGTCGTAGGTGGTCAAATAGCAGAGATATGGCAATAGTCGATAATGCATCCCATTTTCCGATTTTTTTGTAATCACGCCACAGGTCGCAATTTTGATCGGATCGTCACGAAATTTTAGAGGTTAATGGGGGTCCCACAGACGAAGAAGCCTACTGATTTTAATGATGGTCGGATAATATTCAGTGGTCGGAATGGGCAAAAACTTATTTGGAGAAAAGGTCTACGTTTTATTTCAAAGCCAATATCTCTGTTTCTTTTAGAGGTATATCAAAAGCAAAACCTGGCAAGGAAAGTAGAAAATATCGCCTTTACAACGATGTAAAGTAGGTTGTCGTAGGTGGTCAATCAAGAGAGATATCGCAATAGTCGGTAATGCATCCCATTTTCCGATTTTTTTGTAATCACGCTACAAGTCGCAATTTTGATCGGATCGTCACGAATTTTTTTGGAGTTAATGCGGGTCTCTCAGAGGAAGAAGCCTATTATTAGTTTGGGATAGTCGAATAATATTCAGGAGTCGGAATAATTAAAAAGCTTATTTGAAGAAAAGTCAACTTTTTTTCTTATGCGAATATCTCCGCTTCTGGTAGGAGTATTCCAAAAGGAAAGCCCGTCAATGGAAGAAGGAAAGATCTCCTTTATATTGATGCAAAGTATGATGGCGTAAGTGGGCAAACAACCGAGATATCGCAAAAGTCAGTAATATATCCAATTTTTCCATTTTTTTGTAATCACGCTACAGGTTGAAATTTTGATCGGATAGTCACGAAATTTTGGGGGCCCCACAGAGGGAGAAGTCTATTGATTTCGGTGATAGTCGGATAACATTTAGGGGTCGGAATGGGGAAAAACTCATGTGGAGACAAATTCAAAGTTTTATTCTTTGTGAATATATCGGCTTCTAGTAGGGGTATTCCAACGGTAAAGCCTGTCATTGGAAGATGAAAATATAACATTTACATTGGTGTAAAGTAGGTTGGCGAAGTGGTCAAACAAGGGAGGTACCACAAAGTCGGTAATACATCCACTACTTCCATTTTTTGCAATCACGCTACAGGTCATAATTTTGATCGGATGGTCACGAAATTTTGGTTGCTTATGGGGGTCCCAGAGAGAAAGAGGCATATTATGTTTGGTGGTAGTCGGATTATATTCCTTAAAAGAAATGTTTACCAGTGAAAAGCTTATGCACAGGGGTAGTGGTGTAGGGTACCACATGGTCGGCCCCGTCCCGACTATAGCCTTCGCTCACTTGTTTTATTTTAAATTTTTAGTAAATAAATTTTTTGACCACTGAGATGTTCAAATTACCAAATTACATAAATTGCCTGAAATCGAGTGGTACCGTTATATGACCCATGTCCACAATTTTTGGTGGGGGAGTTTCTATACAATTGGGAACTCCAAATGCCAAGTTACAACCAATTCGGACTAAAAATGAAGACAAAATCCTCAAAACACCTGAAATCGGGTGGTATCGCTATATGGGGGCTATAGGAAAAAAACGGACCCATATTGGTTGTGGTTTCAAATTCATGTATTGTCATCCAAATCTGAAAAGTGTGCAAAGTTCCGTTAAATTGGTCAACTACAACTGTGTTAAAAATGAGTTACTATATATGAACTAAACGGACACCAAAGCAAGTTAAATAAAATACTGTAAAAATATTGGAAAAGTCTTTGGGAATACTTCCTTCATGTTTCTTAAATCTCCCAATAAAATAGATGGATTTTGCTTTATAGACATTCATATTAAATCTTTCCCATAGAGGCCAGATAACCCATTTTAATTTATATGCATTTTAAAATACGTGTAAATCGCGAAATTATCAAAATCATTATGTCCGTCTGTGATTCCTATTTCAGTGTTCACCATGAAAATATACATCGATATACATACGTATATTTTAAGGCGATCACTCAAGAACCGTGTATGTAGCATCAGACACTATTTTTTGAGATAAAATGAATGTAGCTCCATTATCAGTGAAGTTTTTAAATCTCTGTTTCCGCAAAAACGAAGATGCTGCACCAGTTTTTTCATTGCAGTGGAAACGAACCGCAGAAAACGCGATATATTCAACAAAATTTAGGTGATTTTTCCTACTTTGGAATATGATTTTTAGAAAAATGTTCGCACAAAATTTCCTCATCTGGATGCAGATTTCTATGAAGCTGTGCATACTACATTTACGATATTCATATCAAATAATTCAGAATCGCAAGTACTACAATCCTATAAATGATTTTTTGAAAAACCGGTTGAAGAAAATGTCGAAAAAAACACTGGAAATCCGGCTTCAAAATGTCAGCATCATTTAATGATAGAAGCAGATTCAATTTTGAAAAGTAATACATTAGTGAGATCATCCTTATTAAGTTTCCTTCTACTTTTACCTTGATAGGAAACTAGGGAAAAGTGTGGTTTACTCATAAATCGAGAGAAAACAAAAAAGACATGTTGGCTTCAACCCATTTTTTAACATAAATATAGCCACACCTTCCACGCAAATTATCTTTTAAGGCCAATATTTTTAGCCACGTCTCATAAAATGTCATTTTATCCAAAAATATTTAATATGTATAATATACAATTACAAGTCGCTTGTTTTAAAAGGGTAAACCTTGGCTTCAGCCATGTTAAATTTTCAATAATATTGGTGATACACACTTTCATACGGGCAAAATGTGACTAATCGAAATAATGGTTTTAGACCCCAAGTATGTTTGGACGAAATCCATTTCAGACAATTTGGAGTCGATTTAGCAATGTTCGTCCGTCTGTCTGTCTGGCTGGAGCGCACGATAACTCTCGAACGGATTAAACCGATTTTGTCCAAACTTAGTTTAAGTTCGAAGATGGGCCATATCGGTCCACTCCCT
Organism: Musca autumnalis; assembly: GCF_047663935.1. NCBI lineage: Eukaryota > Metazoa > Arthropoda > Insecta > Diptera > Muscidae > Musca > Musca autumnalis. The sequence continues at coordinate 265,610,846 of NW_027411755.1, read as the reverse complement.
CGGGTACCTCCCCCACAAAAGTTCAAAATTGTTCGCAAAAATTATGCGCACGATAACTCGCGAGGGGACTTACCAATTTAGTCCATACTTTTCACATGGTAATATCTCTACTAGACATAGATCAATTTCGAATATGGACTATATCGGTCAACTACTTCGGGTACCCACCCACATGTTGCGCTCAATGATCTAACTACGATGGTACAAGTTTTTTGAGTGGCAAGTCCATACTACTTGAGAAAATGACCCGAAAGCTGTAAAAAACTTCTACGGTCAGCATGTGTAGTGGCTGGTGCGCACAACAACTCTCTAACCGAATACTGCGTTGATCCACACTTTGCATGTCGTAATATTTCTTCGAATATTAGATGAAATTCAAAGGGGTCCGCATAGGTTCACCCCTTCCGGTACCTCCTCCCCAAAAGTTCGAAAATATAAACGGAGCAACCGATTCGGTTCAAACTTTCGATCTGGAAATATCTTGTCCAAACTTAATCTATGTTCAAAAGTGGGCCCATCGCTCCTTGGTGTACCATTCACTAATGTTCCTCTTTTTCGGCCACCTACGCAGATCTCTGTCATGCAAGTTGTTGTGAAGATTTGTACAGCTTTGTTTGTGTGTTTGTCCGTACATGCATATTTAATATTGAAAGAAATTGAATGCTTCCATGGATGAATTGTTGGTACTTCGGTTTAGTGGCTGCTGACATGGTTGGTTTGTTGTTTACTTCAATGAGTTGCGCTGTGGCTGCCCTGTTGTTAGAATCTCAAAGGGAGGGAATATTGTTTGACTAGCATTCTCTCTCCCTGTAAGTGTTGTTTGGGCAAACACAATAAACGCTTCATGCAAAATTCAGGAAGTAATCAAGACTCTAATCGTTGTTTACCATCATAATTTGCATATGGCGTTTTCGCTGTTTGTTTGCTGCATTCAGCAGTACAGAAGAAAAAGATGCTTGTATGTGCACTTTTTTAGCTCAGAAAAGCCTCTAGCTAAATGTTGGTAGTTGTGTTATCTTCTTGCAATGTTTTCGAGACGCAAACGAAAATAGCCTAAGTCAACTAGGTACGCAACTTCGAAAGTAAACATTGTGGTAGTCAAGTTACCTGGGATACTCTGAAGTATGTAAGCTAAAAAAGGTCTAAAATATATATTTACAACTCCTGAAAATTAAAATTGTTTATATAATATAAACCGAGCTCAGATTGAAGGAGCAATATATTAAAATAATAAACAGAAGAATTCCCAAATGTCTTCTTTAATTTTTTGTGTGATGGAGAGTGCTAAAAGCATATCCACTTAGGATATTCTAATCCATTAAACGAAGATCAATTTCAAAGTTTCATCTATTCTCTGTAATGCAACAGCAACAATTTGAGCATAACAATGAATTAAATTTATACAACTAAGCATTCGGTGTGGAATCGGAGAGCTGTGGAAATGTACATGGTTTTTGGTATCTTAAAATTAATGACGGAAATGTAATTGAAATACTTAGAGTGAACTAACAAACAATATTCTGCGACATCTGCAGTAACATCATCCACAGCTTCATTATCATAACGGTACATCCGTTTCTCTACTGTATATAATTTCTAAAAACAACTAAATTCTTTTCTTCTTCGTCGTGATGCACATTTCGTTGTAGAACGTCATCAGTGTAGCTGTACCCATTGAATGCAGGCAGCAGCCATTCAGAAATGTTGTAAACGGCAGTGTGTGTGTGCACTCATTTTTCCAACCAGTTACCTCTCACTGTTGTCGTCGAATTTGGGTGAAGGGCATTCATTTATTCTGTGCTGGGCGTGAAACTTGAAAATCTAAAAATGAATAAATGAATGATTTTGATTTTATTAAATTATTCAGTGAATTGAAATATGTATTCGCATTGCAATGTGTTATACCCATTATTTGATGCGAAAGATACTAGCGTTGTGAGTAGTTATGTGGTTAAGTGTAGGTGAACGTATATTAATGCCTCAGCGTCTTATATATTATAGAGACCAACAAAATTGTAACATGATTTTACCCTACACCTAAAAGAAAAGTATGAAAAAAATACTCAAATACACATTGAATACTATATCCAAAATTTTTATATAAAAAGGAAATATTTTAAACGATTTTTTAAAAGCGGTAGCATATTGATAGCTTCGTGAACTCAACACTACCTATATGCAAAACTTATTTTTTGTAAGTTGAAACTTACATTTCGTAACACTTATATAAATGTTATTATATGGAGGGTATAATTAAATTTGTCATTCCGTTTGTAACACATCGAAATATTCGTCGGATACCCTATAAAGTATATATATATATATATATATATATATATATATATATATATATATATATATATATATATATATATATATATATATATATATATATATATTTCCTGATCAGCATAAAATTCTAAATCGATATAACCATGTCCGCCTGCCCGTCAGTCCGCCCGTCCGTCTGTCTATCTATTGAAATCAAAATACAGCTCGTAATTTTTAAGATATAGCTTTGTAATTTGGTATAGAAGTTTCTATTACTCCCTGGATGTTTGGTATGTATGGGCTATATGGGTACTTCCCGATTTTCGGCATTTTGAAGGTTGTGACTTCAATATCCCACCGAAATGGCTCAAATTTGGAACTTAATATTCATTGAGGGTATAAAATGTTCCACCTGAAATTTGTCGATATAGGTCTGCGTCTTCATATAACGGTACCTCCCGATTTTCGGCATTTTCAAGGTTTTAGCCTCATTATCGCACCGAAATGCCTGATATTTGGTATTTAATAATCGTTGGGGTATAAAACATTCCACCTGAAATTTTTCGGTATGGGACCATGTCTTCATATAGCCCCCCCTGTAGCGTACCTCCCGATTTTGGTATTTAGTAGGTTGTGTCCTCAATATCCTACTGAAATGGCTAAAATTTTGTTAGGGGAGTACAAATTTCCACGAGAAATTTGTCGGTTGAAAACTGATGTTGAAAACGGCCCGGCGGATTTTCGTAATATTTTTTCTGCGACTGTTCGTATTTTGCGTTCTCAAGAGGCCAGTAATTATTCTTCAAAAAATATCAATCCAAAAGCATGTAGCTGTTTTGAAAAGGTCTATCAGGTAGCTGCTGTAAGTGATTGGAACCAAGATTTCGTCTTTCATTAAACCCTCAGCTTTTAGGCTAATAAAGGTATATACGCTTTGATAGCATGGGGTATATTATATTATTATTTCAATAAAGCACATTTTGGCACATGTTTGGACGAAATTGTTTCAGACAATTTGAACGTACGATAATTCCCGAACGGATTAACCGATTCGGACCAAATTTTGCACTTTGTAATGCTTTTCCCACATTAAGTTTAAGTTCGACTCCACTCCTTCGGCTACGAGAGTTTTTGAATGTTTCTGTTGAATTCGCATTTAAACGAATTCGTCGGTCACAGTTATTCTTGAGCTCGAGTCGTAATAAAATTGGGGAAGAGTTCTTTACTTCAATGCAAAGAACTAAGAGAACTTATGAGTCCAAGTGCGGTTGGATGAAACTAGTATTCTCTGCCCTTCCCTATTGTAAATCAATTTTAACTACACCCACTTTAAAAACTTGTTTTTTTTTTAACTTTGAAAACAACAAATCTGTGATTAAGCTGGGCTTACTTTAAAAATAAAAAGTTAACACACTTCACAACAAAACTGCCAAAAGTGAATTAATAATAATTCTTCCACATCCCAGGCGGGACAAGGGAGACTTCTCTCATAACAATGAGTGCACCCCGATTCATATTAGCTCAATGATGATATGGGACCTACAGTTTATCGCCGAGTCCGAATGGCGTGTCCAAGTGGGGCCTTGTAGATAAATTTTACGGCTCAAATACTCAGGAAATGTCGCCAACGTTACTGAGGGGTATTTTGCCACCGATGAAAATTTTATGTTGCCTAGCCGGGGAATCGACATTCTTCGTGCAAGGCGGGTGTGCATACCATTGCACCACGGTGCCACCCACTGAAATGAATTAAATCAATGAAATATTGGTAATTAAAATAGGTTTTAGGGCAACAGAATCTGCAGTGTTCACCATTTCCATTTTAAATATTGTTTATTTATATTTTAACGGACATTTGCTAGTATTTTATATAGCACGTAATTATTGTGTTTGTTTTTTTTATACCCCACACCACAATGTGGTATACCAAAATTCAAATCTTGACGAGATAAAGCGGTTTTGAGATGTGCGTCCGTCTGTGGGTCCATTAAATATTGTAATCAAACTCCAGACCTCAGTTATGGACCTATCGTCGTCCCGAAATTTTGTATGGAGGTAAGCTTCAGACCAGAATAGACACTTACTGTTATTGGTGATGATCGTGAAATATTAAGGGGTGAAATGGACCAAAAACAAAATGTTTATCCGATTTTGTAGCTGTTATGTAGATCCCAATTATTGCCTGATCGACGCGATATTTTAAGTAAGGATTGGGTTTGCGACAAAGAAGAAGCTTGCAGTTTAAAATAACACTGGTCAACACGACTTTTGTTTCAACCGAAGTTGTTGTTGTTTCTAAATGAAATCGGCGAGCTATTTTCAAATCTGGTCTCGGTTTTTCTCCATCAGCTCTTGTTCTTGTGATATAGCTCAAAATCGGTTTTTACGAGTTTTACTCAGAATTTCGTTATTTCCGGATACAAACAAATATTTTTTGCGGGTTTTTCGACACTTATATATTAAGAATATGTTATACGCTCAATACAAAACGTTTATTGAAAAAATTATGGCCAACATATATCAAAAAATATAGAAAACATACGATGAATCTTGTAAAAATTGCATAATTTGAGTACTTTAAGCTGTAATTACGTCATCGGGGGAAGTCATAGGAGCTTCATATGGCATTCCGGATATGCTCAGGGTATCTACTATATAGTCCTGTATTCAAATATTTAATATAAAGTTCATAGCGCCCACGATTCGCCCATAACCTAAAAATCGTCGTGAACATATTATATTTAAAAGAGGAACTCTTGACCTTGCCACTGATGACAATTATGCTGATTTATGTGGTCAAATACAGGAGTTACAGCCTAATTTATACAGAGATCTCAAACTTTTAATTGTACGTAGTGTAACCACAATCACGCTAGAGGTCACAGTTATATTTTAATATTGAAAAATTGTTGCACGTAGTAAGAGGTTTGGTCAAGGGAAATGCCAATAATTTTCCAAATTCTAAAATAACTTCATGAGCTTCCAAATACAGAATTGTTCATTTGTAAGTAAATCGTTCTACCCTATTGCCGGATGAACCTTGTCAGTCTTTCTTTTGTTATTTTTAATTCATTTTTTGCCGATTTGTAAAATTGTTTTTGTTACATTGGATGTTGAATAATATTGTTTTAGAAGCTTCTTTGTCATCATCTCCATTAGCATTGTTCAAAGACCCTTAGTATTTTTTAGTTAACCACAAAAAGTATTTGTCTTTTTTGACAACTTGTTCCATGGATGAAGTTTTGTTTGGCTGTTAGCTTCCCATAAAAGTACCTGTAACTGACAGTTGTTACTTATCAGTTTCGTTTTTTATCTTTCTATCGTTGGTGAAAAATGTAAGTGCACTCACATTTTGTCGGACACATGAAGTGACGATGAAATGGTGTGCATGCTAAAGTTTTTTTTAATTAATATTCACTATAATCTGTCTACCGTGCTATTATTCGTTAAAGCACAATCTGTAACGCCTCATAATACTGTTCCCTAAGTCACAATTTAGTTTAACGATGATTATGTCTCGAAGATATAAAACGGTAGTCCGGTTTCGACAAGAGTGGACACCTACAAATAATTAAAGAATGAAATAAACGAATTTTACCCGATCTTACAGTCGTTCTATGGGACGCAATTCTAGTCCAAGAAAGAAGTCTACAAAACTGGATGATAATATAATAACTGAATTTTTATTTTGTCAATTCTTAACGTATGAAGACCTTTTCCTTTCGCGTAGTCAAATCCTATTTCTTTACAGAGGAATAAATTACGTTTGTACGTACGTATTTGAACCCCATGCACAATCGTTTATTGTTGACCTTTTGCTTATTATCTCATTATGAATTCCTACCATGAACATAACATAACCCTAATCTATACTTAAAGGAAACTTAATATCCAGCTGCTGGTTTCTCTCTGTTAGGCAATGTGCGTGTAGCGGCGGAGTATTCGTTGTAATGCCTAAATCCATTGAAGCAACAACCATGTATGCAGACAATCGCTTGCCTTCCTCGACTCTCCTCTCAATGGGTGGTACCTATAACAAGACAAATGTCGAAGGATATATTTGTTGGTACGAGTGAGAGTAGGTGTCGAAGAGGTTACAACATGAATATTAAAATTTGCATAATTCAATATAGATACTTTTCAATAAAATTGTGATAATGAAGAAGAACAGCAGCACACCATCCTTTGCTGGCTGCTGTTTATACGATGATCAAATAATGATTAAATTGAATTGCAGTTCGCGATACCAAATAAACACACACATTTCAACTTGTTTATGTTCAAAATGGCCACAAATTTTACCCGTGCGTGAAATTCAATTGGTGTTGATGACCGTGCCGCCGTCGTTGATGGTGATGGTGCTCGAGTTGATGAGGATGCCCTCAAGTAATTAATTAACGCACGACTACTTGCAAAATATAAAATTCATGCACACATATACACGAACATATCGTGTTCCTTCCACATATTTTTTCTCACTTCAGTTGTTCCACATAATTAAACAGTGTAACGTGAACATAAGTGAGGTCATATACGGCATGCGTTGACTAGTCAATGCGAAAGAGCAGAAAGTATTCAAATGCTTGTACAAGGGAAAGTATGAGTAAAAACCAACTATTTGGAGCATTTAATAGCAATGCAAAAATAATCACATGCCTGGCATACAAACGAGATTTTCAGAGAATTCTTTGAGGTGGGTGAATAATAATAGGATATTAATGCGTAACTAAAGCGTAGGAATACTTGGTCACTTTAGGCAAAAATAAACATATTTCCAAGAACAGCACAAAACAATATGATAATACAATCATCACAAAAAAGCTAAGCTTTTACCCTTCTTTTAAGTTGAAAAAGCTAAAAATAAGAAAATACAAAAGTTGTATACCCTACAAAAATATTTTTACACTGCCCATCAGGTTTTTTTCATGTAATGCTGAATAAATCGCTTGGAATTAATTTAAGTAGCTTTAAATGTTGTTTATTAACATGCTTCACTTTAAATTGAAGAGGTTTTTTTAAACGGTTCATACTACAAATTATAAAAATGATATGGTATAATGGATGTTTCGCATGGAAAATGCAACAGGAATATGGGCATCAGCTATAACCCGGATACACAACGCTTTCACATGCATACATATGCGAGATTTTTGTATATTCATACATACGAACTCATAATTGATTAAAAATTGACACGGTGCTCATGCCGTTCGATAAAATATCCCATTACAGTTGGCTTCATATAAAAATAATGATATCTTTAAATGACACGTAAACACAAACGAGGTCTGATCAAAAAAAGAAATATTATTTTCAAATTTCGTGAGTTACATATGTTTGATTTTCGCATCTTTTTTCTTTTATATTGGTAAACGTGTCTGATATATATGTTGGTTATATCCGCTGTTTTTGATTGTCAGTTTGTTTTTGACAGATAAACAGGTTATTAATGTTTTGGTGTACTCCTCGATTTTTTACTATTCGGAAAAATGGTTCAAAGAAGATGGTTTTGCTTACTGTTTTCTTTGAATGCAATGGCGTGGTGCATCATTGTCGTACGGTCAATAAGAAATGATACTCCAACCATGATAATGCACCAGCGCACACATGGATTCTTATAGGGTTTAGCCGAAAAAATCGTTATTATGCCTCAAACATCGTGTTGGACTTGGCCACAGCTGACTTTTTCCTCTTACCAAAACTGAATTTTAACTATCGGTTATTTTTTATCAAACCTCGTACATATGATTATGCTGCTGTGCTGTGACTTATAATATGAAAATTGTATTTACTACTCTCCTTCGTTAACAGAAAATGTTCGTTAATATAAAAGGAATTTAACATTATTCATCGTTCATCACTGAAGAAAACTTTCGATATATGTAGGTCCACGTTCTGGTATAAAAACACCATTTCAATGGTCTTTTGACACATTTTAGATAAAAAGTTTGTCTCAAGGCGGAGGGTACATAAAAATCGAATCCTGGTCAAAACTCTGTAACTTTTGAACAGATAAAGATGATAAAGTTATATCATAATTTTCAGCTTTCCGATAAATCAAAAGCGATAAATTTCGATCTAGTAGTTGCAGAAGAAATCAAGGTCAAAATTCAAATTTTGCGTTTTTAAAATATGAGTGTTTTTATACCCTACGCCACTATGTGGGGAGGGTATTATATGTAACTTGGTTTTGACCAAAAAGTTTGTAATGCATCGAAATAATGGTCGCAGACCAAATACCAAAATAAATGTCTCAACGAGCTGAGTCGGTCTGACTATGTCTATAGGTCGCAATTGTGATCGGATCGTCACGAAATTGTGAGTGTTGATGGGAGTCCCGTGCGGGAATCGTCGGATAATAGTTAGAGGTCAGAATGGAAAAAAAACTTATTTGGAGAAAAAGACAACATTTTTTAAAAAGTTAATATGTCCGGTTCTATAAGAGCAAAGCAAAACCTGACTATGAAAGTAGAAACTATCATCTTCCTAACGATATAAAGTATGTTGTCGTAGGTGGTCCATCAAGGAATATATCGCAATAGTCGCTAATAAAACCCAACTTTTCATTGTTCCGATTTTATTATAATGACGAATATCACAGGTTTGGTTGGGGACCTTTTAAAAACAAAGCCTGACTATGAAATTAGAAAATCCCATATTTACAATGATGCAAAGTAGGTTGGCGTAGTTGGCCGAATAACGGAGATATAACAAAAATCAGTAATCATCACATTTTCCATATTTTTAATCACACTACAGGTCGCAATTGTGATGGCGACACGAAATTTTGAGGCTTACTGAGGGTCCCATAAAGGAAGAAGCATATTGATTTTGGTGATGGTCGTATAATAGTCAGGGATCGGAATGGGCAAAAACTTATGCGGAGAACATTTAACGTTTTATTCATATGAGAATATCTCCGCTGTTAGTAGGCGTATTCCAAAAGGAAACCCGTCAATAGAAAACAATAAGATTTCCTTTACATTTTTGCAAAGTAAGTTAGGGTAGGTGGTCACACAACGGAGATATCGCAAAAGTCGGTAATGCATCCCGTTTTTTTTTTTCGTTTTTTGTAATCACGTCATAGGTCGCAATTTTGGTGGTTAATAGGGTTTCCAAAGAGAAAGAAGCGTTGTGAGTTTGATGATAGTCGGATAATATTTAAGAGTCGGAATGGTAAAAAATTCAACGTTTTATTCTTATGCGAATATCACCGCTATTAGAAGTCGTACTCCAAAAGAAAAGCCCCTCAATTTATGAGGAAAATATCACCTTTATTATGATGTAAAATAGGTTGACACACATCCCACTTATCCATTTTTGTATTTGAATTGCACTGACGAGAATCTCTGCTTTGGCTGGATGCGTTTCAACAATGAACACATTTTGAGCTTTAAAATGTTCCCAATTGCGTTACCAAAATTTGTGAAATGTTTGTGATGTTGAAAAAGACACTGGGATATCCGAAACTAAACCATCTGAACGTTAAATTAATATAAATTGTGGCATTATTACAAAATATTAGACATATTGCAAAAGTCGCTAAGCTATCGCAATTTTAATATTTCGAAGTTTTCACCTTAATGAAAAAAATAATAAAGTACTAAGGAGATGAAAAATGATAATCAAGAAGACAAGCAAAGCTTTCAATCAGTACCAAGCAGATGGCGACAGTAGTCAAATATAAAATTAAATATTTATTATTAAGTATTAATAATAAAATATTAACAATAAAATTAAACATTAATTATTTGACTTAAAAGAGACTTAAAAGTATAAAAGAAATGTTTACGGGTGAAAAGGTAGTGGTGTATGGTATCATATAGTCGGCCCCGTCCCGACTATAGCCTTTCATCACATGTTTTTCAAAATAGGTTGGAATATGTAGGTCTCTCTAGACAGGAAACATCCATATCAAATTCAGTAAGAAAGTTCGGCATTTAGTCAGAACGTCCCCAATCGTTAAATATCCCGAAAGAGCTAAGGTAAATGTATATTACAGAAACTCCTTCATTTAGTATCAACATTTTATAGGCATCACTAGTGCGATTCTGTAATGACAATTCTCGTTAAGGGGATATTTTAAAGTCTATATCATATTTATTATTTCAGAATACCTTAGGTAAGTTAGCTACCAAAGTAAATAAAATAAATAAAACTGTCAGCAGGTTGCAAAAATTATTTTATATTTTTTTAATACTGAGGCTTATTCCCAACTCGTTCTTGCTACGTGCTATCAAAATGAGTTTTGTTATTAAGATCTGAGATTATGAGCATAAAATAGAACTCGTCGTCCCAAATAGAA